>NW_025814459.1:3325041-3652583 GCF_018902025.1 Drosophila willistoni | reverse complement strand
GTTGATGCTTGTATTGACTGTGTACTTGTTGTAACTGTATTTAGATTTTGTTGTTGTTTAAAGAGTCTATAAGGTTACTCGTAGGGCCTTATAACTCGATGACTTGCTCGTACTTGTAGATTGCTAGGCGCCAAATATTCTTAAGGTTACTCGTAAGGCCAAAAGATATTCGTTGCTTCGCTTGCTGATCAGGACTCGATGACTTGATTGCTTGATCTCGACTCGACGACTTAATTGCTTGATCTCGACTCGACGACTTGATAAATGTCCTGACTTGCTGCTCGCCTTATATAGGCCTCCTGGGCCTCCAATAACACTTGGTGGGATACCGCTATACAGCCGGTGATTTTCCATCGGCCCATCGCTTTCATCCACGCTGTTGCTATGCGTGGTGAAAGTCCCGTACAAGTCCTTTGCGCAGCCGCATCCAATTTCTGGCTGCTGCGCGCCCATTAAGTTCCTGTCCTTGTTCCTCCGCTCTGCCCGAATAGCGCCTCTTTTGCTATGCAGGTTTCCATCCTTTTCTAGTTTAGTTCTCTGCTCTGGTCGCATGTCCTCTCTCGTTGCTAGGCGATGCTTTTTTCTCCCATGTCCTTCTCCTTGTGGGCTCGTTCTCTCGAATTTGTTTGCATGGTTGCTCTTCTATATGGCCGTTTACTTTATGTGAGCAACATATTGATTTTTGTTAATTTGGATTTAGTTAATTTACTTCGATATTAACTCAAACCATTTGTCTACGTTGTTCTCAATTAGCACACGCATAGTGTCGGTGTGCTGCGCCTGTATTGCTGCATTCTCAGCTCTCCATGCATACCCTCTCTTAATCGGTCCATGCCCACTTGTTATTGGAGCATCGAGGCCCGCTCTCTTGTGCGTGTGCTCTCCAGCCGTTGATTTTTCTGATCCCTGCCTCCCACGCATCTTCCCGCTTTGACGAAATTGCTGCTTTGGTCGTATGTGGTCCGATCGAACTTGTTGTATCGTAACGAAATGTTGCGTGTGTTAATTGCAGCAACATGTTGCGAAGCATGATCTTTGGCAATATGTTGCCGGGCATCATGCATCCTTGGTTTTACATTGTGTTGGTTTTACATGTTTTTGTGTGGGACATTATTGTCAAATATATGTTCCTCACAAGTGCTATTCACACTATTAACAAGACCTCAAGTACTTGATCGCCCATATAGGCTTACAAACAACAAATCGAATTGGCTTAAATTTAAAATGTACATGAGTGCCCACATTGACTGTTCGCCGAAACTGGATGCTGCAGAGGACATTGACATGTGCGACTCTGCACTTGAGTCAATGCTGAGAGCTGCAGCAAGAGTATCTACTCCACATGCCTCTACTTACACTAAACCTGTTGACAGGCCTACGAACCAAGGCGTTAAGACAAGAGGAAAGCAGGGCTCAAAGGAAATGCATACAAAAAATCGTCCCAATTAAACATCCTCTGTGGAAAGCCCACCCAACTTTAAGCGCTCCTACAAAGACAATTTCACCGATAAGGAGTCCAACCGGTGGATGGGCCCGCAGTGACGAAGAGAGGGCATCCGTATTTGCCACACATCTTAAAATGATTTTCCAGCCAAATTCAACATCAAACTCATCTGTACTTCCCCCTTCGAGCACATTAACGGATAGTGAGTACTCGGAACTCCAATCGGATGAGATCACTGCAGTTATTAAAAACCACATAAAGCCGAAAAAAGCCCCTGGCGATGACCTAATCACACCGAAAATTATCCTAGAACTCCCTATCACCGACATACATTACATCTGAAAACTGTTCAACGCTATAATAAAAATTGGCTACTTCCCAATAACATGGATAAGGTCCACTATCATCATGATTCCTAAAGTGGAAAAGGACAAAACCTAGCCATCATCGTATAGGCCAATTAGTTTGCTGTCATGTCTTTCGAAGCTTTTTGAAAAGGTCCTGCAGATCCGATTAAACTCATTGCATCGGAGAACACAATCCCTTCACACCAGTTCGGCTTCCGCGAAAAACATGGTACAATTGAACAAGTCAATCGCATAACATCCGAAATACGAACAGCATTCGAACTAAAAGAATACTGTGCGGCTGTCTTTCTCGACGTTGCCCAGGCTTTCGATAGAGTTTGGCTGGAGGGTCTGATGTTCAAAATCCGACAAAAACTACCACAAACTCATGGAATCTTACCTTTACAATAGGAAATTCGCTGTAAGATGTAATGGCTCCGTCTCGGCTGATTATGAAATCAAAGCTGGTGCATCGCAAGGCAGTGCACTCGGCCCATTGCTCTACCTGCAGTACACTGCAGACTTAACAACGAGTTTATGACTTACAACGTCCACTTTTGCCGATGACACAGCAATCCTCAGCAGATCCAAACGCCCAATAAAAGCCTCTATAAAATAAGAGGAACACCTTATTTACGCTTAACAGAAGAAGCTTTCCAACTCTAATGCTAAACAACGTACCAGTTCCTCAAGCCAATGATGTAACTTAGCTTGGCATCCACCTAGATAGAAGACTAACTTGGCGCAAGCACATCGAAGCAAAAAAGTCACAGCTTAAACTGAAAGCGAGTAGCTTACATTGGATCATCAATGCTCGCTCCCCTCTACTCCGTACTGAAACCCATCTGGACTTACGGTGCCGTACTACGGGGTAATGCAAGTACCAGCAATGTCGACATCATACAAAGGGCGCAGTCGAAGATGTTAGGAGCAATTACGGGGGCTCCGTGGTTCGTACGGAACGTCAACATACAACATGATCTAAGTATACCTAGCGTAAAATCTGAAATAGGTAGTCAACAACTAAAGTATTCTGCAAAACTGGATGCACATCCAAATGTTCTTGCCAATTACCTTATGCGAACAAATAGTAGAACTCGTTTTAAAAGAAATGACAGACCAACCCAATAGTAACTGATTAGGGCCGCCTTCAGTATCCCCAGGATTTATCTTAAGTACTAGACTAAGAAAAATATCTCAAACTTGTTGTTAGGCTCTAATTTAAGAGTAGAGTCAACAAATATATTAAATGTTAAAAAAAAAAAAAAAAAACACACACAAGCTGGCGTTTTTGTTCCACAATTGGAGTTTATGGTTGTAACACACAGTTGATGATATTAATAGTAAATATTTTTCACTGTTGTAGGCTTTTGAGCACTCCACGTAAGTTCTTTATGTCGGATCGGAGTTTTATAGTGATTATTCACTAATTCTATGTAACACACGGATAATAATTCTATGTAACACACGGAAAGAATAACAAGTTCACTTTTACCGATTCTACCGACTGCGCCAATTAAATATCTGGTCTTTCCAAAGGGAAAAAAAAATATTGTTTGTTTAAGTTAAAAAAAAAAAATTCTGCTCTCTGACGTGACGGTCGTGTTTTTGCATAGCTCCTGAGTTTTTATTAATGTTTATTGTTTTCTCTCAATTTTGAATTGTGCTTAGTTTGTTTACGCTTTCGCTGGTGTTGTTTGCTTGACACCCTTGTGTTTTATTTCCATAATTCGCCAAACTAAATAGTTTAAACAGTTTTTTATGTTTCGTGATTAGTGTTTGGTGCATATAATTTTTTTCTTTTTATTTTTCTCTCTCGTCATTGCTTCTGCAGTTGCTCCCTTCATCGCCCCCATCATACCATCAGTGCTAGTGGTTTTGTTGTTCTCTCTGCTTTGTGCTTGTGCTCAGCTTCTCTTTCGCGTAATCACTTTTGTAAGGCCGCCTCTCAAAGCTCGGCTTATAACTGTTCTTGCACTCTCTTTTGTGCTGTGCCTTCTAGCTGTTTCTTTGTTTTATTTGTAATTATTGATTTTTTATCGATAATTATCTTTGTGCAGTGTATTTAAATTTTTCTCTATATTCTTATATATATAAATTATTTTTTTTTTTTGCCTTGTGTTTTTTTTGGCGTTTCAATGTCTTGTTGTCTACCTACTTGCAAGCATTCTGATCGTTTTGATGATCAGTATAGAGCAATATCTTGTTGGCTTTGCGATAATCTTATTCACTTAAAATGTGCTGGCCTCAATGGCTGCGACTACGACAAAATTTCTGGCGTGTTTTTGTCTAAGTCTGAGCTTGGCTTAATGCGCTGGACTTGCCCATCTTGTGCCAGCTAGCAGCTTGATTTTAGCCGTATGTATAGGAACATTCTTTAAACAAACTGGCCAAAGAGCTGTCCAGCGAGTGTGACTCTAGCGTACATTTATTGTCGCAATTCAAGTTTGTTCCACCTTCTGAGAAGTTGCCCAAGAAATGTACCCTTGAGTTGCCTCGTAAGCAGTCGCCAGCTCTCTCTATTACTTCCTCTCCGATTTTACTTTCGCCTACACCATCTTCTTGTCCCTCTTTATGCTCTTCTTTTCAGATTAAAGTACCCATTAAAAGCCCTGGTGTACCTCAATCCCAATGCTCCTCCGCCTCCACTAACTGTAATGCCTCATCGCAAACAATTATTTATCTCTAGGCTTGCTCCAGATACTTCTGAGTCGTCTGTGGCAGCTTAGATTGGCAATATATGCCCAGCTAAGTTTTAATTCAAAATTGTAAGTTTTCTAGGCCTCGCGAAATCTCCTCTTTTAAAATTACAGTACCCAATGAGTATTTCTCAGCTATGGTTGACACTAATTTCTGGCCAGAGGGCCTAGTTGTACACGAGTTTGCGCCCAATAAGCGCTTCCGTCCGTTGCCTGTCCACCTTCCTAATTTATCTTCTGCTTCAAAAAACTAATAACGTCTAGTCTTTGCATTCATTATCAAAATGTAAGAGGACTTCTTACCAAGCTCTCGAACCTGTTCTGTGATAGCCAAACCTTTTCGGCTGAAATATTAGCTTTCTCTGAAACTTGGCTAACCTCCTCTGTTTTGGATAATGAAATTCTTTCTAATAACTTTATTTCTTATAGGCTTGATCGTGTTGGCCATCGTGGAGCACTCATTGCTGTTAACTCGAATCTGTGTTCAAGTGTTGTGCTGGTTGATCTGCCCTTAGGTGTTGAGTTTATTTGCTTCATAGTTACATGTTCTTCAAATGTCAATAGAGCATGCAGCAACCGTAGGCTCGTTTTTGGCATTCTCTTTCTCCATAAACTAGTCAACGGCGAAGTCATTTCTACCAATTTACTAGATACGCTGTATTTTTGTGTTCCCTCACGTCGGACCAGAAACTTTTTTCCTATTCACCTTAGTAGATGTCTGACTAACTACTCTCTTCACGAACCTCTTCGTGTTCTTTGTTAATCTTTTAACAACCTTTCTCACCTTATCTCTCCTCATCTTTCTGTCACTTCTCTTCGCGCTATACTTTTTAATCATCTACAGCGAAACCAATGAAAATATTCTGGACTTGGATTGGCTGCAACTCATCCCTGACCACATTGGCTTTGAATCGGGGCATAGCTGGCACCTTATGCAAATAAAACACCTTCACAGGGTCGGGGATGTTTAGTTGTATATAAAGCTAAGCTACCTTCTTCATTTAATTACTATCTGTCTTTAGCTTAAGCTTTTTCGTCGACTGCTGTGTTAGTTGACGTAAATAAATAAATAAATATATAAATACATGAGTCCTTAAAACGTAAAAAGACCAGTCCTTGGAGTGTGTCTCTACCTCTAGATCCGACAGCGTCTCTTATCGTCCCCGCCCGGTCTCATGCACCGTCTACTCCCAATTTACATTTGATATCGTTCAAGAGCCCGGTGGTGAATGCCGTTAGTGAGGTATTAACGGTATCACCTGGGAATGATCTCTCAAAAACGGTGCCACTTGTAGTGTCCGATGTGTCCGGGCGATTACCCATTCCTACGGAAATTTTGATGGTTCCAATAGTATCGAGGGCCCCGTGAACAAGTTGACTGAGGGGAGGGGAGAGAGTGAGAACTTGTAAAAACGATAATGGTTTGTGGATTGGAAAAGGGAATAGGCAAGCCGAAGGGGGAGGGATGAGCAATGGGAAGCCCTCTATCTAATAGATACGATGCGTGCGTTGGATTGCGATATAAATGAAATTAATTAACATTATACATTGAATTAATCAGGATAATTATTATTAAATAATTGATTAAGTTTAAATACAACAAATATATATGAATGCATAATTGTAATGTGGAAAGAATTTGAGCAAAGTTGCGTATGACAAGCGGATTGAGGGGAGCGACGGGCGACGACAGCGACGATACGATGGGCGGCCAATGGGAAGGCGACGCCAACATATGAAAGTGATGGAAGTCAATATATACAAGCGAGGAAGACAAGGACAAGGGAACGAATGGACGGGCAGCCACAGAGATAGTGGATGTATGCGCCAAGGATTTACGGGACTTTCACCACGCATAGCAACAAGTGGATGCGTGGGTGAAAGCAGAGGGCCGATGGAAATGTACCAGCTGTATAGCGGTACTACACCAATCTATTCAGATGCCTATATAAAGGCAACGCCCATCAAGCAAAGCATCAAGTCTACAAGTCGTGATCAACCAAGGGAGTTTTACTAGACTAGAGTTTTACGGACTAGAACACCGTGCCCAGGCAAGAAATAAGAGAAGTCAAGCGGCTCCAGGACGATCCACAGCATATTGGAAGGTAGAAGGATATATCCTGTTACCGAAATTCCAGGATCTATATATCGTGACGAATACCAATTGCTGAGAGAATCCTGCCCTACGACAAACGGCCACAGGATTTATCCTTGGGGCCACGAGCACGCAAAGATCATCTTTAAAACGCAGTCAGAGGCATTGAGGTGGAAGCAACGTCCCTAGAAGATCAGGAACGAGAGACGGACTGGGATCGAGCGTCGAGGGACCCCAGCCACAAGCAGCGCTGTCCAAGTTCGGGACTCCTTCAGAGAAACTTGTCATATCCAAACGAGCCCATAAATAATCGTAAATAAATACATCACCTAAAACTAATAATTAAACAAACGAGTTCTAATTTCACTGGGGCACAAAATAAATTTTGTTGTGCCGAACCTGGCACAAGAGATAGCAGAAATATCCCAAGGGACGAGAAAGGATCGTTACAACTGGCGCCGAATGTGCTATACTGGTGAAATTTAGAAATAAAAACTACAGTTTTTAAATCAAAAAAAAAAGATCAAAATGGGAAAAGGATGGATTTGCCACATGAAGAAGGAGGATCTGGTACAGACAGGCCAAAGGATCGGGATCGGGATGACCGGAACAGTGGAGGAAATGAGAAAACAGCTAGGCGAGTGGGTAGAAAGGAATGAAACGAACCCAGACTGGAAGGAGGAAATAAATAGATTCGAGACAAAATACTCGAAAAATCTGAAAATGAAAACAATAGCAAGCACATCAAAAACATGCGAAAATGGCATAGACAAGGAGGCTGAGGAATTCCAGAAAATAAATATCGCCACACTAGCAATCCCTCCATATTTACCACCAAGATGGGAATTAGCTGATCAAAATCGCAAACAAAACAGAAATGAGTACTTCAAGGACTATATGGTGGACATGCAAACAATGATGAGACCCCTTAAAATACCAGAGTACGAACAATTGGAGGTCATATTGGAAAATTGCACTCCAGATTTAAAAATATTCGTTCGGCCGCACAGAGTCAGAAACCTAGATGAGCTGATGCAGTTGGCAGAAGAACACGAGATGCTCGAAAAAGAGCAATTCGATTTCCATCGCGAAAACAATGCTCAAAGAACACATAACAACCAATCAAACCACAGAGGAGGAAATAATCACGGGCCACCAGTCACACAGTGCCGAAGATGCCAGGACAACAGCATGGAGAATCATTCGAGACCAAACCAAGAAAACAAAAACATCCAAGACGGAAGAGTCTTGAACCCAAATCAGGCGTGCCGCAAGTGCGGGGGAGCCGGACACTGGGCCAGGGAATGCAACAATCAGAGACTCAATTTCTGCTGGCAGTGTGGAAAGATTGGGAAAAGAACAAAAGAATGTTGCTGGAGTTCGGGAAACGAAAGGCGGTTCCAGCCTATCCGGGGCGAGCAGGGACCCAGCCAACAAGCTCCTCACCACTAATAGGTCAACTAGTCAACTGTCAGCGATTATCGAAGTAGCAGGAATCCAGATGAAAGCGACAATTGACTCCGGAGCCACGAGTAGCTTCATCAGCAAGCAGGTGTTGGAAACAGTGAGGAATAAAGGAAAATGGGAGAACACACACCAACAGGTATACATGGCAGACGGAAAGATGCGAGACATTGAAGAGCAATGGACAGGATACGTGAGATTTGGGGATAAGGAAATCCACCTGTCATTCCTTGTCATGCCAGAAGGAATGGATGCACTGATCTTAGGGTGGAATTTCCTCAGGATTATGAACACAGAAATATCGTGTGGAGGCCACAAAGTGCGAATACCGACAGTAAGGCGAATACAGGGCAGGCTGGTAGAAAGAATATCCATCATGGTGACTCAGAATGGTGAACAACAAGAAATACAAAGTTTTCTAAGTCATGAGTTGAAGGAATTGGGGAAAGTTAAGGGACTGTCAAAGGTGGGGATACATCGCATAACGATGAAGAACGATATCCCAATAAAACAAAGGTATTACCCGAAAAATCCTAAAATACAAGGAGAAATCAACGCAAAGGTCGACGAACTGTTGACAATGGGATGCATAGAACCATCGCAAAGCCCATATAGCTCACCCATAGTGATGGTGAGAAAGAAACAGACAGGCAAATGGAGATTATGTGTAGATTTTAGACAGATTAACGCAAAGTCTATAAAGGATGCATACCCAATGCCACGCATCGACTATATCTTAAATCAGCTACGCGAAGCAAAATTCATAAGCAGCTTAGATCTGAAGGACGGATACTGGCAGATTCCGTTAGAAGAGAAAAGTAGACCAATGACGGCATTCACGGTCCTAGGGAAAGGGTTATTCCAATGAGTGATGCCATTCGGTTTACACTCAGCATCAGCAACTTTCCAGCGCGCACTGGGCCAAGTCATTGGCCCTGAAATGATACAAAACGCATTCGCATACCAAAATGACATTGTGATAGTGAGCAAAACAATCGAAGAACACATGAATCATCTACAAGAAGTGTTCAGGAGATTGAAAGAAGCAAACTTGAGAATTAATGCTGAGAAGTGCCAATTCTTCAGAAAAGAGCTAAGGTTTCTAGGCCACTTGGTGACAGAAAACGGTATTGCAACGGACCCAGAAAAGGTGGCCGCAATAGCCCAACTAGAACCGCCAACTTGCACAAAGGAATTACGCCAGTACTTAGGAGTGGCATCTTGGTACAGACGGTTCGTACCGGGTTTTGCAACATTAACACACCCATTCAACGAACTGCTCAAGAAAAGAACAAAGTGGCACTGGAACGAGGAGCATCAGGCAGCATTCGATGCTGTAAAGGAAAGGCTGACAAGTGGCCCGGTATTGGCGTGTCCAGACTTCACAAAAATGTTCGTGCTTCAGACGGATGCAAGTAACATGGGATTAGGAGCCATATTGGTACAAAACACGGAGGATGGAGGGAGAGTGCTATCATATTTGTCAAGGGAATTAAACCCAGCAGAAAAAAACTATTCGGCAACAGAAAAAGAATGTCTGGCGATAGTATAGGCAATACGCAAATTAAGACCATACCTCGAAGGATACCGATTTAAAGTGGTAACAGATCACATGGCGTTGAAGTGGTTGAATAGTATAGAGAGCCCTACGGGCCGTATAGCCCGATGGGCACTGGAACTTCAACAATATGATTTTGAAATAGCATATCGAAAGGGTAAATTAAACATTGTCGCCGATGCTTTGTCAAGACAACCAATGGAAGGGTGCAAAAGAATAGTAGACAATGGTGCCAGATTACGACAAGCAAACAAATAGTGTGGGTGGATTCAAGACATAATGGGAAAAATAAAACAACAACCACAGAAATATCCGGATTACATTATACAAAACAGCCAGGTATACAGGAACATTCCGCACAGAGCAGGCCAAGAAGAAGTGGTATCATGGAAACTATGTGTGCCAAAAACGCTACGGAATCAAGTAATGGCCGAAAACCACACTGTGACAACGGCAGGGCATACAGGAAGCAGGCGAACTATTGCCAGAACAGCATCAAGATATTACTGGCCAGGAATGCAACGAGATATCAGGACATTTGTAGGAAAGTGTACGATACGGCAACAATACAAACCCAGTCAACAGCAAGCAGCGGGAAAAATGCTAACACAAATACCGGAAGAACCATGGGCCACAGTATGCGCTGACTTTGTGGGGCCATTGCCAAGATCGAAACACGGAAATTCGATGCTACTAGTAATCATTGACAGATTTTTGAAATGGACAGAACTGATACCTATGCGAAAGGCAACTGCAGAGAATCTAATTAACGCCTTTCGAGAGAGGATACTATCTAGATTCGGAGCTCCGAAAGTGGTGATAACGGACAATGGAGTTCAATTCACTAGCAGAATATTCAAAAAAATGCTAGATGAATGGGGATGCCAACACCAGCTAACAGCACCGTACACACCACAAGAAAATCCGACCGAGAGAGCAAATAGAACAGTAAAAACAATGATTGCTCAGTTTACGGGGGAAAATCAACGCAACTGGGATGAGAGTTGGCCGGAAATAACACTAGCGATAAATACAAGTCAATCAGAGTCAACCGGATTTACGCCAGCGTATGTAATACAGGGGCGTGAACCAAGAATGCCGGGTGCAATATACGATAGTTTCACGAAAGGCACAGGAAAGCAAAGTATACCACCAGAGACGAAGGTAAACCAAATGCAAGAGTTGTTCGAACTAATACGGCGTAATCTGGAGACGGCTGCCCAGGATCAGGCTCGGCATTACAATCTGAGACGAAGAGAATGGAGACCAATAATTGGAGCAACAGTATGGGCAAACGAACACCATCTTTCAAATGCTGCAGAAGGATTTGCAGCAAAGCTGGCACCAAAGTTTGGAGGCCCATATGAAGTGATACGTTTCTTGTCTCCGGTCATATGCAAATTACGGCACAAAGAAACGGGAAAAAGCAGACAAGCACATATCAGCCAGATGAAGCAACAAATAGGCGAGGAAGAGGATGGCAAGAAACTAGATGAGCAATGAGTATGGACAACTCTAATGACATGGCAGCGAGAAGTCTGCACAGACCGGCCGGCTGAACAGAGAACTCAAAAACATGACATAGAGCTGAAAATCTCAAAGTGCATCGTATAAAAAAAAAAAAAACTACCACAGTCACAAACCGCATCTCGGAGTAAGATAAAGATATGCGAATATCGTAACGATACATATAATCAAACAAGCATGCAAAAACAAAAATATAAACTTAGAAACTGGCAGCGGATATACGAATATCGTAACGATGCATATAATCAAATATGCAGGCAAAATAGAACCTTAGAAACGGGCTGCGGAAAAAAAAACACGACAACAAAAAGGAAGGGGTAACGTACCCACACATGCGCATGATATTACGCACCCACACATGCGCACGATATTACGTATGTAATAGTGAGTCACCGCGACGCACATACACATGCGCATGGTATTACGCATGTAATGGTGGAGCATCACGACGCATTAGAATATGCAACTATGACAAGAGAGCAAGGGCAAGGTGGAGAAATCCTAAATATCGGTAAATAGCATAGAAATGACCGAATGCTAAGGATGCGAGGTTATGAAACCTGCATGAGCATGCCAATGTCATAATCAAGAGACACTCAAAGTTTATCACTCGGCGAGTAAACACACAAAAAAAAAACCCTAAAAAAAAAAATGAATGCCTTTAACGCACAAAATGGCCAGGATGAAGGCGTAGTTCGAAGAGGTGCGGCACCGCGTGCCAATATGGAACGCGGTGACTGGCACGAGTCCGAGGAGGAATCCGACGACGATGTGCCGGACATATTAAATCCGGCCATCGCCGCCTCCTCGGATGAGGAGTTCGATGAGGACGAGGGTGACAGTGGGTACACCACGATGGAGGAGTCGGATGGTGGACTCGATACTGCGGATGAAGTGGAGGAAGAGGGTGTCGCTGAGCCGGTAGTGGCAGACCGGCTCCGTGATGAAGAGATATGCCAGAGGGGCACGAGAGGTACGAGGCGATGCAGCCAGAGGAATGGCCAGAGGCGGTGGCAGAGATTGTGGGCCAAATGGCACAACAAGAAGGGCCGAGGAGAGTTAGGCTATTGTGGGCGGGGCAAGTTAGGTATAGGATAAGGATAGCGCAAGGGGTAATTTGTGTATATAGGGAAAGAAGGGTATAATAAGTAGGGTAAATAGATGTAAAATATAGAAGATAAGAAAAGATGCGGAACGGGCCATAAGAAAAAAAAAAGGAGAATAGAGAAAGAAAAGATGCCCTAATCCGCCACCAAGAACGAAAAGAATCAGTAATCGCCAACAAGAAAAGATGCCAAACGGCCAATAAAAGATGCGAGCTGAGTCACGAAAAAAAGGGATATAATAAATAAATCACGTTCAAAAAAAAAAAAGGGGTTGGCAAAGCCGTTGCATAAAAAAAAAACACACAAGCATAAAAAGGAGACAAGAAAATGCACATATAAACAAACACAAGGTACAAGGGACAGGGGAGGGCAAATCCTTCCCGAAGAAGGGGGGAGTGTAAGGAATATTATAAATGATAATAATATGCCACACAACAAACTAGCAGGAAAGCAATCCAACGGTGTAAATAATGCACCAGATACAAGATACAGCCGAGACACAAACCAAATGTACGATATACGACCAAGCTCGTTACTAGTCGATCGAACCAGTTCAAGGCAAATGAGTTACGATCAAACATGCTCGATCGAACCACACGCAACCGCGAGCAATTTCGTACAAGCGGGAAGATGCGTGGGCGGCATAATAGACGAAATCGGCTGTGTAAGAGCAAATAAATGCAAGCGAAAAAGGGCATCGGCCCAGTGAGACAATTTAAGAGCACAGAGAGTCCATAATAGAGATGCATGCATTAACATACAATGCGTGTGACAATACGCTGAATAAGCATACACCCACACTACACGTATACTATGCGTGTATGACCGCGAGAGAGAGTACCGGTGCCCAATGGGTGCTTTCTGCCTACGTCACGCATGCGAGATCGAAAGCAGTTAGAGCTCGAACTGCCGAAATCATGCGAACAGAAGAGATCAAAAGTGAGCCCGCGAGACGGGTGCGGATGCATGGTGCCGAAACAAAACCAAGTGAGGGCTATGCTGATGAATCGGGGAGTAGGGGAGAGAGTGAGAACATGTAAAAACGATAATGGTTTGTGGATTGGAAAAGGGAATATGCAAGCCGAAGGGGGAGGGATGAGCAATGGGAAGCCCTCTATCTAATAGATACGATGCGTGCGTTGGATTGCGATATAAATGAAATTAATTAACATTATTTATTTTTATTTATTTTATTTATTTTATTTACTTATTTACGTCAACTAACACAGCAGTCGACGAAAAAGCTTAAGCTAAAGACAGATAGTAATTAAATGAAGAAGGTAGCTTAGCTTTATACACAACTAAACATCCCCGGCCCGGTGGAGGTGTTTTATTTGCACAAGGTGCCAGCTATGCCCCGATTCACAGCCAATGTGGCCAGGGATGAGTTGCAGCCAATCCAAGTCCAGAATATTTTCATTGGTTTCGCTGTAGATGATTAAAAAGTATAGCGCGAAGAGAAGTGACAGAAAGATGAGGAGAGATAAGGTGAGAAAGGTTGTTAAAAGATTGGCAAAGAACACGAAGAGGTTCGTGAAGAGAGTAGTTAGTCAGACATCTACTAAGGTGAATAGGAAAAAAGTTTCTGGTCCGACGTGAGGGAACACAAAAATATAGTGTATCTAGTAAATTGGTAGAAATGACTTCGCCGATGACTAGTTTATGGAGAAAGAGAATGCCAAAAACAAGCCTACGGTTATAAAGTGAAGGAAGATTAATAAGAAGAAGTCTGTCAGAATAAGAAGGTAGTCGAAGACCCGGGTCCCAATTTAGACCGCGTAGCGCAAACTTAAGGAATTGCTTCTGTACCGATTCAATACTACGCTGGTGAACAACATATTGCGGGTTCCACACTGGCGAGCAATATTCTAGAGTAGGGCGAACTAACGAAGTGTATAAAACCTTTGTTACATAGGGATCATCAAATTCTTTGGCCCAACGTTTAATGAAGCCGAGAAGGCTGCAAGCTCTGTTGACAATTGAAGAAATATGAACATAAAATGAAAGTTTAGGGTCAAACATAACGCCTAAGTCTTTGAATGATGGAACACAATCTAACAGAACAGACTTAATAGAGTAATGAGCTAGGAGCGGAGACAAACGACTGAAAGTCATAAAAGAACACTTAGAGGCATTAAGGTGTAATTTATTAACGTGGCACCAATCACAGAACGCATCGAGATCTGATTGCAAGTACTGTTGGAAAGAAGGATCATTATAGGAATAACAAATCTTGACGTCATCCGCAAACATGAGCACGCGTGAATGCGCCAAGGCCAAGGCAAATCATTTATAAACAATGTAAATAATAGTGGGCCCAGATGACTGCCTTGGGGTACACCTGACGAAACTCGAACAGTTTTAGATATCGAGGAACGAAAAGACACCTTTTGGGTTCTGCCAATAAGATACGACTTTAACCAACCCAATAATTTTGGTGAAAAACCCATGATGTTAAGTTTCGCGAGAAGCAAAGAATGATCAACCGTATCAAAAGTCTTACTGAAGTCAGTATAAATAACATCAGTTTGACACTTTTTACGGAAGCCATGGTGTACAAGGGTAGTCAATTCTAAAAGGTTGGTAAGCGACGAACGACCTTTCATGAAACCATGCTGACAAGGAGAAATAGTGGATCTGGATAGATGTTGAAGAGAAGACGTAATAATTTTCTCAAACAGTTTAGGTATTGCCGAAAGTTTGGCAATGCCACGGTAGTTGGAAACATCCGATTTGCTACCCTTTTTAAAAAGCGGAATAATAAATCCCTCCTTCCAAATATCAGGAAATCTACAAGTCTCACTCGATATAAAAAATAACCGAGCTAAAGGCTTAGATAGGGAAATAGAACACATTTTAAGGATGCAACTAGGTATATCATCAGGCCCGGGAACGAAGGAAGACTTCATAGATGACAAGCTAGAGAGAATACAGTCTTCAGTAATACTGGGGAAAAAACATACAATTTAAATGTGGGATTGAAAAGGGATAGGGTGTGGGATCCGAAACAGTAGTAGAATATGTCGACTGAAAAAATTTAGCAAACAGATCTGCAATATCTAAATCATTATTGGCAGACTGGTCGTTAAGTCTGAAGGTGGAAGGTAGGACATTAGAGCGTCTTTTGGAATTGACAAAGTTGTAAAATTTTTTGGGGTTATTATAAAATTCAGCCTTACAGCGAACGAGATAATTGTTGTAGCATTGAGTATTTAAGAGACAAAATTGAGATTTGGCTATACAATAATTTGCATAGTCAAGTCGCGAACCAGTTTTTTAAAATCTTTTAAAATATCTCGATTTAATGTTACGAAGATTAGAGAGCCTACGTGTGAACCAGACTGGCGAGCTGGAGACGGTAGAGACATTCCCATAAGGAACGCATTTATCAATTAAAGAATTAAGAGCAGAATAGAAAAACTTCACTACACAATCTATATCGCAGCACTCAAATAGAAACGACCAATCAAAAGAGAAAATAAGGCTGTTAAGAAGATTGAAATTTGTTTTACGAAAACATCTACGACGAGAATTTGAGATGTTTTTAAATAAATTAGTAACGGAATTGTAAGAAATAGTAACTTCAATGGTAGGATGATAAGGATCTTCAGATTTCACTAGTGGCTGTGTTTGCGATACAGCACTAACAGTGGGATCAGAGACAAAAACAAGATCAAGGATTCTTTTAGAACAGTTAAGGAAAGAATTCAACTGATATAGTGGACATTCAAGTAGGCTATCAAGAAAAACATGTTGAGATGAAGGAATTAAGAAAGATAGATTATCATCAACAAGCCAAGAAATATTAGGCAAGTTGAAATCACCTAAAACTATAAGAACATCACGATCTTTAAGACGACCAAAAATAGTTCGTAAAGCATCAGCATGGTGCACGTAGATCATGATATCAGAAGCTGGGGGAATAAAAGAACAAGAGATATATAGGCTAAAGGTAGAACAAGTAACTTCGACGCAAATAAACTCAACACCTAAGGGGAGATCAATCGGCACCACACTTGAAGACAGATTCGAGTTTACAGCAATGAGTACTCCACCGCCACGACGACCAACACGATCAAGCCTATAAGAAATAAAGTTATTAGAAAGAATTTCATTATCTAGAACAGAGGAGTTAAGCCAAGTTTCAGAGAAAGCTAATATGTCAGCTGAAAAGGTTTGGCTATCACAGAAAAGGTTCGACAGCTTGGTAAGAAGTCCTCTTACATTTTGATAATGAATGCAAAGACTAGACGTTATTAGTTTTTTGAAGCAGAAGATAAAGTAGGAAGGTGGACAGGCAACGGACGAGAGCGCTTATTGGGCGCAAACTCGTGTACAACTAGGCCCTCTGGCCAAAAATTAGGGTCAACCATAGCTGAGAAGTACTCATTTGGTACTGTAATTTTAAAAGAGGAGATTTCGCGAGGCCTAAAAAACTTAAACTTTTGAATTAAAACCTTAGCAGGGCAAATATTACCAATGTAAGCTGCCACAGACGACTCAGAAGTATCTGGAGCAAGCTAGAAATAAATAATTGTTTGCGATGAGGCACTACAGTTAGTGGAGGCGGAGGAGCATTGGGATCCGCAAGTGATTGAGAGCCGGCATGATCCTGTGATTGATCAGAGTTCCCGTGAGGGATAGATTGAGGTACACCAGGGCTTGTAATGGGTACTTCAATCTGAAAAGAAGAGCATAAAGAGGGACAAGAAGATGGTGTAGGCGAAAGTAAAATCGGAGAGGAAGTAATAGAGAGAGCTGGCGACTGCTTACGAGGCAACTCAAGGGTACATTTCTTGTGCAATTTCTCAGAAGGTGGAACAAATTTGAATTGCGACAATAATTGAACGCTAGAGTCACACTCGTTTGACAGCTGTTTGGCCAGTTTGTTTAAAGAAAGAAACCTTAAATGAAGAT
Source organism: Drosophila willistoni (assembly GCF_018902025.1). Classification (NCBI taxonomy): domain Eukaryota; kingdom Metazoa; phylum Arthropoda; class Insecta; order Diptera; family Drosophilidae; genus Drosophila; species Drosophila willistoni. The sequence continues at coordinate 3,635,426 of NW_025814459.1, read as the reverse complement.
CCCTATACATACGGCCAAAATCAAGCTGCTGGCTGGCACAAGATGGGCAAGTCCAGCGCATTAAGCCAAGCTCAGGCTTAGACACAGACAAACCAGAAAATTTGTCGTAGTCGCGGCCATTGAGGCCAGCACATTTTAAGTGAATAAGATTATCGCAGAGCCAACAAGATATTGCTCTATACTGATCATCAAAACGATCAGAATGTTTGCAATTAGGTAGACAACAAGCCATTGAAAAGCCGAAAGAAAGGCAAAAAAATTATATATATATAAGAATATATAGAAAAATTAAATTCACAGCACAAAGATAATTATTGATAAATAATCAATAATTACAAATAAAACAAAGAGACAGCTAGAGTGCACAGCACAACAGAGAGTGCAAGAACAGTTATAAGCCGAGCTTTGAGAGGCGGCCTTACAAAAGTGATTACGCGGGAGAGAAGCTAAGCACAAGCACAAAGCAGAGAGAACAACAAAGCCACTAGCACTGATGGTAAGATGGGGGCGATGTGGGGAGCAACTGCAGAAGCAATGACGAAAGACAAAAAAAAAAAAAAAAAAAAAAATATGTAAATGCACCAAACACTAATCACGAAAAAGAAAAAACTGTTTAAACTGATTAATTTTGCGAATTATGGAAATAAAACACAAGGGAGACAAGCGAACAACACCAGCGGAAGTGTAAACAAATTAAGCACAATTAAAAATTGAGAAAAAACAATAAATATTAATAAAAACTCAGGAGCTATGCAAAAATACGACCGTCACGCCAGAGAGCAGAAAGCTTTTTTTTATACATTGAATTAATCAGGCTAATTATTATTGTAATTATATATGTATGCATAATTGTAATGTGGGAAGAATTTGAGCAAAGTTGGGTATGACAAGCGGATTGAGGGGAGCGACGGGCGACGACAGCGCCGCCAGAAAAAGGGAAAGCAGCGAAAGTCAACGGGATACGATGGGCGGCCAGTGGGAAGGCGACGCCAACATATGAAAGTGATGGAAGTCAATATATACAAGCGAGGAAGACAAGGACAAGGGAACGAGTGGGCGCGCAGCCACAGAGAAAGTGGACATATGCGCCAAGGATTTACGGGACTTTCACCACGCATAGCAACGGGATGCGCGGGTGAAATCAGAGGGCCGATGGAAATGTACCAGCTGTATAGCGGTACTACACCAATCTATTCCTGAGGCCGTGGGAGATGCCTATATAAAGGCAACGCCCATCAAGCAAATTATAAAGTCTACAAGTCGTGATCAACCAAGGGAGTTTTTAAGGCCTCACGAGAAACTTTAAAAACACCTCATACTAGTGAAACAAAAACCAGTGAAAGGATCAAGAAAGTTAGAATAATTTGAGAAGGCCTTACGAGTAACCTCTCAAATTATCATATAACCAGCAAGTCCTTGGAATAGGACTAGAACACCGTGCCCAGGCAAGAAATAAGAGAAGTCAAGCGGCTCCAGGACGATTCCCAGCATATTGGAAGGTACAAGGATATATCCTGTTACCGAAATTCCAGGATCTATATATCGTGACGAATACCAATTGCTGAGAGAATCCTGCCCTACGACAAACGGCCACAGGATTTATCCTTGGGGCCACGAGCCATCTTTAAAACGCAGTCAGAGGCATTGAGGTGGAAGCAACGTCCCTAGAAGATCAGGATACGCCAGGAACGTGAGAGAAAAGCCATAGGATATATCCTAAGGCCAATTAACGCTCCGGCATTATTCTGAAGAGGGAGATATCAGACAAGATATTTATATCACGAGTCTGAAACAGAAACCAGAGGAGACACAAGGAACGAGAGACGGACTGGGATCGAGCGTCGAGGGACCCCAGCCACAAGCAGCGCTGTCCAACTTCGGGACTCCTTCAGAGAAACTTGTCACATCCAACCGAGCCCGTAAATAATCGTAAATAAACACATCACCTAAAACTATTAATTAAACAAACGAGTCACCGGGGCACAAAATAAATCTTGTTGTGCCGAACCTGGCCCAAGAGATAGCAGAAATATCCCAAGGGACGAGAAAGGATAAAATCTGAAATAGGTAGTCAACAACTAAAGTATTCTGCAAAACTGGATGCACATCCAAATGTTCTTGCCAATTACCTTATGCGAACAAATAGTAGAACTCGTTTTAAAAGAAATGATAGACCAACCCAATAGTAACTGATTAGGGCCGCCTTCAGTATCCCCAGGATTTATCTTAAGTACTAGACTAAGAAAAATATCTCAAACTTGTTGTTAGGCTCTAATTTAAGAGTAGAGTCAACAAATATATTAAACGTTTATGGTTGTAACACACAGTTGATGATATTTTCGCGCACAGTTGGCGTAAATATTTTTCACTGGTGGTTATTCACTAATTCTATGTAACACACGGATAATAATTCTATGTAACACACGGAAAGAATAACAAGTTCACTTTTACCGATTCTACCGACTGCGCCAATTAAATATCTGGTCTTTCCAAAGGGAAAAAAAAATATTGTTTGTTTAAGTTAAAAAAAAAAAATTCTGCTCTCTGACGTGACGGTCGTGTTTTTGCATAGCTCCTGAGTTTTTATTAATGTTTATTGTTTTCTCTCAATTTTGAATTGTGCTTAGTTTGTTTACGCTTTCGCTGGTTGTTTGCTTGACACCCTTGTGTTTTATTTCCATAATTCGCCAAACTAAATAGTTTAAACAGTTTTTTATGTTTCGTGATTAGTGTTTGGTGCATATAATTTTTTTCTTTTTATTTTTCTCTCTCGTCATTGCTTCTGCAGTTGCTCCCTTCATCGCCCCCATCATACCATCAGTGCTAGTGGTTTTGTTGTTCTCTCTGCTTTGTGCTTGTGCTCAGCTTCTCTTTCGCGTAATCACTTTTGTAAGGCCGCCTCTCAAAGCTCGGCTTATAACTGTTCTTGCACTCTCTTTTGTGCTGTGCCTTCTAGCTGTTTCTTTGTTTTATTTGTAATTATTGATTTTTTATCGATAATTATCTTTGTGCTGTGTATTTAAATTTTTCTATATATTCATATATATATAAATTATTTTTTTTTTTTTTGCCTTGTGTTTCTTTTGGCTTTATAATGGCTTGTTGTCTACCTACTTGCAAGCATTCTGATCGTTTTGATGATCAGTATAGAGCAATATCTTGTTGGCTTTGCGATAATCTTATTCACTTAAAATGTGCTGGCCTCAATGGCTGCGACTACGACAAATTTTCTGGTTTGTCTGTGTCTAAGCCTGTGCTTGGCTTAATGCGATGGACTTGCCCATCTTGTGCCAGCCAGCAGCTTGATTTTGGCCGTATGTATAGGGATCTTCGTTTAAAGTTTCTTTCATTAAACAAACTGGCCAAACAGCTGTCTAACGAGTGTGACTCTAGCGTACATTTATTGTCGCAATTCAAGTTTGTTCCACCTTCTGAGAAGTTGCCCAGGAAATGTACCCTTGAGTTGCCTCGTAAACATTCGACAGCACTCTCTATTACATCGTCTCCCATTTTACTTTCGCCTACACCATCTTCTTGTCCCTCTTTATGCTCTTCTTTTCAGATTAAAGTACCCATTACAAGCCCTGGTGTACCTCAATCCCCATGCTCCTCCGCCTCCACTAACTGTAGTGCCTCATCGCAAACAATTATTTATCTCTAGGCTTGCTCCAGATACTTCTGAGTCGTCTGTGGCAGCTTACATTGGCAACATATGCCCTGCTAAAGTTTTAATTCAAAAGTTTAAGTTTTCTAGGCCTCGCGAAATCTCCTCTTTTAAAAGTACAGTACCCAATGAGTATTTCTCAGCTATGGTTGACACTAATTTCTGGCCAGGGGGCCTAGTTGTACACGAGTTTGTTCCCAATAAGCGCTCCCGTCTGTTGCCTGTCCACCTTCCTAATTTATCTTCTGGTTCAAAAAACTAATAACGTCTAGTCTTTGCATTCATTATCAAAATGTAAAAGGACTTCTTACCAAGCTCTCGAACCTGTTCTGTGATAGCCAAACCTTTTCGGCTGACATATTAGCTTTCTCTGAAACTTGGCTTAACTCCTCTGTTTTGGATAATGAAATTCTTTCTAATAACTTTATTTCTTATAGGCTTGATCGTGTTGGTCGTCGTGGCGCTGGAGTACTTATTGCTGTTAACTCGAATCTGTGTTCAAGTGTTGTGCCGATTGATCTGCCCTTAGGTGTTGAGTTTATTTGCTTCGAAGTTACATGTTCTTCAAATGTCAAAAGAGCATGCAGCCTTCTTGGCTTCATTAAACGTTGGGCCAAAGAATTTGATGATCCCTATGTAACAAGGGTTTTATACACTTCGTTAGTTCGCCCTACTCTCGAATATTGCTCGCCAGTGTGGAACCCGCAATGTGATGTTCACCAGCGTAGTATTGAATCGGTACAGAAGCAATTCCTTAAGTTTGCGTTACGCGGTCTTAATTGGGACGCGAGTCTTCGCCTACCTTCTTATTCTGACAGACTTCTTATTAATCTTCCTTCACTTTACAACCCTAGGCTCGTATTTGGCATTCTCTTTCTCCATAAACTAGTCAACGGTGAAGTCATTTCTACTAAATTACTAGATACGCTATATTTTTGTGTTCCCTGACGTCGGACCAGAAACCATTTTCCTATTCACCTTAGTAGATGTCTGACTTACTACTCTCTTCACGAACCTTTTCGTGTTCTCTGCCAATCTTTTAACAACCTTTCTCACCTAATTTCTCCTCATCTTTTTGTCACTTCTCTTCGCGCTATACTTTTTAATCATCTACAGCGAAACCAATGAAAATATTCTGGACTTGGATTGGCAGCCAGCAACTCATCCCTGACCACATTGGCTTTGAATCGGGGCATAGCTGGCACCTTATGCAAATAAAACACCTCCACCGGGTCGGGGATGTTTAGTTGTGTATATAGCTAATCTATCTTTTTCAATTAATTACTATCTGTCTTTATCTTAAGCTGCTGTGTTAGTTAGTCCTTAAAACGTAAAAAGACCAGTCCTTGGAGTGTGTCTTTTCCTCTAGATCCGACAGCGTCTCTTATCGTCCCCGCCCGGTCTCATGCACCGTCTACTCCCAATTTACAATTGATATCGTTCAAGAGCCCGGTGGTGAATGCCGTTAGTGAGGTATTAACGGTATCACCTGGGAATGATCTCTCGAAAACGGTGCCACTTGTAGTGTCCGATGTGTCCGGGCGATTACCCATTCCTACGGAAATTTTGATGGTTCCAATAGTATCGAGGGCCCCGTGAACAAGTTGACTGCTGCAGTGAGTGACTTGTCCACGTTGGTACTGCAGCGACGGGACCGCGCCCTCTCGTCGACATAACACCAAAGGCAAATATATTTGTTTCTAGGCTAGACCCAGTTGTCACATCTGATGATATAATAGCCTATATTTTAGCTTTAAAATTTGTGTTTCTGCCAATATCTTTGACATTATATTTCGAGAAGATTTTTGTCCGAAGCATATAATAGTGAAGAAATATACTGTAAGGAAGAAAAATCGGCAACCGATTCGCCTGCCAACAACAACAACTAACACCATTCGTGCCACATCAGCATCTGCTGGTGTGTCAAAAAACTAGTTTCGTCCCTTAACCTGGGTTACCAGAACGTTAGAGGGCTAAAATCTAAACCTCCTAATCTCTATGTAGTGTAACGATCCTTTCTCGTCCCTTGGGATATATCCAATATCTCTTGGGCTAGGTTTGGCACAACAAAATTTATTTTGTGCCTTGGTGAAATTAGGACTCTTTTGTTTGATTAATGGTTTTAAAGCAAAATTTATTTTGTGCCCTGGTGAAATAAGGACTCGTTTGTTTGATTAATGGTTTTAAAGCAGGTATTTATTTATAATATTTTTGGGCTCGGCTGGGTAGGACTAATTTCGCTGAAGAAGTCTTGAACTTGCGCAGCATTGATTATGGTGTGGGTCCCTTGCTGCTTGCTCCAGTCCTTCTCTTGTTCCTTGTGTTTTCGCTGGTTAATATTTCAGACTCACAATGTAGATACTTTGACTTGTATCTCCCTCTTCAGGATATCTCTGGAACGTTGATTGGCCTTAGGATAGATCCTATAGCCTTTCTTTGACTGGCGTATCCTGATCTTCTAGGGATGTTATTTCCACCTCAGTACCTTCAGCTGCGTTTATAAGACGGTCTTTGCATGCTCGTTGCCTCTAGGACAAATCCCGTGGCCGTTTGTTATGCAGCAGAATTTTTCCTCAGCGATTGGTATTCATCAGGATATATAGATGCTAGAATTTCCGCAGTAGGATAAATCCTCGTGCCTCCCAATGTGCTATGAATCGTCCTGGAGCCGCTTGACGTCTCTCTTTTTATTGCTTAGGCACGGTGTTCTGGTCCTATTCTAAGGACTTGTTTGTTGTCTGATAACTTGAGAGGTTACTTGTAAGGCCTTCTCAGTTATTGTACTTCTCCTTAATCCTTTTCACAGGACTTGCTTTTCACTTGCTTAGAACTCCTTGGTTGATCAAGACTTGATGACTTGATGATCTCCTTGATTTGTGTTGTCTTTCTATTGGCAGCTCGTATGGCATCAGGAATTGATTGGTGTAGTACCGCTATACAGATAGTACTTTTCCATCGGCCCTCTGCTATCACCCACGCATTTACTCTTTGCTATGCGTGATGAAAGTCCCTCAAATCCTTGGCGCGGATATTTCCACTTTTCTTGCGGCTGAGCGCCCATCCGTTTCTTGTCCTTTTCTATCTCCCTTGCCCGCATAGCGTCTCGGTCGCTATGCCTGCTTCCGTCCCTTTCTCTCCTTTGTGGCGCCTTCCCATTGGCTGTCCAACTCCTTTCATTGATTTTATAATGACATATCTTCTCTGCCGACGCTGCCGTTGCCCGTCGCATCCCCTGATCCATCAGTCATACCAGCTTTGCTAGTTTCTCCCATATAGGAACTCACATATTCAAACATACATATGTACTATAATTAACTTAGTCTATTATTTTATATTAATTAGTACAATTATTATACATGCTAGTATCTTATTTAATTATATCGCGCATAATTCATCCACCAGATATGGGGCATTCCTCAATGTTTATTTATCCTTCTTCGACTTGTATATTCACCTCACATACCCACAAGCCGCCCGTTCTCGTTCTCGCATCGCATTCCCTCTCTTCCCCCTCTTCGATTTACATATTCCCCTCACATATCCACAAGCAACGCTCTCCATGGGCCCCACGCATGACAGACAAGTGCATGCACTATTATCATTCCCACTCTGCACTTTTGGGTCTTCGTAAGGCAGACTTTGCCAGCATTAATGAAAACAATACTACTATCGATTGGTCTTATCTGTACACTTGTAGAAATATGAACTCAGCTGTTCGCTTCTTTTAAGATACTCTGAATTCACTCTTTGATATTTGTGTGACTCTTGGTAGGCAGGAGCGGCTTAACAAACATCCCTGGTTCTCTCGAGAGTTATCCAATTTGAAAAATGTGAAGACTCGATATTATAAAAAGTTTCTAAAAACACGTCGTTCATTAGATTACGTTCGTTCAAAATTCATGATGCTTAATACACAATACTATAAGAATTAAATTTAGCGGTGTAAGCTTCAGTTTTCCTCCGACCCTAAGTAATTGTATAATTTTGTTAATTCTAAGCGTAACACCTCTGTGCACCCATCTTTTTTGATCAGACAGTTGCCGATATGTTTGCGAGTTTTTTCAAAACAACTTATTCTTCAACGGAATTTCGAGCAGGTAAGTATTCTCATCATTTAAAAAAGGCTAATTGTATTTTTAATCCAGTGATTGATGAAGGTTTTCTTCTTAGCGAACTTAAACTAGTTAAACCTGTTTATTCTTCTGGGCCAGATAGTCTACCTGGATGTGTACTCAGGTTTTGTTCAAACGCATTATGTAAACCCATTTTAAAATTGTTTTTGTTGTCTGTCCTTCCTTCCTCCTTTCCATATATTTGGAAGGAGTCGTATATGATTCCTCTGCATAAAAATGCCAAAAAATACGAAACTTCGAACTATTGAGGTATTTCAAAATTATCCGCTATTCCGAAAGCTTTTGAGAAAATTATAACTTCGCAATTTCAAAATTTTTGCAGTTTTATTATATCGCCATCCCAACATGGGTTTGAGAAACGTAGAACTACAACCACTAACCTTTTAGAATTTACCTCTATAATTATCAAAGGGTTCAAAATTGCTAAACAAACTGATGTCATATACACTGACTTCGCACTTTGTGTGTGGTGCTACGTGTGTGGTGTCGGTATAAAATGTTTGCGAAAGAACGGCCTCCAATCTTAGTAGAAGAAATAACAAAGCTATTAGTCAAAATCACTTTTTTCCACCAAACGTTCCTATAAAAGCTATATATTCCCCCGATCAAATTAAGGACAGTCATTAATATATAAGTTAACACCCGCAACACAAGTTATGCTGAGGGCGCACTTAGACCGGACGCGCATGGGACACCCGACACCACCATGCCCACGCTGAGTTACCGCTCCAAGAAGAGTCACGAGGCGCGGAGTCAGCAATCTGTCGGCGGCTCTGCGATGGGCCGCGGTCTGTGTCTGAGGGATGCAGCCTTGGGGTCTGGGTAATTTAAGTTTAGTTTTAATTCACCAACCAATAAGCTCAGTTGCGCGCTAAACAAAGAATTACATTTAATAAACGAATAATTTTGATCGAAATGTTTTAAAGAACTGATAATCAAACTCGTTTAATTGGCGCCCAACGCGATTAGGCTCACGGTGTCACGGATTCACGGTTGTGAAACGTCATTAACCTAAATGTTAATTTAAAAATAAAAAGAAAGTGATTTATGGAATAAACAAACCAAAAAGAAAAAAAACCACAAATTGTTAATTCCTTAAGAAAAATATTTTCTGTGACAATTTAAATTGCTATTCCAATAATTCATGGAAAAATTTTCTCCATTGCAAAATCAAAAAATCTATTAAACAAACTCCAGTTAGTGAGGAAGGCAACGACAAGGAAGTGATTTGCCGTCGGCTACTCAACGCTCTAAGTAGTTAAGACAAGGAAAAATACAATGTAAGTGAATTGCTCATTTTTTTTCTTGCCGTATAAAATAAATAAAATTGTTTTTGACACCATTATTAAACCGTAGCTAATTCTAAATAAATTTGAAAGAATCGTTTGTGGATTGAGGTTTTAATATCAGGCAACAGTAGTGACGAGGATTTAATTTCAACCGTACACGAGTATAAAAACAGGATGACAGAACAACAAATCAAAAATTTAGAAGCGAGGATAGGCGAAATCCTAGGTGAACAAAGGCAATTTTTTGAAAATAAAATCACAGAACTGACACAACAAGTGGACAGCTTAAGGGTCGTTCCAAAAGTTGTGATTTATGAGGAAATCCAAATATTGCCTGGTGTGAAATGTGACAAACCATTAAACATAGTAAAGTCTATTCCGGATTTTGACGGAAGACAAGATGGGTACGTCTCATGGAGGCAGGCCGCATGCACGGTTTGCAAAATTTTTGAATCATATTACGGTAGTTCAAGGCACTATCAGGCAGTTGCCATTATCCGCAACAAAATAAGGGGACCAGCAGACGCAGTCCTAGCATTTTTCAATACAGTTTTGGAATGTAAAGCGATCATCGCAAGGCTAAATTTTACGTTTGCCGATAAAACACCGGTGCACGTAATCCAACAGGAACTAAGTGTTTTGAAACAGGGCGAAATGTCACTGCTCAAATACTACGATGAAATAGAGAAGAAATTGACTATGTTGACAAACAAGACTCTTATGAGTCATGACCATGCTGCGGCAGCCGTCCTTAACGAAAAGTGTAGAAACGATGCTTTACACACATTTATATCAGGTTTAAAGAAAACACTTAAGTGGGCGGTCTCTCCAGCCCAACCGCCTGATTTGCCAACCGCATTGGTCTTGGCCCAGGAGGCAGAATCAAGTAATGACAGGGGAATATTCGCGGCTAATTTCGCGAAACATACAGAGGACGGATCCCAGAAAAACAATACGCGAAATTCAGATAACAAGTTATTATATAAAAAGAACCCTCATTATCAAAAAAGTCAAGGGGGAAATAATTCGGCTAACCAAAATAGGCCAAGTAGCTCGAAACAGCGGTTTAACATGCCAAAATCACAGCAACAGGAAGCCGAGCGAATGGACGTCGATCTATCGACTCGATGTAAACAATCGATCCAGGGTAAAAAATCTCAGGACTGTGATATGCCAATGAGAAGTCTCCAAAAAATAAATCATATGTCCCAAGAGGAAGTAAGTGACCCTTACTATAAAGAGGCAGAAAAAGCTGTCTTGGAAATAGAGGACGATGTCTCTCATGCAGAGTCCTGTAATTTTTTAGCGGCAGGTCCCTGCTCCCGTACATAACCCGCACTGTAGCAGGGCATAACATTAGGCTCCTGATAGACACAGGAAGCTCCAAAAATTATATAAAAAAACTACCATTTCTTACACACTATTTGCCTGTTGACAGGCTTTTTCGGGTCAATTCGGTCCACGGCTATACCGATATCGACACAAAATGTCCGATAGGTATATTTAAGGAAAACACTTATTTTTTTGTACTTAACATCCTTAAACAATTTGATGGAATAATTGGCATTGATTTTTTAAAGAAAATTAGTGCAAAAATCGATCTATCAAAAAACTTATTAGAACACGACCATGAGTCGGAACCGATAGCGTTCACAGAATGCAAAGAGGTCAATTTTATCCAAATCGACGACACAGATGTGTCCGTCGCAGTAAAAAAATCATTTAACCAAATCATCCAGCGAACAGTTAAAGCATTCGCACACGTCAATGAAGCATTGCCGTATAATATATCGATTTTAGGAAACTAAATCAGAAAACAACCGACGACAAGTATCCGATCCCCTCTATTTCGACAATACTGTCCAACATAGGTGAGGCTCAATACTTCACAACACTAGATTTAAAATCTGGTTTCCACCAAATAGAACTGGCGGAAAAAGACAGGGAGAAAACAGCATTTTCCGTGAATAACGGCAAATATGAGTTCTGTAGGCTACCATTTGGTCTGAAAAATGCCCCAAGTATATTTCAAAGGGCTATAGATGACGTCCTAAGGGACCAGATAGGAAAAACTTGCTACGTCTATGTTGATGATGTAATCATTTTTTCCAAAAACAAAGAAGACCATGTTCGCGACATTGAGTGTGTGTTAAGCAGCCTACGAGATGCCGGCATGAGGGTTTCCCAAGAAAAATCCAAGTTCTTCAAACCAGACGGGGAATACACACTTCGCCTGCGAAAGTACAGGCCATCAAGGACTTCCACCCTCCAAAAACGCTGTTCAGCCTCAGATCATTTTTGGGGTTAGCCAGCTATTACAGGTGCTTTATAAACGGTTTCGCGTCAATCGCAAGACCCCTAACGGAGATCTTGAAGGGTGAGTACGGCAAAATTTGAGCAAATCACTTACGAAATGTGAGTATAGAACTAATAACAGAACAACTTAAAGCGTTTAACAAGCTAAAACAGGTACGAGCTTCTGAAGATGTGATACTAGCGTATCCAAACTTCAAAGAGCCATTTGACCTAACAACCGATGCGTCAGGTTTTGGCCTAGGAGCAGTACTGTCACAAGGCGGACCTATCACAATGATATCGCGCACACTACGTGACAACGAGGTTAACTTTGCCACTAACCAACGCGAGCTTCTCGCCATCGTATGGGCCTTAAAAAAACTAAGTGATAAAAATCTGAACATTTTCACCGACCACCAACCCCTAACATTCGCGGTTTCAGATAAAAATCCAAACGCAAAAATAAAACGCTGGTAAGCGTTTATTGATGAACACAACGCGAATATAATCTACAAACCAGGTAAAGAACATCTAGTTGCGGACGCTCTCTCTCGGCAGAATGTGAATGCTCTTGAGGATACAGCTGACTCCGACGTGGCTGCGGTACATAGTGATGAATCACTGACGTACACGATAGACACGACTGATAAGCCTATTAACTGCTTTAGGAATCAGATAATAATTGAGGAAGGTCCGTCTCCCCGGGTCAGATTCTCGCCTTTATCCAGCATAAGGTAATACAGGCATTCCCAACCACCGATATAACTGACACTACCGAACAACGAGAGATCGCAACTACAGAGCACAATAGGGCTCATCGCGCTGCACAAGAGAATGTCAAACAAATTCTCCAGGTCGCAGAAATTGCAACTGCAAGATGTGTGCAATGGGAAAATACAAGAGACATCCAACCAAAGGTACAATGGGAAATACTGCATGTGGATGTTTATTCCACTGATAGGACATTTTTTTTCACTTGTGTTGATAGGTTCTCTCTTATTCTTGTTAATAAACCTGTTTCCAAGAACAAAAACCATTTACTGTGACAACGAGAAGTCGTTAAACTCGGAAACCATTTGATCAATTCTGAAAAATAACTTTGACATCGAGGTTGTCAATGCCCCACCACTTCACAGCACCTCAAATTGTTAGGTGGAAAGGTTTCACAGTACCCTTGGGGAAATAGGTCGCTGCATTAAAATCGATAAGCAGCTGATCGACACAGTCGACATAATTCTTTTAGCAACAACAAAATATAACAGATCGATTCACTCGGTAACCGGAAAAAAACAAGTGGAAATTATCCACGCAATTCAAAACAAAATCCGGCACAAAATAAAAAGCTGACGGAGGTTAACAAAGACAGAGTCCATAAAACCTATCAAGTAGGTAAAAAAGTATGGCTCAAGTCCAATAAAAGACTTAAAAACAAGCTATCACCGCTGTGCTCAGAAGTTGCCATTGAAACAGACCTAGGCACAACAGTTCTTATAAAGGGGAGGGTGGTCCATAAGGACAATATAACCTTGCCCTAAAACTTAAGTTAATTTTACAACTATCATGTTATCCATTTTTTTATATTTTTTATCCTTATTTGCACTTTTAGGTTAGCATTTTCATTTATATCGGCTCTAACAGCCATCACCTTGACGACAGGGACTTCACGACTTAATGACTATACTCACACTGACTACATGCCCATTGCGGACGGTGACGTGATCGGACACACTACGAACATAACACTTTACGAAACTTACGTGGACGAAACAAGAAAAACACTTGACTTATTCGACAATCCCAACATACAAAAAATTATTGACACTGACCTAGGACACATACAGACATTAGTGGATACGGTAAAGGTGCATTACCGACAAGCTCGCAGCATAAACATGCTCGGAAGCGCGTTGAAGGTAATAGCCGGCACCCCGGACTTTGACGACTGGGAACAAATTAAGTTTATGCAGGGACAGCTAATCGAATCAGAAAATAAGCAGGTAGAAATTAACTTCAAAATCTAAGAACGACTCAATCAAATAACAAAAGGTCTTAACTCAATTCATAAAAACTTCTGCTCTCTGACGTGACGGTCGTGTTTTTGCATAGCTCCTGAGTTTTTATTAATATTTATTGTTTTCTCTCAGTTTTTAATTGTGCTTAGTTTTTTTACGCTTTCACTGGTGTTGTTCGCTTGACACCCTTGTGTTTTATTTCCATAATTCGCCAGATAAAATAGTTTAAACAGTTTTTCTGTTTCGTGATTAGTGTTTGGTGCATTTAATTTTTTTTCTTTTTATTTTTTCTCTCTCGTCATTGCTTCTGCAGTTGCTCCCCTCATCGCCCCCATCATACCATCAGTGCTAGTGGCTTTGTTGTTCTATCTGCTTTGTGCTTGTGCTCAGCTTCTCTCCCGCGTAATCACTTTTGTAAGGCCGCCTCTCAAAGCTCGGCTTATAACTGTTCTTGCACTCTCTCTTGTGCTGTGCACTCTAGCTGTTCTCTTTGTTTTATTTGTAATTATTGATTTCTTATCGATAATTATCTTTGTGCTGTGTATTTAAATTTTTCTATTTATTCTTATATATATAAATTTATTTTTTTTGTTTTTTGCCTTGTGTTTCTTTTGGCTTTATAATGGCTTGTTGTCTACCTACTTGCAAGCATTCTGATCGTTTTGATGATCAGTATAGAGCAATATCTTGTTGGCTTTGCGATAATCTTATTCACTTAAAATGTGCTGGCCTCAATGGCCGCGACTACGACAAGTTTTCTGGTTTGTCTGTGTCTAAGCCTGAGCTTGGCTTAATGCGCTAGACTTGCCCATCTTGTGCCAGCCAGCAGCTTGATTTTAGCCGTATGTATAGGGATCTTCGTTTAAAGTTTCTTTCTTTAAGCAAACTGGCCAAACAGCTGTCTAACGAGTGTGACTCTAGCGTACATTTATTGGCGCAATTCAAGTTTGTTCCACCTTCTGAGAAGTCGCCCAAGAAATGTACCCTTGAGTTGCCTCGCAAGCAGTCGCCAGCACTCTCTATTACATCGTCTCCCATTTTACTTTCGCCTACACCATCTTCTTGTCCCTCTTTATGCTCTTCTTTTCAGATTAAAGTACCCATTACAAGCCCTGGTGTACCTCATTCTATCCCTCACGGGAACTCTGATCAATCACAGGATCATGCTAGCTCTCAATCACTTGCGGATCGCAATGCTCCTCCGCCTCCACTAACCGTAGTGCCTCATCGTAAACAATTATTTATCTCTAGGCTTGCTCCTGATACTTCTGAGTCGTCTGTGGCAGCTTACATTAGTAATATATGCCCTGCTAAAGTTCTAATTCAAAAGTTTAAGTTTTCTAGGCCTCGCGAAATCTCCTCTTTTAAAATTACAGTACCTAATGAGTATTTCTCAGCTATGGTTGACACTAATTTCTGGCCAGAGGGCCTAGTTGTAAGAGGACTTCTTACCAAGCTCTCGAACCTGTTCTGTGATAGCCAAACCTTTTCGGCTGACATATTAGCTTTCTCTGAAACTTGGCTTAACTCCTCTGTTTTGGATAATGAAATTCTTTCTAATAACTTTATTTCTTATAGGCTTGATCGTGTTGGTCGTCGCGGCGGTGGAGTACTTATTGCTGTCAACTCGAATCTGTGTTCAAGTGTTGTGCCGATTGATCTGCCCTTAGGTGTTGAGTTTATTTGCGTCGAAATTACATGTTCCAACTTTAGCTTATATATTTCTTGTTCATATATTCCTCCAGCTTCTGATATAACGACCTATATGCATCATGCTGATGCTTTGCAAACTATTTTTAATCGTCTTAAAGATCGCGATTTCCTTATAGTTTTAGGTGATTTCAACTTGCCTAATATTTCTTGGCTTGTTGATGATAATCTATCTCTTTTAATTCCTTCATCTCAACATGTTTTTCTTGATAGCCTACTTGAATGTCCGCTATATCAGTTGAATTCTTTCCTTAACTCTTCTAAAAGAATCCTTGATCTTGTTTTTGTCTCTGATCCCACTGTTAGTGCTGTATCCCGAACACAGCCCCTAGTGAAACCTGAAGATCCCTATCACCCTACCATTGAAGTTACTATTTCTTACAATTCCGTTACTAATTCATTTAATAACATCGCAAATTCTCGTCGTAGATGTTTTCGTAAAACAAATTTCAATCTTCTTAATAGCCTTATTTTCTCTTTTGATTGGTCATTTCTATTTGAGTGCTGCGTTATGGATCGTGCAGTGAAGTTTTTCTACTCTGCTCTTAATTCTCTAATTGATAAATGCGTTCCTATGTAGTGACTACAACAGACTTTGGCACGTTATCGGTTCCGAAACATCGCTTCCGGGTATAAAAACTGCGATCTTGTCATTCCTCGCTCGTAACTAGTTGTAATCATCTGTATATAAACCTATCCTGTTTTCTTTTTGTATGTAACCTATTATCTTATTACATTTAATATTTTCTATTTCTTTAGTTTAATTTATGTTTATATATGTAATACGCCTATGCCCTTAGGTCGGAGTGGGTAGAGGTTGTAACATTAACTTTACTTAGGGTCATTCGTAACAGGCCCGGGCCTGGTGTCATATGAGCCACTTGATCGTACTGAGCGTTGTACAATTACGTCTATAAAAAAAAAAAAAAAAAATAACCGTCGTTTTTCCGTTACAAGTTGTTCCATCCGCCGGTTCGTCAACAGGTTTAGTGTAAGTAGAGGCATGTGGAGTAGATACTCTTGCTGCAGCTCTCAGCATTGACTCAAGTGCAGAGTCGCACATGTCAATGTCCTCTGCAGCATCCAGTTTCGGCGAACAGTCAATGTGGGCACTCATGTACATTTTAAATTTAAGCCAATTTGTTTTGTTGTTTGTAAGCCTATATGGGCGATCAAGTACATGAGGTCTTGTTAATAATGTGAATAGCACTGGAGAGTGATCGGAAGTTAAATCTAGCAGTATTTCCACAGTGATCCGATTACGTGGAATCCTCTTGGTTACTGCGAAATCAATCAAGTCAGGCACTTTCTGTGGATCTGTGGGCCAATAAGTAGGCCTACCCGGTGAGACGCAATCCATCTTATTGAGATGGTTGACTATTGTGTTGTACAACTGCTTGCCTTTAGAATTTACCAGGCGAGATCCGCAGTGCGTATGTTTGGCGTTATAGTCCCCTGCTGCAATGTAGCGATCTCCGAGTGTGTTAAAGAAATCGGTAAATTCATTTTCAGAGATTGAGAAGCGTAGCGGGCAGTACAGGGCAACCAATGTAGTGTTGCCGCTGGTTTGGACGGTTATAGAAGTTGCTTGTAGGTGCTGTGTTTCAAATCTGTTGAGGAACGAGTGTTTTATACGGTTTTTGATTAGGATACCAGTCCCCCCATGAACTTTTCCGTCTGGATGGTTTGTTGCGTAGAAGGTATATTTTGGTATTTGAAAATTATTTTTTGATGTTAAATGTGTGTCCGATATCAGCAAAACGTCCAATTCACTTGAGTCTAGGAATAGTTGCAGTTCATTTTTGTGCTCGGTGCTCTCTTTTGGGGGCTCCGTCTGTCCAGTTTGGAGCACACTAGCGATGGATAGACTAGGAATTGTTGTAGCAGGCATGTTATATGATCTAACAGCCATGGCGAAGAATACCTCCGGTGTAGTTTTGGAGGCGTTGAAGTGATTTCTGGTCCAGCTGGGGGTTTGCGCCCGTTTAGGTGTGATTTAAGATCCTTGAAGACAGGACATCCTCTGTAGTTGGCCGTGTAGTTCCCTCCACAGTTGCTGCATATACCATCTTCATGATGTTCGCCGCAGCCAACACACACTGACCTAAGATTGCAATTGTTAGAGGTGTGGTTGTATTCCTGGCAGTTTTTACACTGCGGTGGTTGGTATCTCTTATGGGGCTCCTCTTCGGTGATTCTTCTGTGCAATAGGAGTTGAAGGTTATAGATTGGGTGCACTTCATTGGGTTTCGACCGCTTTGCATCTGGTTGGAGCTCGATTTTAAAGAGCGGCTGTGCGACTTTGTTCCTGTTGATGATGTTGACAACGAACTTGACCAAACCAGAAAATGCGTCTGCTATTTCTTGAGTAGGGACCGATGGCTCAATCCCCTTTAACACAACCTGGAGCCCTTTACTGCTGTTTAGTTGGTTGATATTTGCATTACGGAGGTACTTTTCGATGACGCTACTCGTTCATTTGGTTTGGTTATTTTCGGCGTATTGCCACTTTTTTTTTTTGCGGGCTTAGCTTCCGCTTAGTTATTTTAATATATCTATCCATTCCAGTTTGGACAGAAGGCGTTGAGTTTATTATTGTGGCTTACTCTGGGCGACTTGTCGTTGACGGCTTGAGGCAGGTCAATACTTTGGCAGACGTTGCAGTTGTTGCTGTCAACGACCTGACGGTGCTGGTCGGTGCAATCAGTGATCCAGTTTTCGATATTGATGGAGAAGCACACTGCTCTCTCCACGGTAAATTGCTGTTGATTGCAAAGTGGCTGGCACTTTCGGTGTTATTGCTTACGGTAGTATTCAGTGGGGTCGGCGACACCACAGAAAAGTACGCGTTGTTGCGTTGGACCGAGAGTCAACGCTCACGTTGTTGTTGAACAATTAGTTCTTGTGGCTGTTGCTGGTGGGGATCGAGAGAGCTTGAACCTGAATTGGTGGAAATGGCTTTTCCAAAAATTACGCACTGTTGTTGTTGCAACTTAGTATTTATTGCTATAAGTACAATCTAATAGCAATATGATTGTAGATAGGCGTTTCAGAGGCGACTGACAAAAGACCCTACACAAATTTTTGCAAACGAGGTCTTTATTTTTTTTTTACACTAAATTTTTACGGAGTGCATTAAAAAAACACGTCTGCACACGGCGGCGGTATGGAATGGAATCTGAAGATGAATATGAATATGTCCCCATTTCAAATATTCCAATAGTTTCTTGCATTTGCATATAAATAACTGTTTTGCTGTGTACCATAAAGATAAGTAATTAACCATAACATAGAATGCTCAATTAACTAAGAACCGCCTTTTATTTTATAAATTTTAACAACTTTGCGAAATTCAAATTTAGAAGCAATTTTGTTAAAATTGGGCACTGTCGTTTATGGGTGTAATAAACTTATCAAAATTACACGACAATATTTTACAATATCTCAGAAACTAACGAAGTTATTAAGAAAAGCCACTGTTCGTGACTTCGCTGTTTGTATTATATAGTGAGATATATAGACTGAGATATATAAACTGAGTATATTAGAGATGGGATCGGGAAGGAAAATGCTTCCCGCCCATCCCGTCCCGAAATCAAATTTGTTTTTCCCATCCCGGTTATCCCGAAAAATTTTCAGTCCCGACCGCGGGTCCCGAAAAAAATTTTTCATATATGCATATTATTTTATTTGTGAAACGAAATAACGTGAAAAAACGTTAGTTATGGTTTTTCTACTTTTGAGTAGTTGAGAAACGTTCTGCTTGCCGTAGTGAGCTCCAATGTCAATAAAAGTTTGAGCCAGTTTCAAAAATCTTTCACCTAATAAAGAAATACATTTTTAATACTAACATGTAAACATAAATCAACATCATATATAGGGATAGCTTCGTGGGCGGATAGCTTCAGTTTCAGTATTTCTGTCTGAGGGAGAGCTTTCACTTATATAATAAATATATTTACCTTCTGTTGTAAAAAACAGTCTTAGATCATTTGTAAAAAATAACAGTTGATGTCGAGCCAGTTTTTTTATAACGCTGGACGGAACTTTTCTGTGTAGAAATGTTTCCAGACTTGGTTGCACAGCGTCGCTGTTATTTTGGGCGCATTTATGTCTGGGAAATCCAGAAGTGCCATTTTTCGGTTTGTATGGCACGATGGCTCTACAAACTTTAGATATAGGAGAACATGGCTATATGAACTCGCTTCTTCGTGCTGATTTAGAATATATATACTTCTCAATGGTCGGAAGTGCTACCTTCTACGCGTTGCACACTTCTGACCAAAATTTTTTTGTTTTATTTTTTTTTATATTAATGCTTCTGCTCTTTGACGGGACGGTCGTGTTTTTGCATAGCTCCTGAGTTTTTATTAATATTTATTGTTTATTGTTTTTGTTCTATCTGCTTTGTGCTTGTGCTTCTCTCCCGCGTAATCACTTTTGTAAGGCCGCCTCTCAAAGCTCGGCTTATAACTTTTCTTGCACTCTCTCTTGTACTGTGCACTCAAGCTGTCTCTTTGTTTTATTTGTAATTATTGATTTTTTATCGATAATTATCTTTGTGCTGTGTATTTAAATTTTTCTATATATTCTTATATATAGAATAATTTTTTTTTTTTTTTGCCTTGTGTTTCTTTTGGCTTTTCAATGGCTCGTTGGATAACTACTTGCAAGCATTCTGATCGTTTTGATGATCTGTATAGAGCAATATCTTGTCGGCTTTGCGATATTCTTGTTCACTTAAAATGTGCTGGCCTCAACGGTCGCGACTATAACAAATTTTCTGGTTTGTCTGTGTCTAAGCCTGAGCTTGGCTTAATGCGCTGGACTTGCCTTGTCTAACGAGTGTGACTCAAGCATACATTTATTGTCGCAGTTTAAGTTCTTTCCATCTTCTGAGAAGTTGCCCAAGAAATTTACCGTTAATTTGCCTCATAAGCAGTCGCCAGCTGCCAGATGCAATAGATAGTGCATCTTCTCTCATCTTACTTTCGACTACATCATCTTCTTGTCCCTCTTTATGCTCTTCTTTTCAGATTGAAGTACCCATTACAAGCCCTGGTGTACCTCAATCTATCCCTCACGGGAATTCTGATCAATCACAGGATCATGCTGGCACTCAATCACTTGCGGATCCCAATGCTCCTCCGCCTCCACTAACTGTAGTGCCTCATCGCAAACAATTGTTTATCTCTAGTGTAGTATATTCATACAAATAATCATTCAGTACAATGAGCTCAACTTGTAACACCCTGTTGCAAGTATAAACAATTAAACATATACGCATTAAAATATAATTGTGCACTTGAATATGTTTATATATATACATTGATGTATGTACATAAACATATTCACATAAATCTACAGCTAAGCATGATCATATATGTATGTGCATTTGTATATGCACATACATATATTCACATAAGCAATGTATGCACAAGCGTAACATGAGCTAGAGCCAGGCCAGCGTGGGAACGCTGACCAAGCACTTTGATGCATGCGCTCCAACAATATGTATGTATGTACTGACACTCTCCCTCTCTTTTGTAGCTGTCGCATAAGTCGCAGCATAAGAATATATATGTAAACTTAGCTTAAGCAAAAGAATAATTTGGAATAAAGAATCAATCTGAAAACTAGAATCAACGGACACTGACGTGTTCGTCCTCAATAATATCATTTCTTCTTAAATGGAACCCGGTCATTACATGGCGACCGTGACAGGACACTAAAGGACCTACAAGGACTGGACAAGGACAACAGCAACAATAAAAAAAAAAAAAACCCAAGAAAAGTTCAACAAAACAAGCAAAAAAAAAAGCATAAGACAATGTCTCACAATGTGTTGCAACTACTTTAGCGATAGAGAGCAGCATTAGCAGCAGCAGCAAGCAGTCTGGCAACCCTGTTCCAGTTCCAGCTCACCCCCCACCCGGATTTTAAACCAACAATCTTTATAAAAAACAAAGAATTCAATTGAACGTTTTAAGCGCCAAAAACAACAAATTCCCGCCCCCCGTCAAGTATCCATCTTTTCGGCAGTGGCGTTCGAAATCGACCAATCAACCAACAAGGAGCACGAATGAACAGTGAAGATATTCCCTTTGCGGAATCTGCTCCTATCGAGCAAAGGGATGCACCGACGCTAGAGGAAGCGTTAGAGCTGTATCCCAACGATGGACCGCGCCCACTCACAATAGCTGAGTACCGGGCCCGCAACACAAAATCTACAAAGCCAGAGCCAAAGAAGACCAAAAGAGGAGGCCAAATACACAAGCTACTCCAGCAGAAGAGGCTGAAAGTAGACTTACTGGCCACTCTGAAGACGGAGGAAGACCGACAACGCTGCATAGAGCGTATTGACATCCTGAAAGCTGAACTTCGCCAAAGAGCGAAGAAACGCAAGGGGGCCGCAGAAATGCGCAAGCCTTAACTTGCCTTTAATTTAATAATTCTAATTATAAGCTTAATAGCAAGTTGGAGCACGAAAGTGCAATTCGCGAACTACTAACTCACTGCTAGGCTATTACTAACAATGTGGTTGGAGAATTTTTTTTAAAAAAAAAATAAAACAAATGAAATGTATACCTGAATTGTGAGCCAACCACATACTCTATAATTTTTCCACGTCTCCGGCTCGCTGTGCAAGACACAGTTGAGATAAATTTTATTTCTCTCTTATTTTTTTTTTCTCTTCACAAAAAATTTAAATAAAAAAAATATGCATGAATCCATAACAATTTTATTAATAAAATTAAAGTAATTGCTAAACAAAAGTTTTTAACCTGTCTTTATGAACTTTATTTCATATTTTGCACACTTGTAATAAATAAAAACAAAAATCCCATACGTATGTTCGATAATAGCATAAGTAAATTTGATGACATATCCGATATACCCACAATGGGGTTAATCGAAACAAAATCAGTGGACTCCACTGCGAATGTCATAAATAAAATTGAATCATCAAATGCTGATATGAGATTAACGAACATACTACTATTAATAATTGTCATAATATTGTGCGCATATGTATTATATAAGGCTTACCTATTACACAATAAATGTGTAACAAAAAGAGCTCTAAGCCAAGCTAATGATCTAGATAAGATCTAAAAATACATATGCACACAAGCAATTTTAAATCAAAACCTTTTTAACAAAAGATAAAATATATATATATATATATATAAAAAAAAAAATAAAAAAAAATAAAAATGACCCATTGTGACAGGTACTTTGAAAAAATAAACAACAGGCACCCTAGCATAGTCCAAGACTTAATTGAGGTTTTTAGAAGCGAGGGAAATACCTCACCTCAACGCTCCATAAACTTAGTACAAATTAGGTTAGCTTACCTTGATATAACGGGCGAAGATTTCCCAGTCAAAGGAGGCACTAGGGTACAGATGAGTTTCATTCTCACGGTACCATATGTATGCTGTTTTTCAAACGCAGCAGGCACACTGCGTTTTTACCTAATGGAGGAACCGAAGCAGTAAAGAACTAAATACATCCATAATCAGTTAAATAGGCTTAGGCAGTTAGTGTAGAATATGGATAAAGCAGAAACAAAAAAGCTCCAAAAATATTTACCTTTCCTTGATTTCCTGATACAATCAGGTGAAACAAATCACAAACACAAGGAAATAAGGTATTGGATAGCCCACAACTACAAATTTCGAAAAAACATTGTAGATCTTATGGAAAAATCCATAAAAGTAGCTTATAGTAGATTATTAGCTAAGACTCCTTCAAGAAAAGACGTGCCCGGATGGGTCCACGAACTTTTCAAGGACTCAATTGCGCTGATAAACATATCGGAATCGAGTGTAGAACCAATAGATTTAACAGACTCAGATATAGAAATAATAGACATAGAATAGTAAAACCTTACACATTTTCAAAATCTTTTTCTTAAATTAACAACAGGTCTAAACGACAAATTCCTTTTTTGTTTAGTAAAATGGGTTCTCAAGAATCAAAAATAGAAATAGAAATTAATCTTAACAAACTATGGTTACTTCGGATGATATTATAGAAAAAGCTAGAATACACGCACAAGAATTAACTAAATCTTGTAAGTGTCTCTCGCAGAATAGAGAAACATCCCAAGACACAGTAACCAAACACACGAAGATAATAACCGAGAATCTTCAAGCTATTAGAGCGGTATTAACTGAACACTACAGCAAACTAAAGACATGGCAAAAAACAGCCGCAAATGCGTTCTACAGTGATTGCAACCAAAAAGCAATAACTGTGCTAAACAGACACAATATTGAATTCAAACAAACATCTGATTTGGAAACTTCAATAGTACTGGAAGAAAAAACGCAACTAATGGCTGATGAAGAAATAAGTCAAGAAGAACCATCAGTGATAAGTCGTAACAAACCAACAATTCCCAAAGAAAACAACAAAATGGCACAAACGAGGGTAGAATTCATAAATACAGCCAACAAGCTGATACCATACTTCGATGGTGATAGTAAAAGTCTACCAGGTTTCATTGGAGCGCTTTGCGTTCTTGACACCATAAAAGAACCGCACGAAGCGGTAGCCATCCAACTGATAAAATCAAAATTAAAAGGTCAAGCGGCTAATAGCCTAAGCTCAGAAGAAACGATTGATGAAGTTATACAAAGACTATCAACAATCTTCAAGGGTGACTCAGTAGATCTTTTAACAGCAAAAATTAAAAATCTGCAGAGAAACCCAAATAACTGTGTTTCATACACAAACGAAATTACTGAGTTGACCGATGCCTTTAAGGGCGCTTATATTTCGGATGGTCTTCCAACTGAACAAGCAATAAAATACACCACCAAAGTGGCGGTAAATGCTATGGTAGGTCATACCAAAAGTCCAAGAGTCCAATTATTAATGGAATCAGGACACTTTCAATCAGCCAAAGAAGCAATCACCAGATTTACCACTCTTTCAGTAGAGTCGGGTTCCACCGGAAGTTTCCAAAATAATACCATTTTTTATGCCCAGCATAATGACCGCGGCAGACGCCGCTATAACAATAATGCTAACTGGAGAAACAACTCGAATTGGAACAATAACAACTCGAATTGGAGAAATAATGATGCCCACAGAGCCCAACGAGGCCGAAATTATTCACGCTACCAAAGAGGCGGCCGTGGAGGTGGACACAATAATAATAGACAAAATACAAATAACCAACCGAATGGTTACAACAACACAAATGTCCGAATTACCCAAAGCGACCAGGGAAACGGACAAGATCCTCCAAATGCTCAAAATTAAAAAATAAAGTCTATTCCATTAACCTAAGTCTTAATAATTTCGTATCATTTAAGAATGTTAAAACAAATAAGAAAATAACATTCTTAATTGATACCGGTGCAGACATTTCAATAATAAAAGAAAATTCTGATGTATTTCACGACAACCAAGTAAACAAAACTGTAGACATTCGAGGCATAGGAGAAGGAGTAATAAAATCCAAAGGACTAGCCTCAATTGAGCTACAAACAGACAAATACATTATTCCATATAAATTTCATATACTTCATGAAGATTTCGCAATCCCCTGCGATGGAATAGGACTAATAGGACTAGATTTCATGAAAAGATTTAATTGCCAATTAGATTACAATAGTTCCGAGGATTGGTTAATAATTAGACCACCAAATTTAACGTACCCAATTTATGTTCCAATAACATTCAATTCTGGTAATAACTCAACACTTCTACCAGCAAGATCCCAAGTGGTACGCAAAATAGAACTATCTTCAGCAGAAGATAACATTTTAATTCCGAATCAGGAAATTAAACCAGGCGTTTATGTTGCAAACACTATTGCAACAGCCCAAAGTACTTTTGTCCGATTTTTAAATACCACAGATAAATGCCAAATAGTAGGCGTTAACAATATAAAATTTGAATCACTTTTGAACTACGATATAGTTCAAAATACCAAAGATATAAGAAAAGAATCTGTAATTCATAAATTGAAGAAAAATTTCCCAATACTATTCAAAGACAAACTCGAAAAGTTATGCACTGAGTATAGTGATGTGTTCGGACTTGACACCGAACCGATCACAACAAATAATTTTTATAAACAAAAATTAAGACTTAAGGATGATGAACCGGTATATGTGAAAAATTACCGGAGTCCGCATAGCCAACTAAACGAGATCCAGCGACAAGTTGGAAAGTTAATCGAACAGGGTATTGTTGAACCATCTGTTTCGCCTTATAATAGCCCACTCTTGCTAGTCCCAAAGAAAACACTTTCGGGATCTAAAGAAAAAACTGGCGATTAGTAATTGACTATCGTCAAATAAACAAAAAATTGCTATCAGATAAGTTTCCGCTCCCCAGAATTGATGATATTCTTGATCAATTGGGAAGAGCAAAATATTTTTCTTGCCTTGACTTAATGTCAGGTTTTCATCAAATTGAAATAGAAGAAAAATCAAGAGATATAACGTCTTTTTCAACGAGCAATGGCTCATATCGTTTTACACGATTACCTTTCGGTCTAAAAATAGCACCTAATTCATTTCAGAGAATGATGACAATAGCATTCTCGGGGCTTGAGCCAAGACAAGCTTTCCTCTATATGGATGATTTAATCGTTATTGGTTGTTCTGAACAACATATGATTAAAAATTTAGTAGATGTTTTTAAACTCTGCAGAAAAAATAATCTAAAACTGCATCCAGAAAAATGCTCATTCTTTATGCATGAGGTGACATTCCTAGGTCACAAATGCACAGATAAAGGAATCTTGCCGGACGACACAAAATTTGACGTCATCAAGAATTATCCAGTCCCACATGATGCAGATAGTGCTAGACGTTTCGTTGCATTTTGCAATTACTATAGACGTTTCATAAAAAATTTCGCCGAATATTCCCGGCACATAACAAGATTATGTAAAAAGAATGTTCCATTCGAATGGACAGCAGAATGCGATAATGCATTCCAATACTTAAAAGAAAAGCTCGTTCAACCTAATCTATTGCAGTACCCGGATTTTAGCAAAGAATTTTGCATAATCACAGATGCAAGCAAACAAGCATGTGGAGCAGTTTTAATACAAAACAATAATGGACTCCAGCTTCCAGTTTCATATGCATCAAGAGCATTCACTAAAGGTGAAAGCAACAAGAGTACTACAGAACAAGAGCTAGCAGCAATACTCTGGGCAATAACATATTTTCGACCATATATATATGGAAAACATTTCACAGTGCGAACAGACCATAGGCCATTAACATATTTGTTCTCCATGGTCAACCCGAGTTCAAAACTGACACGCATGCGGCTAGAATTGGAAGAGTACGACTTTACAGTAGAGTATTTGAGAGGAAAAGATAACTTTGTGGCAGACGCCCTATCAAGGATAACAATATCCGATCTAATTGACATGAACAAAAAAATCCTGAAAGTCACTACCAGGTACCAAAGTAGACAAAACAATTTCTGCGCAGAAAATAAACAAGAACTATTGCCAAGGCAAAATCTTGAAAAAGCTTCCAAGCCCAACGTATTTGACGTTATTGTAAATGACGAAGTACGTAAAGTAGTGACCTTGCGAATAACTGATTCCTCGACCACATTCAAACATGGCAAGAAAGTTATAGCAAGAATTGACATTTGCGATATCTATACCAATGGAATTCTCGACTTAGGTCAGTTTTTTCAAAGGCTCGAAAAAGAAGCCGGTATACTTAGTATCACCAAAGTCAAAGTGGCACTTAGCGAAAAGATCTTTGAAACTATTTCAATAGAATCTTTCAAAAATATGGGCAATCAAATTTTACAATTTTTAAGAGTAGCGCTACTCACGCCGGTGACCCTCATCCAAAACGATAAAGAAAAAGAAGCTATATTGTCTACATTCCATGACGATATTATTGGAAAAACATGACTAAATATGTTAAAAAGTACATTAATAAATGTCCAAAATGCCTGACGTCGAAAACGACGAAACATACACGATCACCTATGATTATAACCGAAACACAATATGCTTTTGACAGAGTGATAGTGGACACAATTGGTCCACTACCACGTTCGGAAAATGGGAATGAATACGCAATCACATTAATATGTGACCTGACAAAGTATTTAGTAGCAATTCCTGTGGCAAACAAAAGTGCAACAAACGTGGCAAAAGCCATAGTCGAATCTTTTATTCTGAAGTACGGTCCAATGAAGACGTTCATTACGGACATGGGAACAGAATATAAAAATTCCATTATAAATGACTTGTGCAAGTATTTAAAAATAGACAATATAAGGTCTACAGCACACCACCACCAGACATTAGGTACCGTTGAAAGAAGTCATAGGACCTTCAACGAGTACATTCGTTCATATATTTCAGTAGATAAAACTGATTGGGACATATGGTTACAGTATTTCGTGTATTGTTTTAACACAACACCATCAGTAACACATAATTATTGTCCATATGAACATGTATTTGGTAGACAAAGTAACCTACCAATTCAATTTAATAGCGTTAATACTATAGATCCAATATATAATATAGAAGACTATTCTAAGGAAGTTAAGTTTAGATTAGAAAACGCGTGTAAGAGAGCTCGAATTCTTTTAGAAAAGAATAAAATTAAGCAAAAAGAAATAAATGATAGCAAAGTATTAGATTTTAAAATAGAAATAGGAGACCAAGTTTATCTCAAGAATGAAACAGGTCATAAATTAGAATCTTCTTATATAGGACCGTTTGAGGTCATTAGTATAGAGAAAAATAATAATGTAGTTATAAAGAATAGGAACAATAGGGAACAAAAAGTTCATAAGGATAGACTAAAAAGGAATAACAAATAAAACACAAAAAAAAAAATATATATAAAAAAAAAGAAAAAAAAATTTTAATAAGAATATATATATATAGATATCTTTTTAAAAAAAATAAAATAAATAAATATATAATATCGAAAAGTGAAAACGAAAAAAAATATATATACATAAAATTTTTTCTATGGATTCATCTATTATTAAAAATATATTCATTTGATTTCGAAAAGAAAGAGAGAAAGAGAATTTGTCTGAGCAGACACAAACTAAGACACAAAAAAAAAAATTTTTTTCCCTTATATACACATTTACCTTACCCTTATTTTACCTTTAATTAACTAATGATTATTAATAACTCCATAATATTACGTTATTCTCTAAAAAGGGGAGGTGTAGTATATTAATACAAATAATCATTCCGTACAATGAGCTCAACTTGTAACACCCTGTTGCAAGTATAAACAATTAAACATATACGCTTTAAAATATAATTGTGCACTTGAATATGTTTATATATATACATTGATGTATGTACATAAACATATTCACATAAATCTACAGCTAAGCATGATCATATATGTATGTGCATTTGTATATGCACATACATATATTCACATAAGCAATGTATGCACAAGCGTAACATGAGCTAGAGCCAGGCCAGCGTGGGAACGCTGACCAAGCACTTTGATGCATGCGCTCCAACAATATGTATGTATGTACTGACACTCTCCCTCTCTTTTGTAGCTGTCGCATAAGTCGCAGCATAAGAATATATATGTAAACTTAGCTTAAGCAAAAGAATAATTTGGAATAAAGAATCAATCTGAAAACTAGAATCAACGGACACTGACGTGTCCGTCCTCAATAATATCATTTCTTCTTAAATGGAACCCGGTCATTACACTAGGCTTGCTCCAGATACTTCTGAGTCGTCTGTGGCAGCTTACATTGGTAATATATGCTCTCAATCACTTGCGGATCCCAATACTCCTCCGCCTCCACTAACTGTAGTGCCTCATCGCAAACAATTATTTATCTCTGTTGCCCAAATTCGGGCCTGCAAATAAACTTTGTACCACTGTACTACAAAACGGAACTTTGTCCCAACAAACAGAATGACGCTCTTTAAAAACTCTAAAACTCTCTCTCTCATTTTACTCTTGCGGTACTTTATTATACATAAGTAGACACATAAGCGCGAAAAATACGCAGCTGCATTGATCTAAGTACATACATAAGAACCGCGTGTTCAGTTGTTTTTTCGTAGCCAAGAGGCCAAGACTAGAGTAAGTGACATGAGATTGAACAATTATTAGTTATAAGAAAATTTGTAAAATAACCTGAAATTACTTGCAGAATTAAAAAGCTTCCCGCTTACCGCTTACCTAACCAAAAGGAATTAATGGATTAAATTTATTTCAAAGGCACTGGCGGAGCTAGATTAACTAGTCGAACGAGCAACAATTCTTTTTAATTTCTATCGAATTATTTTTAATTTCTATTGGAAATTAAATTTACTCTTTCGTAAAGAATTTTGAGCAAATTCTTTAATTCCTACGGTGTAGTAGAGCTTTAGAGACCTAAAGAGGAGGGACTACACAAATCCCAAGGAAAGAACAAATTTAAATTTTACCACGCGTAAAATTACGTATAGACATTGGCACCGACTGGAAACTGTGGTCTGTGCCAGGAGCCGGCCAACCAGGAAATGCTCACATGCTCCAGGTGTGCATCTCAATTCCACTGCACCTGCTGCGGATCGAAAAACAGTGCCACCTCGAGTTCCTGGATGTGCGAGACATGTCGCCACGTGCCTGATGAAGGCGAACATAACCTCGAAACTGAATCACATTTCAAGGTTAACCAACCAGGTGACAAAGATCAGCACGTGGAAGATGAAGCGATGCCGGAAGATCAGCAAATACCTTTGCAACAATTAGAGCACGAAATGTGCCTCGAAAGGGAATATCTGCGCTGTAAGTACGCCTTACTCCACACAGTACAGTCAAACCGAGAAGCGAAGAACCATCCACAACATGCTGCTGGAATACCTCGTTACATATTGATGACGGATGATAGTGCCACCAACACTCCACAGGCGACGAGTACCAAAGCGCAGAGCATGCCGTGCAAAGCCAATGGCATAACACCACAACAAGTAGTTGCTCGACAATCAATGCCGAGGAAATTACCAGTTTTCAAAGGAGATCCAAGAGAATGGCCACTTTTCATAAGCACCTATGAAACTAGCACCCGGATCGGGGAGAACACTATGCGTCTGCAGAGATGTCTGAAAGGTAGGGCCCTTGAAGCCGTTCGAGACAGCTTACTGTTCCCAGAAATGGGCGTTATAAGTACTTTGAGAATGTACTTTGGACGCCCGGAACACATAATAAAACTGTTGATGGAGAATGTGCGAAATTTGCCTCCTCCAAAGGGCAAGCTAGAACCGCTGATCGAGTTTGCATTTGCGGTGAAAAATATGTGCGCTACCATTAGGGCAAGCAAGCTAGATGCGCACCTGAACAACCCTACGTTATTACAAGAGCTTATTGAGAAGACTGGGCCCACATTCAAAATCCATACCGTACCCGAACATACAGCACCTAGCGGATTGGTTGTTTGAGTTGGCTGAAGCAGCGAGTCGTGTATCGACGCCCAGCACATTACTAGAAAGCGACAAGAAGAGAACCAACAGAAGTGATGCATACACATACCGCAGCGCCCACAGATAACCATAAACACACATTCTGTGCGATATGCAAAGGACACCACAAACCAGTGTCTTGCGAAAAGTTGTTGCGGATGTCAGTCGAAGCCAGGTGGAACGCAATAAATAACCATCACCTATGTGCTCAGTGCCTCAAAAACCACAAGGGATTCTGCTGGAGTCGCGTAACTTGCGACATAAATGGCTGCAAAGCAAAACATCATCATCTTCTTCACAAGGAGGTGACGGAAAGCGTCCTGCACAATCATCGTGGGTCACTAACCAACCAGCCAGAATGCTATGTTCGAATCGTTCCAGTCACTTTGCACTCCAATTCGAAGTCCGTCGATATCTACGCATTTATGGACGACGGATCGATTCTAACACTTGTAGAAGAAAAATTGGCTGATGCGCTCGAAGTGAAAGGTTTCGTCAATCCCCTATGCATTAGATGGACCGGCGATGTTAGTCGGCAGGAGCCGGAATCCAAGCAGCTGAACTCGAGAATCTCAAAACAAGGACAGGGTAATAAATTATTTAAAGTAAATGAAGACTGCACAGTTAAGTCCATTGGTCTCTCAGCCGAGACGATGATACAGGATAAAACAAAGATATCCGCACTTAAAAAACTTGCCTTGTAAACTGTAGCTGTAACTTGTTAGTTACAGCTCGCAGATGTACACCACGGGATTGCTTTGGAAAGATGGTCCCCGTGTATTTCCAAATAGCCTGCCGGTAGCAAAACGACGACTCTTATGCATGCAAAAGAAAATGGCAGCATACCCTCCTTTTGCAAATGAGCTACATAGTCAAATACAAAACTTGATAGCCAAAGGCTATGCCAGAAAGTTGGCAGAGGACGAAGTCGTGGAGAAACCCGAAAATGCATGGTACTTGCCCATTTTTACTGTACGAAATCCACATAAACCTGACAGGGTCAGATTGGTGTGGGACGCGGCAGCTCAATCATCAGGAGTAGCCCTAAATGACTTTCTTCTAAAAGGGACCCGATTTGCTCGTGCCCTTGCTGCAGCTTATGTATAACTTTAGAATGAGAGAAATTGGCGTGAGCGGTGACATCGCCGAAATGTTCCATCGAATAGCAGTAAGAGAAGAAGACGCTAAAGCACAACGATTCCTATGGCAAAATCAGACAACAGGCGTCATAGAAACTTTCCAATTAAATGTGTTGACATCAGTCACTACGTAGACGACTACATCGATTCATGCCATTCAGAAGAAGAAGCCATTACATTAGCGAAAGAAGTTAGATAAGTCCATGCACGCGGAGGTTTCCATATGCGCAAGTGGTGTTCGAATTCCAAGCGGGTACTCGGTGCGCTTCGCGATTCAACAACCTACGAAGAAAAACAGTTCTTTAATAGTGAAGAGATACACTCTTATGAGAAAATATTAGGCATGCGGTGGAGCCCACGTCAAGATGCCTTCACCTATGCACTAAAGTTTGTACGCCTGAAGCGCAATATAATAGCGACAAAAGTCGCACCAACCAAAAGGGAAATTTTACAAGTCTTGATGTCAGTTTTTGACCCCATGGGTTTTGTATCCTGTATAATGATGTATCTAATACTGCTCCAACAAGTTTGGCGATCGAAGATTGATTGGGATGAGGAAATACCACCCAATCTGCAGGATATGTGGCAATCATGGCTGTCCTTCTTACCCTTGATAGAGAACGTGCGAATTCCGAGATGCTATTTTAAAAATTGGCATGCACACGACTGCCGAGTTCAAATTCACGTATTCGTGGATGCGGGAGAAGACGCCTACTCTGCCGTTGCGTATTTCCGTATCGAACAAAATAACCAAATACTTTTGAGTCTCGTTTCAGCCAAATCCAAGGTAGCTCCGTTGCAGCCGCTCTCGATACCCCGCTTGGAGCTACAGGCAGCAGTAACTGGAGCGCGACTGATGAAAAACATAATAGCACAACATGAAATCGACTTTGAGGAATGTTACTTATGGACCGACTCGAAAACGGTACTAGCGTGGCTCGATGGAGACCCACGACGATATCAACAATATGTAATGTTTAGGATAGCCGAGATATGTGAGCTCACCGAGGCCAGAAACTGGAGATGGGTTTGGTTTGCTTGGGCAAACTAAATGTTGCGGACATCGCCACCAAACGACAACATAGGCCTGAAACATACACACAAAGGTTCGAAGGACCCAAATTTTTAAAACTACCGCCGGCAGATTGTCCGACGGAAACTACCAATGAAAGGACAGTCACTGAGGAACTGCGTTCTCGTTTCCTTCACATGCGAAGGGAACAAGCAAAAATCAATTACGAGTACTTCTCAAAATGGAATCGATTGACAAGGGCAATAGCATGTTGGCTTGCCTATAAGGGGAAATTGACCAACAAAATACGTAAATCAAATGAGAATTCAAACCAACTGGCATCCCAAATTAATGAAGCCAGAATGTTTCTATACCGGAACATACAACAAGAATGTTACAACGAAGAGTACACAGCCATCGAAAACGGCCACCACATTTGCCGGAGCAGTCCACGATGGAGGTTACAACTCTTCCTAAATGACCAGGGAGTATTGTGTGTACGCGATCGAGCCAGTCGCTTCGCTGGCACCCCTGAAGGACGAATCGCTCTACCCACCCAACACTGGGTTACAAAGCTGATAGTCCGGCACTACCATGAAAAATACTATCACATGAATCATGAGACTACAGTAAATGAGGTGAGGCAAAAATATTTTATTCCAAAACTAAGACCTCTCCTAAAAGGGATTCGTCGAAATTGCCAACAATGTAAGCTGAGTAGTGCTCGACCTATTGCACACTTAATGGCGCCCCTACCGAGGGCTAGAGTGGGTGAATTCAAGCCAGCGTTTACGTATGTAGGAGTTGATTATTTTGGGCCGCTAGCAGTTATCGATGGAAGAAAGTCATTGAAGAGATGGGGCATGCTGATAACCTGCCTCACAATGCGAGCAATAAGCATTGAGATCGTGCATAGTCTAACCACAAACTCATGCCTAATGGGCTTAAGACGCCATATATCGCGCCGAGGCACACCAAAGGAAATATATAGCGATAACGGGACTAATTTTCGAGGGACCGATGCCTTTCTTAGAGACAAACTTCAACTGGATGATGCGAAGATGCATCGAGAATTGTCGCAGCAGGAAATAGCGTGGTACTTCAATCCACCGTCAGCTCCTCACATGGGAGGAGCCTGGGAGCGCTTGGTGCGTTCCGTCAAAACCGTGTAACACCAAAACAAAAATTCTCAGATGAAAGTCTTCTTACCGCCATGGCAGAGGTGGAAATGACGGTCAACTCCAGGCCTCTGAGATACGTGTACCTGGACGACGAAGATCAAGAAGCTCTTACGCCAAATCATCTGTTGCTTGGCTCATCAAATGGAGAAAAACCGATTTGCGATCCGTAACAAATCGACTATAAATGGTCGTTCCCCCAGAGTGAGATGTTCGCCAACCTATTTTGGAAGCGCTGGGTCAAAGAGATGCTACCAAACATAACACGAAGGTCCAAGTGGCATAAAAAAAGTAAAGCCAATTGGTGTAGGCGACATCGTACTAATAGTGGACGAAAATCAGCGTCGTAATACCTGGACAAAGGGTCGAGTGGTCGAAGTGACCACCGCAGAGGATGGTCAAGTCCGCCAGGCAAAGGTACAGACACAATTAGGTGTCCTCTCCAGACCAGCAGTAAAGTTATCAGTCCTCGATGTCAGAAAAGATGAAGCAAGCTCCAGTGGCTCGCTTGCTGGGAGGGGAATGTTGCCAAAATTCGGGCCTGCGAATAAACTTTGTACCACTGTACTACAAAACGGAACTTTGTCAGAACAAACAGAATGACGCTCTTTAAAAACTCTAAAACTCTCTCTCTCATTTTACTCTTGCGGTACTTTACTATACATAAGTAGACACATAAGCGCGAAAAATACGCAGCTGCATTGATCTAAGTACATACATAAGAACCGCGTGTTCAGTTGTTTTTTCGTAGCCAAGAGGCCAAGACTAGAGTAAGTGACATGAGATTGAACAATTATTAGTTATAAGAAAATTTGTAAAATAACCTGAAATTACTTGCAGAATTAAAAAGCTTCCCGCTTACCTAACCAAAGGAATTAATGGATTAAATTTATTTCAAAGGTACTGGCGGAGCAAGATTAACTAGTCGAACGAGCAACAATCTCTAATCTTGCTCCTGATACTTCTGAGTCGTCTGTGGCAGCTTAGATTTGTAATATATGCCCCGCTTAGGTTTTAATTCAAAAGTTTAAGTTTTCTAGGCCTCGCGATATCTCCTCTTTTAAAATTACAGTACCAAATGAGTATTTTTCAGCTATGGTTGATATAACGACCTATATGCATCATGCTAATGCTTTTCAAACTATTTTTAATCGTCTTAAAGATCGCGATTTCCTTATAGTTTTAGGTGATTTCAACTTGCCTAATATTTCTTGGCTTGTTGATGATAATCTATCTTTCTTAATTCCTTCATCTCAACATGTTTTTCTTGATAGCCTACTTGATTGTCCGCTATATCAGTTGAATTCTTTCCTTAACTCTTCTAAAAGAATCCTTGATCTTGTTTTTGTCTCTGATCCCACTGTTAGTGCTGTATCCCGAACACAGCCCCTAGTGAAACCTGAAGATCCCTATCACCCTACCATTGAAATTACTATTTCTTACAATTCCGTTACTAATTCATTTAATAACATCGCAAATTCTCGTCGTAGATGTTTTCGTAAAACAAATTTCAATCTTCTTAATAGCCTTATTTTCTCTTTTGATTGGTTATTTCTATTTGGGTGCTGCGATATAGATCGTGCAGTGAAGTTTTTCTACTCTGCTCTTAATTCTCTAATTGATAAATGCGTTCCTTATGTGGATGTCTCTACCGTCTCCAGCGCGCCAGTCTGGTTCACACGTAGGCTCTCTAATCTCCGTAACATTAAATCGAGATATTTTAAAAGATTTTAAAAAACTGGTTCGAGACTTGACTATGCAAATTACTGTATAGCCAAATCTCAATTTTGTTTCTTAAACACTCAATGCTACAATAATTATATCGTTCGCTGTAAGGTTGAATTTTATAAGAACCCCAAAAGCTTTTACAACTTTGTTAATTCCAAAAGACGCTCTAATGTACTACCTTCCACCTTCAGACTTAATGACCAGACTGCTAATAATAATTCAGATATTGCAGATCTGTTTGCTATATTCTTTCAGTCGACATATTCTACTACTGTTTCGGATCCCACACCATATCCCTTTTCAATCCCACATTTAAATTGTATGTTTTTTCCTAGTATTACTGAAGACTGTACTATCTTTAGCTTGTCATCTATGACGTCTTCCTTCGTACCTTGGCCTGATAATATACCTAGTTGCATCCTTAAAATGTGTTCGATTTCCCTATCTAAGCCTTTATCTCGCTTATTCTTTATATCGAGTGAGACTTGTAGCTTTCCTGATATTTGGAAGGAGTCTTTTATTATTCCGCTTTTTAAAAAGGGTAGCAAATCGGATGTTTCTAACCATCGTGGCATTGCCAAACTTTCGGCAATACCTAAGCTGTTTGAGAAAATTATTACGCCTTTCCTTCAACACCTATCCAGATCCACTATTTCTCCTTGTCAGCATGGCTTCATGAAAGGTCGCTCGTCGCTTACTAACCTTTTAAAATTGACTATCCTTGTACACCATGGCTTCCGTAAAAAGTGTCAAACTGATGTTATTTATACTGACTTTAATAAGGCTTTCGATACGGTTGATCATTCTATGCTTCTCGCGAAACTTAACATCATGGGCTTTTCTCAGAAACTATTGGCTTAGTTAAAGTCGTATCTTATTGGCAGAACCCAAAAGGTGTCTTTTCGTTCCTCGATATTTAAATGTGTTCGAGTTACG
This sequence comes from Drosophila willistoni, assembly GCF_018902025.1. Lineage (NCBI taxonomy): Eukaryota > Metazoa > Arthropoda > Insecta > Diptera > Drosophilidae > Drosophila > Drosophila willistoni. The sequence continues at coordinate 3,598,873 of NW_025814459.1, read as the reverse complement.
TCAGGTGTACCCCAAGGCAGTCATCTGGGCCCACTGTAATTTACATTGCTTATAAATGATTTGCCTTTGGCCTTGGCGCATTCACGCGTGCTCATGTTTGCAGATGACGTCAAGATTTGTTATTCCTATAATGATCCTTCTTTTTAACAGCACTTGCAATCAGATCTCGATGCGTTCTGTGATTGGTGCCACGTTAATAAATTACACCTTAATGCCTCTAAGTATTCTTTGATGACTTTCAGTCGTTTGTCTCCGTTCCTAGCTCATTACTCTATTAAGTCTGTTCTGTTAGATTGTGTTCCATCATTCAAAGACTTAGGCGTTATGTTTGACCCTAAACTTTCATTTAATGTTCATATTTCTTCAATTGTCAACAGAGCAAGCAGCCTTCTCGGCTTCATTAAACGTTGGGCCAAAGAATTTGATGATCCCTATGTAACAAAGGTTTTATACACTTTGTTAGTTCGCCCTACTCTAGAATATTGCTCGCCAGTGTGGAATCCGCAATATGATGTTCACCAGCGTAGTATTGAATCGGTACAGAAGCAGTTCCTTAAGTTTGCGTTACGCGGTCTTAATTGGGACCCGAGTCTTCGCCTACCTTCTTCTTCTAGCAGACTTCTTCTTATTAATCTTCCTTCACTTTACAACCGTAGGCTCGTTTTTGGCATTCTCTTTCTCCATAAACTAGTCAACGGCGAAGTCATTTCTACTAATTTACTAGATACGCTATTTTTTGTGTTCCCTCACGTCGGACCAGAAACTTTTTTCCTATTCACCTTAGTACATGTCTGACTAACTACTCTCTTCACGAACCTTTTCGTGTTCTTTGCCAATCTTTTGACAACCTTTCTCACCTAATTTCTCCTCATCTTTCTGTCACTTCTCTTCGCGCTATACTTTTTAATCATCTACAGCGAAACCAATTATAATATTCTGGACTTGGATTGGCTGCAACTCATCCCTGACCACATTGGCTGTGAATCGGGGCATAGCTGGCACCTTATGCAAATAAAACACCTCCACCGGGTCGGGGATGTTTAGTTGTGTATTAAGCTAAGCTACCTTCTTCATTTAATTACTATCTATCTTTAGCTTAAGCTTTTTCGTCGACTGCTGTGTTAGTTGACGTAAATAAATAAATAAATATGGGGCGTCCTTATTAATAACACTTTTGTTTTGTTCACTCATCGTTATTAACATTTTTAGCATTTGATATTAACTTATTACTTCTTTCTATATTCTATACCTTTTATTTATTATTTCGGTGAAGCAGTGTGGTTAATTCCCCTGGGGTTTATTGTTCAGCGCTTTCTAGCCCAATGCCCCTCCTTATATAGGATCTGACCTGAAGACAGTTCTCAGCATTTGCTTCTAATTATGTTACCACGGCATAGATGCTTTTCATTCTGCAAACTTAACATTCAATGCAACATTCCAAGTGTCATTCTGTAGCCGCTACAAAGGTTTTATGGTACAACAGTTGCAGAAATATTAAATTGTTAATTGTTGGATAAAGTCTGCCTTTGGTAGATACGAAATCAGGTGTTAAGAGATAGTGGATTATGAATCGAACCGTCTGTCAAAGGAACGTCTCAGTTAAATCTTGAACTAAATTGTAAAATGTCGGAACGGTCAACCCTAATGCAGCATCCTTTAAAAGTATGATGGATGGTCGCCAGTGGGAATGGGGCTTTAAATTAAAAAAAAAAGAAACTTTAATGTTGTACTGTGAGAATAGTGAGTCATGATATGAAAACTGTAAAAAAGTAACTCTGGTAACACGAAAAATGTTCAAGCATTAATTTGTAGTAAGAAAACGCGCGGTTTTGAAAATAATAAATTGTTCATGCGATGGAAGATTTTGAGAAAATTGAGAAAATTGGAGAGGGAACGTACGGCGTAGTTTATAAGGGTCGCAATCGACTAACGGGTCAGATTGTAGCTATGAAGAAAATTCGATTAGAGTCAGATGATGAGGGTGTACCATCAACCGCAATAAGGTAAAACTCTTTGATGATCAATATTTGCCTAGTCAATGCTATTGATGCGAGTATTTTTCTGAAGTGTTTCTTAGTAGAAAAAAACTTTAAAAAGTAAAGATACATATGTAAGTATGTAACGCATTTGACGCCTTAGACAAACATACACATATGTACATATGTACATATGTATGTATGTACATATATGAACAGTATGTCAAACAATTTTTGGATTAGGAAGATGGTACTAAAATTTATTTTTACTCTGGTATTTGAACGGCGTGTAATGTACTTTGAAACAATTTTTTCACTAAAATTATAAACAAAACAATATATTATTACAATAATTAATCAAAACTCTATTATAAAAAGAAACATAACGACTCAGAATTTAAACTGTGAATTAATTCACTGCAAAATGCAAACTCAATTACAAAAGGGAATAAAAAAAAAATAACGGCAAAATTTTTTGTTAAAATTTGTCACACGCGCGTTGACCAGTGACCCCATTAAGGTATTTAAAAAACTAATACATTGTCCAACTACATACAAATGAACCGAAGCTGAAATTTAATTTTTTTTTGTTCAAGATTAAATATAATATATGAGTTTAATAAATGTAATTTTTCATTTACTTATAGCTGTGTTAACAAAAAAGTTACAGCTCTTGGAAGTTGGATTTTTTTTTTGACTTACTGTTTACAGTCAAGGAATAAAATCAACATAAACCTCCAATTTTGCCATAATTCAGCTTTTTGCAATAAAAATGAAAAATATAAGTATCTCATAAATTAGAAGACCGAAAGTTAACTCTATGCGAGAAAAAAAAAATTCCAAAAAATTTTAAACAATTAAAGTTATTGCCAAAAAGCAGTAAAAGTGATGGGAAAAAAGTCTACATACACCGAAATCCCTTCTCTTAATAATGTAAAAAAACAATGATATATTGTATTTTTCAAGACTCTTTCGACAAAATGTCCCTTAAGTAGTATAACTTGCGAAGTATAACTTTGCGAAATCCATGTGTTTTTGTATGTAAAATGCTTTACCTTTCAACAGTATTTGCGCCATATGAAGTAGTGTGATGGGTCTTTTTGCAACATAGTTTCCTATTTCTGAAGGGACATTTTGCGATGCGTTTCGACCTTTTCTGCCTACTAGTTTTGTTTTTTGAACTTTTGTAAGGATACTCTGAATCGGACATTAAGTTACCCGATTTTTTCCTAAATTAGATACTGTTTATAAAAATGAGCAATAAGGAAGACCTACAAAAAAACAATTTGTCGAAAAAGTCTTGAAAAATACAAAATATCATTGTTTTTTTAAGTTATTAAGAAGAGGGACATAAGTGTATGTAGACTTTTTTCCCATCACTTTTTCTGTTTTTGCCAATAACTTTGTTAAAAATTTTTTTTTTCTCGCATAGAGTTAACTTTCGGTCCTCTAAATAATGACATACTTACATTTTTAATTTTTATTGTAAAAAGCCGAATTTTGGCAAAATTGGAGGTGTATGTTGACATTATTCCTTGACTGTATGCATGTACATACATATGTACAGCAAAATTCCACACAAATTTACATAATTTTTTCTGTGTAGCTGAAACCACAAATTTTGATGTTGGCTCGTCTACTATGTATGTACAGTTTGTCAAGTAATTCTTTGCAAAATGAAAAAGTCACACAAATTCATTTTTCAGCTTAAAATTTGTTATAAACGATTACTTTTTTTCAATTAATTTATTTTGGTAACTTATAGATATAAAAAAAAAGCTTTCTGCTCTCTGACGTGACGGTCGTGTTTTTGCATAGCTCCTGAGTTTTTATTAATATTTATTGTTTTTTCTCAATTTTTAATTGTGCTTAATTTGTTTACACTTCCGCTGGTGTTGTTCGCTTGACTCCCTTGTGTTTTATTTCCATAATTCGCCAAATTAATCAGTTTAAACAGTTTTTTCTTTTTCGTGATTAGTGTTTGGTGCAATTACATATTTTTTTTTTTTTCTTTTTTTTTTCTCTTTCGTCATTGCTTCTGCAGTTGCTCCCCTCATCGCCCCCATCATACCATCAGTGCTAGTGGCTTTGTTGTTCTCTCTGCTTTGTGCTTGTGCTTAGCTTCTCTCCCGCGTAATCACTTTTGTAAGGCCGCCTCTCAAAGCTCGGCTTATAACTGTTCTTGCACTCTCTGTTGTGCTGTGCACTCTAGCTGTCTCTTTGTTTTATTTGTAATTGTTGATTATTTATCAATAATTATCTTTGTGCTGTGAATTTAATTTTTCTATATATTCTTATATATATATAATTTTTTTTGCCTTTCTTTCGGCTTTTCAATGGCTTGTTGTCTACCTAATTGCAAACATTCTGATCGTTTTGATGATCAGTATAGAGCAATATCTTGTTGGCTCTGCGATAATCTTATTCACTTAAAATGTGCTGGCCTCAATGGCCGCGACTACGACAAATTTTCTGGTTTGTCTGTGTCTAAGCCTGAGCTTGGCTTAATGCGATGGACTTGCCCATCTTGTGCCAGCCAGCAGCTTGATTTTAGCCGTATGTATAGGGATCTTCGTTTAAGGTTTCTTTCTTTAAACAAACTGGCCAAACAGCTGTCAAACGAGTGTGACTCTAGCGTTCAATTATTGTCGCAATTCAAATTTGTTCCACCTTCTGAGAAATTGCACAAGATATGTACCCTTGAGTTGCCTCGTAAGCAGTCGCCTGCTCTCTCTATTACTTCTTCTCCGATTTTACTTTCGCCTACACCATCTTCTTGTCCCTCTTTATGCTCTTCTTTTCAGATTGAAGTACCCATTACAAGCCCTGGTGTACCTCAATCTATCCCTCACGGGAACTCTGATCAATCACAGGATCATGCCGGCTCTCAATCACTTGCGGATCCCAATGCTCCTCCTCCTCCACTAACTGTAGTGCCCCATCGCAAACAATTATTTATTTCTAGGCTTGCTCCAGATACTTCTGAGTCGTCTGTGGCAGCTTACATTGGTAATATTTGCCCTGCTAAGGTTTTAATTCAAAAGTTTAAGTTTTCTAGGCCTCGCGAAATCTCCTCTTTTAAAATTACAGTACCAAATGAGTACTTCTCAGCTATGGTTGACCCTAATTTTTGGCCAGAGGGCCTAGTTGTACACGAGTTTGCGCCCAATAAGCGCTCTCGTCCGTTGCCTGTCCACCTTCCTACTTTATCTTCTGCTTCAAAAAACTAATAACATCTAGTCTTTGCATTCATTATCAAAATGTAAGAGGACTTCTTACCAAGCTGTCGAACCTTTTCTGTGATAGCCAAACCTTTTCAGCTGACATATTAGCTTTCTCTGAAACTTGGCTTAACTCCTCTGTTCTAGATAATGAAATTCTTTCTAATAATTTTATTTCTTATAGGCTTGATCGTGTTGGTCGTCGTGGCGGTGGAGTACTCATTGCTGTAAACTCGAATCTGTCTTCAAGTGTTGTGCCGATTGATCTGCCCTTAGGTGTTGAGTTTATTTGCGTCGAAATTACATGTTCTAACTTTAGCCTATATATCTCTTGTTCTTATATTCCTCCAGCTTCTGATACCATGATCTACGTGCACCATGCTGATGCTTTACGAACTATTTTTGGTCGTCTTAAAGATCGGGATGTTCTTATAGTTTTAGGTGATTTTAACTTGCCTAATATTTCTTGGCTTGTTGATGATAATCTATCTTTCTTAATTCCTTCATCTCAACATGTTTTTCTTGATAGCCTACTTGAATGTCCACTATATCAGTTGAATTCTTTCCTTAACTGTTCTAAAAGAATCCTTGATCTTGTTTTTGTCTCTGATCCCACTGTTAGTGCTGTATCGCAAACACAGCCACTAGTGAAACCTGAAGATCCTTATCATCCTACCATTGAAGTTACTATTTCTTACAATTCCGTTACTAATTTATTTAAAAACATCTCAAATTCTCGTCGTAGATGTTTTCGTAAAACAAATTTCAATCTTCTTAACAGCCTTATTTTCTCTTTTGATTGGTCGTTTCTATTTGAGTGCTGCGATATAGATTGTGCAGTGAAGTTTTTCTATTCTGCTCTTAATTCTCTAATTGATAAATGCGTTCCTTATGTGAATGTCTCTACCGTCTCCAGCTCGCCAGTCTGGTTCACACGTAGGCTCTCTAATCTTCGTAACATTAAATCGAGATATTTTAAAAGATTTAAAAAAACTGGTTCGCGACTTGACTATGCAAATTATTGTATAGCCAAATCTCAATTTTGTCTCTTAAATACTCAATGCTACAACAATTATCTCGTTCGCTGTAAGGCTGAATTTTATAATAACCCCAAAAGATTTTACAACTTTGTCAATTCCAAAAGACGCTCTAATGTCCTACCTTCCACCTTCAGACTTAACGACCAGTCTGCTAATAATGATTTAGATATTGCAGATCTGTTTGCTAAATTTTTTCAGTCGACATATTCTACTACTGTTTCGGATCCTACACCCTATCCCTTTTCAATCCCACATTTAAATTGTATGTTTTTTCCCAGTATTACTGAAGACTGTATTCTCTCTAGCTTGTCATCTATGAAGTCTTCCTTCGTTCCCGGGCCTGATGATATACCTAGTTGCATCCTTAAAATGTGTTCTATTTCCCTATCTAAGCCTTTAGCTCGGTTATTCTTTATATCGAGTGAGACTTGTAGATTTCCTGATATTTGGAAGGAGTCATTTATTATTCCGCTTTTTAAAAAGGGTAGCAAATCGGATGTTTCCAACTACCGTGGCATTGCCAAACTTTCGGCAATACCTAAACTGTTTGAGAAAATTATTACGTCTTCTCTTCAACATCTATCCAGATCCACTATTTCTCCTTGTCAGCATGGTTTCATGAAAGGTCGTTCGTCGCTTACCAACCTTTTAGAATTGACTACCCTTGTACACCATGGCTTCCGTAAAAAGTGTCAAACTGATGTTATTTATACTGACTTCAGTAAGGCTTTTGATACGGTTGATCATTCTTTGCTTCTCGCGAAACTTAACATCATGGGTTTTTCACCAAAATTATTGGGTTGGTTAAAGTCGTATCTTATTGGCAGAACCCAAAAGGTGTCTTTTCGTTCCTCGATATCTAAAACTGTTCGAGTTACGTCAGGTGTACCCCAAGGCAGTCATCTGGGCCCACTATTATTTACATTGTTTATAAATGATTTGCCTTTGGCCTTGGCGCATTCACGCGTGCTCATGTTTGCGGATGACGTCAAGATTTGTTATTCCTATAATGATCCTTCTTTCCAACAGTACTTGCAATCAGATCTCGATGCGTTCTGTGATTGGTGCCACGTTAATAAATTACACCTTAATGCCTCTAAGTGTTCTTTTATGACTTTCAGTCGTTTGTCTCCGCTCCTAGCTCATTACTCTATTAAGTCTGTTCTGTTAGATTGTGTTCCATCATTCAAAGACTTAGGCGTTATGTTTGACCCTAAACTTTCATTTAATGTTCATATTTCTTCAATTGTCAACAGAGCAAGCTGCCTTCTCGGCTTCATTAAACGTTGGGCCAAAGAATTTGATGATCCCTATGTAACAAAGGTTTTATACACTTCGTTAGTTCGCCCTACTCTAGAATATTGCTCGCCAGTGTGGAACCCGCAATATGATGTTCACCAGCGTAGTATTGAATCGGTACAGAAGCAATTCCTAAAGTTTGCGCTACGCGGTCTAAATTGGGACCCGGGTCTTCGCCTACCTTCTTATTCTGATAGACTTCTTCTTATTAATCTTCCTTCACTTTATAACCGTAGGCTTGTTTTTGGCATTCTCTTTCTCCATAAACTAGTCAACGGCGAAGTCATTTCTACCAATTTACTAGATACGCTGTATTTTTGTGTTCCCTCACGTCGGACCAGAAACTTTTTTCCTATTCACCTTAGTAGATGTCTGACTAACTACTCTCTTCACGAACCTCTTCGTGTTCTTTGCCAATCTTTTAACAACCTTTCTCACCTTATCTCTCCTCATCTTTCTGTCACTTCTCTTCGCGCTATACTTTTTAATCATCTACAGCGAAACCAATGAAAATATTCTGGACTTGGATTGGCTGCAACTCATCCCTGGCCACATTGGCTGTGAATCGGGGCATAGCTGGCACCTTGTGCAAATAAAACACCTCCACCGGGCCGGGGATGTTTAGTTGTGTATAAAGCTAAGCTACCTTCTTTATTTAATTACTATCTGTCTTTAGCTTAAGCTTTTTCGTCGACTGCTGTGTTAGTTGACGTAAATAAATAAATAAATAAATAAATAAAAATAAATAACTATTCTTAACAAATATAAGGCACACTTCATGCAAAAGAAACAAAAAAAAGAAAATTCGTCGAAAATCGCACTGTCAATTAATTCTTTGCAAAATGCAAAGACAATACAAATCGAAGCCGCAGCTGTGTAACGGCACTTGTTTTTCCAAGAAAAACCAATATGTGCGGCATTGCTATGTATTTACCTAATTATTTATTTTTGATTTGGAAACTGAGCTGTCAACATCTTGCATAAATTAACTCGATTTAAAATGCCTGGAAAACGGATTGATTGATTGATTGATTGATTCAGCTAGTTTACTATCATTACAGTAAAGGAAAACCAGCAAAGGAACTGGCGGAAATGTTTTCAATAAAATTCAGAACCATTTATAATTTAATAAGCCGGGCGGAGAAAGAAAATAGGTTGGAGTTAAAGCACTCCGGAGGCCGGCCATCTAAGTTGACAAGACGCGATCACTCAAAAATGAAGTAAGTACAGTGGCCGTCAAAACTGATTCAATGTTTGCAACTCTTGCAGTTAAACAGCTGCTGTATGAATATAGAGCAAGCAAATGAAACAAAACTTATTTTTACAGTTACTTAGATTATTCTTAATAAAATAATGCAAATTAGACAACGAAGGAGCGGAAACAACAGAAAAGGGAGATGTAAAACAAAAACAACATGCATTGACTCACTTTTGACTATTCCTATTTTTAGGTTCTTTATCAATAACTGCATCTTAATTTACAGTTATTTTGGGGAATTGTTTTTCGCTTTTGATTTATTCATATTTGTAGTCAATTTTGAAGAAGTAAAGTCATTTGTAATTTGCACCGGGTAACTAATAGTTGCAAAATTGATTGAAAACTCGAGAATGAAAAAAATTTCTAAACCCGTTGAGGACAGTATAGTGTGCCTTTCAGAAAGAGGATCCTCGTCGCGAGAAATAGCCAAATCCCTCTCTATAAGTCAAGCGACAGTCATTAGAGTATTAAAACGGCGTGAAATCAATAACCAAAATACATCCAACGGACGCCCTCGACTGATTACTGATGGTGATGCACGCTTAATGATCAGCCAAATTAAAAAAGATGGTCATATGACGCCCAAGGATGCTGCCAAAGCAATTGGTAAGCCGGTTAGTGAATCAACTGCAAGAAGGGCACTTCGAAATATCGGCTACACTGCGATTGTAAAGAAAAAAAAGCCAGCACTGTCCGAGAAAAACGTTAAGGCACGTCTGCAATTTGCCAAAATGCATCGGAATTGGACCATTGAGGACTGGAAGAAGGTTATTTGGTCAGACGAGTCCAAATTTAACCGATATCAGTCCGATGGAAAGGAATACTGCTGGATAAGGCCCGGAGAAACCATTCAAAGGCGACATGTCAGAGAAACTGTGAAACACGGAGGCGGGCACGATATGGCATGGGGATGTTTTACTTGGTGGAGTTCTGCAAAATTAGTCAAAATTAATGGAATAATGCGAAAGGAAGATTACTTAAACATTCTGCAGACCAATCTTGGCAATTTTATTGACAGATGCGCTTATGGTACAACAGATCTTACTTTTCAGCAAGATAATGACCCTAAGCATACAGCTAGAATTGTCCAAGATTGGTTATCTAACCAAGAATTCAAGCTGATGAAATGGCCAGCACAAAGTCCTGACCTCAATCCAATTGAGAATTTATGGTCAATTGTGAAAAGACGGCTGGGACAATATAAAACACCGCCAACAAACCTGGAGAGCTTATGGCAACGCGTGGAGGAAGAGTGGGCAAAGATTCCTCAGGAAATTTTTCACAATCTTGTGGAAAGTATGCCCTCTCGAATCTCTGCAGTAATAAAACATAAGGGACTTTGGACAAAATATTGAAAATTAGAAAAGAAAAAAAAGTTTAAAAAATGTTTGAAAAAAGTCAAAACTGAGTCAATGGTTATTATTTTTGTTTATTAATTTTTGCTGAGAAGCTTGAACAATATCGAATTATTTTTTTATATGGATTTGTTAAGAACTTTATTAGAAATAAAATAAAAAAAAAATTGGTTGACTTTGGGTTGTTTTTGTTTATTCTGTGAACGCTCAAACGTAAAATTGCAAACATTGAATCACTTTTGACGGCCACTGTAAGTCGTCTCGCCGACTTGGGTATACCATACACCAGGTGAAACAAATATTTAAAATTCTGAAAACGATGTATGTCTATTAAATTGTTTTAACATACCTCATACCATATGGTATCTCGCTCATTCTACAAACACACGAGCACTCTAGCGCCGCTACTAGCCAACGGCCAATTCTATGGATGGATCGCGTAGCAAAATACGTTCATACGTATATTTTACATGTTTCTAGTCTAGTCGATTTCAATCAAATTTGGTAGTTTGATAGAAATAGATAAGATTTATTAGACTGCCAAATTTAATCGCGATGGTCAAAAAATTGCAAGAGCCAATCGGTTTTTTCTAAATTATGGAGGCGTAAGTGGGCGTGGGAACACATTATAATATATATATTCTGCGCGCATACTAAGCCAGTATACATACTAAATTTGGTGACTAGCTTTGTTAGTTTTCGAGAAAATCAGTTTTGTTTAATTTTCGGGGGCGGAAATGGGCGTGTCACAATTTTTAAATAGTCAATGTCTGCGCGTCTAGGCTAGCTTACATACCAAATTTAATGTCGGTAAATATATGAACTCTATATATATTCACATACCACACGAGTCTACATACCAAATTTGGTGGCTCTAGCTCTTATAGTCTCTGAGATCTGCGTGTTCATACGGACGGACGGACAGACGGACATGGCTAGATCGACTCGGTTGTTGATCCTGATCAAGAATATATATACTTTTGTGGGGTCGGAGATGCTTCCTTCTGCCTATTATATACATTTTGGCTACTTTAATATACCATTTCACCCTATGGGTGTATGGTATAAATATCAAAGAGGTCAGCAATAACCCCCAAGTCAGCCTAAGAGAGTTAGCGACAAACCATAAAAATGATTGCCAGAAGTCCGTAAGCCATGAAACCATAAGGAAGGTCTTAAAGCTGCATAAATGCTCATCAAAAATAGCAAGGAAGAAGCCATTACATTCAGCCCTCAACATTGAGAGGCGGCTGAACTACTCTATTGCGCTTCAGGAACAAAATATATTTCCCACTGTCAAGTTTGGCAAATTATCGGTAATGCTGTGGGGTTGCATCTCATCAAGAGGAGTTGGAGAACTACAAATTTTTACGGAAATAATGGATAAAGCGTTCTATTTGGATATCCTGAAAAATGAACTAGTAAAAAGTGCAGCAGGTTTTGGTTTTATTGACCACCAAAACCCAAATAAGGTCAAGTATAAGCTCTATCAAGACAACGACCCCAAACACAAGTCGCTATTATGCAGGTCCTGGCTACTATATAATTGCAGCAAAGTGATTGAAACACCTGCCCAGAGTCCTGATCTAAACCCCATCGAAAACTTGTGGGCGTAAATTCCCGAAATTTATGACCTGCAGAACCTAGTGCATTTGATGCCCCGATGTCTTCAGGCAGTTTTACATGCAAATGGAACACACACCAAATATTAGATCATAAAAAATAATATTTTCCATGTTTGAAGTTGACTTCAAATAATTGTTTGCATTTTGCAAAGAAATAATTGACAGTGTGAATTTCGACGAATTTCCTTTTTTTGTTTCTTTTGCATGAAAATTTGAAATATTTGTGCCTTATATTTGTTAAGAATAGTTATATCTATAAGTTACCAAAATAAATTAATTGAAAAAAAGTAATCGTTTATAACAAATTTTAAGCTGAAAAATGAATTTGTGTGACTTTTTTCATTTTGCAAAGAATTACTTGACAAACAGTATGTATGTACAGTGGTGCTCATAGACTTAAGCCACAAGACTTCAACCAAGAATTTAAACGAAAATTAAGAAAAGTTTTTAATTCACAGCTCCAATTTTTTGTGTGACATTAGTTCTATATATCAGTGTTCTTATAGAAGAGCAACAAAGTTATAAAAATATATATTCAACGAAAAACTTAAAAAATCTGAGACTATCTCCAAAATGTCCTGCTCACATACTTAAGCCACCTGGGAAAAAATGGTTGAAAAAGTTAAAATTTGCCCAATATTGCTTATAATTTTAATAAATTTACTTTAATATTGAGTTGGATGACCATTCTGCTTAAGAACAGTGGAGCAACGCTTTGGCATTGAGTCCACAAGACGTGCGCACTGTTGAGGGGTGATTTTCTTCCACTCTTGCAAAATTCGCCACAAATCCTTTTTATTTGCTGTTTTTTTTTGGCCAACGACTTGTTCGATAATTCCCCACAAGTTCTCTATAGGGTTCAAGTCGGTGACCATTGCAAAACTTTGATTGTCTCTTGGTTAAGCCACGACTTGACTATCTTGCTGCAGTGTTTCGGGTCGTTGTCCTGTTGAAATATTCAGGCAAGTGGCAAATTATCGGCATATTCACCAGATAAATTGTTAATAAGGATGTCCCTGTACATTTCGGCGTAAGTAATGCCTTCTATCTTCACTAGCGGACCTACGCCCGATGAGGTGAAACAGCCACAGAACATAATCGAAGCAACACCATGTTTAACGGTCTTCTTCGTGTACTTGGGGTCCATTAGTTGTTGGGACGACGTCCTATATATGGTTTACCATCACTCCCAAAGACATTAAACATGGATTCGTCGCTCCAACCAATCATGGTCCAAAAATTGGGACCTTTTTGAATATGCTCTGTGGCGAATTGAAGGAGCTATTTAACATTTTTAATTGACAGCAATGGTTTTTTCTGGGATATGCGTCCATATAGCCCACACTCATTTAGTCCTCTTCTTATGGTCTGAGATGACACATTCAAGCCATAATCTGCCACCATTTGACCTCTGATTTGCGTCGAAGTCAAGAAAGCATCGGCTTAACTGATTTTGGCAATCAGTCTATCGTCGTTTAAAGTGGTTTTTCTGGGCTTTTCACGTGGAATATTTTCCCAGGTTGCATGTTTCTTATAAAATGCAATGCCATTTCTGACTTTCCCACTCGAAAAATGTAAAGCCTTACAAATTTGTAGAGTACTTGTGATTTTTTCGTTATATTCCCATATTAGCTTCCTTTCGGCCGGATTTGTATTTTTATTTTTAGCCATAGCGGTCAAATTGTTTTGGGAAACGTTTTTAGTATTCAATGTTTTAGTGTAGAAAACAAATAACACAACTTTCCCTGAAAAAAACACATGTTTGACGATTTTAGCTCAAGGTGGCTTAAGTATGTGAGCAGGGCGGAAACCTCTTTTTGACATTTACTCAATTTTTTGGGAACCCTCGAATTCCTACTGATCATTTTTTTCTGTGATCAGCTGCCTCAATAATATTGTTACAAAATGTAAAAATTTCGGGGCGAAATAAATATGTTTAAAAAAGTTATGAAGAAAACAGTTTATGGTATTGGCAGTGGCTTAAGTCTATGAGCACCACTGTACATACAGTGGCGAGCACATGTGGATACATGTTTTCATACTGTAACTTTGAGTGGCTGTAAAACCCACAAATTTTTAACAAAAATCCACTAATAATATATAAAACGAAAAACAAAGAATTTTATTCATTATCCCCTCCTTAGCTCGAATTATCCATAAAAAACTTAAAAATGAGCAAGTATCCACGTTTGTTCGTATAACAAAACTTATAGATTAAGGAATTTTATCAATATTTAGTCCAAAGGCCTTTGGCTGTAATCACACTTTTAATGCACCTGGGCATACTTTCCATCAATTTCATTCCGTGCGATAGAGTGCTCCATTCCACTTGGACTCGACTCCAAAGCTCGTCCATTGTCCTGGGCGGATTATTGTAGCGCCACAGTTGCTTCTTTAGCAAAGGCCATGATTTTCTACCGGATTTATATCTGGGCTTTGATCCGGCCACTGCATCTTCAGAAAACTTTGATTTTCTAGCGATTCCTTTACAATTTTGGCCGTGTGTTTCGGATCGCCGAAAGCTTAGTATTATACGCAACCAAACATCCCCTACCAGGTGAAGGTGTTTTATTTTCACAAGGTGTCAGCCATGCCCCGATTCACAGCCAATGTGGTCAGGTAAGAGTTGCACGCAATGCGATGTCCAGAATATATTCAGTGGTTTCGTCCTAGATTATTGAAACGTATAGAGCGAAGTGAAGTAACAGAAAGATGAGGACAGATTAGGTGAGAATGGTTGTTAAAAGATTGGCAAAGAACACGAAAAGAGAGTGTTAGTCAGACATCTACCAAGGTGAAAAGGAAAAAAAACTTATGGTCCGACGTGAGGGAATACAAAAATATAGATTATCTAGTAAATTAGTAAAAATGACGTCACCGTTGACTAATTTATGAAGAAAGAGAATGGCAAATACGAGCCTAAGGTTGTAAAGTGATGGAAAAGTAATAAGAAGAAGTCTGTCAGAATAAAAAGGTAGGCGAAGACTCGTGTCCCAATTAAGACCTCGTGAGGCGAACTTAAGGGGGGGGAGCCTGCTTTAGGAGGCCTAAAAAAGGCAGTTTTTCGTTTTTTTTAGGATAGAAAAAAACAAGCAAATGTAATGAAATTTGTACATTATTTTATTACATATTTAAACTTACAAAAAACATTTTTTAAAATTTAAAATATCGAAGTACAGCCCACTTTCATCTACTTTTGTGCACCACCGCGCAATTCAAATGTCCAATTGGCGGGCAAAATGTAGGTCGCAATTTTTGTCGGAAACAAAAAAATCAAATGGATAATTAATTTTCATTAGTCCTTCTTCTATGTGAACCTGTGAAAACCCGAAAAAAAACGCGAAAATCAAAATTTTTTTTAGATTTGAAAAAAAAAGTTGAATTTTTCACCAAAAAACCTAACTTCAATTTACTAAAAAAAATAGTTTAGAATTTTTTTTTCAAGAACTTTTTAGGTTCACAGAGGAGGTAATAAGATACTGAATCTAATAAGCTTTGGTTTTTTACGATTGGTTGAATACTTTTTTTGTAATTTTGCCCGCCAATTTTGGAAAATCCCAAAAATGAAAACTCGAGAGAACGCGCTTTAAAGTTTACGGTTTACTCGTATACCTGCTCGGTGCCCGACTGCTTTTAGTGCTGTATCTTCGAAAATAATTCGAATTGTCTTTCCAAAATTGACAGACATATTCTTAGATATATTAGGAACAGATTTAAGCACTAAAAAAAATTCGATTTTTTGAGCTTCGTAAAGCAGGGCTCCCACCTTAAGAAATGGCTTTTGAACCGATTCAATACTACTGGTGAACTTCATATAGATTGAAAACTTTAAAAATCAGCTTATAGCCGACTAAATGAGTCTGTTTCTTTATAAGTGAGACAAAGCTTGACATTGTCAGCATACATAAGCACACGCTTACACTCTATGTCACAAGCATGGGATTGAAATAAGAAGACTTTAAACGTATTTTCTGTATTCTATTTGTTAAATATTCTTGAACCCAAGCAAGTAAAAGAGGTGGAAACCCGATGTCGTTCAGTTTAGAAAGTAATGAGTATGATAAACTGAATCAAAAGCCTTGCTTAAGTAGATGACATCAGTTTGTTTAGCATTTTCGAACCCCTTAATAATTATAAAGGTAAATTCTAAAAGGTTAGTGGTTGTAGATCTACGTTTCACAAACCCATGTTGGGATGGCGAAATAATAGAACTGTAAATATGTTGCTATTGCGATGTTATTATTTTCTCAAAAGCTTTCGGAATAGAAGTCGATTTTCAAATATCCCTATAGTTAGAGGCTTTGGACTGTTTTGCAATTATATACCACTTCTTCCAAATAAAAAGAGGAAGATTCGACAGACAATAAAAACAATTTTAAAATGGGTTTACATAAAGCATTTGCGCATAGCTTGAGTACACATCCAGGTAGACCGGAGAATACACAGGTTTAACTAGTTTAAGTTCGCTAAGAAGGATTCTTAGTTGAATTCAAAATGCAATTAGTCTTTTTTAACTAATATGAATACGGATTTTATCAATATTCCGTTGAAAAATAAGTAGGGTTGTTGGCAACCGAATCGGTGGTTTACAGTATATTCCTTCACTTTTATATACTTCCTCCAAAAATCTTGACATATAATGTCAAAGATATTGGCAGAAACACTAATTTTAAAGGAGAGAATGGCCCGAGAATAAGAAAATTTAAACTTTTCAAACGCATTACATCATCAGATGTGACAACAGTCTCTAGCCTAGAAACAAATATACCTATGCTTCTTTGTTGATATGCCAACGAGGGGCCGCGCTTCCAAAGCGTCTGCCGCAGCAGCAACGTTGGACAAGTCACTCACTGCAGCAGTCAACTTGTTCACGGGGCCCTCTATACTATTGGAATGGGTAAGTGTTCGGACAAATCGGACACCACAATTGGAACCGTTTTTGGGAGATTATATAGGTGAAACCGGTAATACCTCACTAACCGCATTCACCACCGGGCTCTTGAACGATATCAATTGCTGTAAATTGGGAGTAGACGGCGCACAGTAGGGCCGTTTGGCATTTCACAATGCAAAAATCATAGCTCCTAAAGCGATTTTAAAAGAAGCTTATGATAAAGAATACCTGGATGTTCGTGGTGCTGTAAAATTCAAGGTCAAAGTCAGAAAATATTTGTTTTTACTTTAAAAATGGAGCGACACCCGGTTTTTTCAATCACAAACGGAATTTTTTTAATTGGTCTTATGTTAATTTTGAAAACTTTCTATTGATGGCTGATTTTTTTCAAAATAATTTTCAATATTTACTTGACTATCTAATAAACTCAACATTTTGCGACTATAGTTGCTATTTTCCAAATCCTTTCGTTATCGCACGTGTCTCAGTGATGCAATAAGTGGATCAGAAGAGGCTGCCAGCATGTTAGGACTGTCGATCTGCACAGCTTTGGAATGCTCGCCTTTGCCCTCTCTTGTTCCTTTGTATACTTTGAAGAAAGTGCTTCTGAAAGATGCTCCGGTGTAATGCTTTCAGTAGAACCCTGAAGTTTTCGTTCCCTCGTAAACGTTGAACAATCTTCTATATTTTTATGCGGCCTTCCTCTACCTCGGCTAGTTGATGGTTGAACATCTTCCTGCTCCGAATCTACGAATCTCGTATACTCCGCAAGCCAAACTTAATTTTTTCCACGAAATGCGGCAGATTTCTGCCGCTTACGATCCATTTTCACCTTAAATTAGAGTATGTACATATATTTGATTTTTATGTTAAGCTCCGTACTAGCGTTTTCGAATGAAACGCCCATCTCCTTCTCCTAGTATACCCTGTCAAAGTGGAAAAGGTTTTATATTAGAATTCTAATGTTTGCGAAGCAATGGCCTACAATCCTACCATAGGAAATAACGAAGTTAATCGCTATGTTTAACTATTTGTATGACAATTGCTTTAAAAGTAACTAAGTTATTGAAATATTGCAGTTTTAAACAAAGTCTCTTCTTTCGACCGATCGTTCCTATGGGAGCTATATGTTATAGTCACCCTATCTTGATAATGTGTCACAGTCGTTTATATGTATAATTAACACACCAACATTAAATTTCATGAAAATAGATCAGAAAATAGCGCAGTTAATGAGAAAAGTCACTCTTCGTGAGTTTGCCGTTTGTATGCGTGCAATATGATATAGTGGTCCGATTCGGGTGAATCCGAGATACACAAACCGTGCAGTATAAAAATGAAAAAAAAAAATGTTAATGGTATTAAAATATATGAGAATATACTGACCAGTTCTTCTGACACAAGGCTTAAAGTGCAGATTTAGCCTTCACGCCACCGGATGAACAGCAAGAAAAGGATTTTTCCCCAAACGGAATGTGGTCAGTGTGACGAGAAGTTCTCCAGTATATCGCCATCATTGTAGTACGAAAATTATCCACAACTTCCCGCACTTTCATTTCGTATAACAAATCCAGTTTTCTTTCTTTCTTAGAAATTCGTGTGTGAAGTTTTCTGTAAATAAAATCATACTGTTTAATCGAAGTGTTCCGCACCCCCATCAACTCACCCATATGAATATGCATATGTACGTAATAATTTTTGGCGCGGAAATTAAATGCACAAAACATAAACAACGGCAGAACAGTTGACTCCCGATCAGTGCTGACACTTGACTCAGTCACGACTTTCCATTTTTATAATATACACCCATAGGGTGAAATGGTATATTAAAGTCGCCAAAATGTATGTAACAGGCAGAAGGAAGCATCTCCGACCCCACAAAGTATACATATTCTTGATCAGGATCAACAACCGAGTCGATCTAGCCATGTCCGTCTGTCCGTCCGTCCGTCCGTCCGTATGAACACCTAGATCTCGGAGACTATAAGAGCTAGAGCCACCAAATTGGGTATGCAGTCTCGTGTAGTATGTACAGTCATCGAGTTTGTTTCAAATTTTTGCCACGCCCCCTTTCGCCCCCGGAATTTACAAAAAACAGATTTTCTTAAAAACTATGTAAGCTACCGACATTAAATTTGGTATGTAAGCTAGCTTAATAGACGTGCAGATATTGACTATTTAAAAATTTTGCCACGCCCATTTCCGCCCCCGAAAATTAAACAAAACAGATTTTCTCGAAAACTAACAAAGCTAAAGTCACCAAATTTAGTATGTATATTGGCTTAGTATGCGCGCAGAATACATATATTATACATATAATTATAATAAATTGACCTAGTCCGTTTAATGAAAATTGTTTCCGAGTTTTTTCTTCATTGAAAAGTTGTCGGCTTTTCCAATCCTATATATCAAAGATATAGTGTTTCCATATTTTATAAATATTCCCATAAATTTCCACATTGTGAAATTAACATATTCTTATAAATTTTCATATCCGAGTGATTATTATATCCCCTTATACTTATTCATACAACCACGAGGAAAATTATAAATCCTAATTTCATTTATGCTATCTATGCTTATTCATTGTGTTTATTTAAATCCTTAAATTATACAGTCCACTTACAGCTTCGTTTTGATCTCCTCGCTTGAGAGCTCTAATTCCACGAAGTAATTTGTTCTCATTCGATTCGTAATAGCTCAGATAACACTCTACGATGTCTCTTTCCGACTTTGTTGCGTGTGCGAGGCATTAACGACGTTCGAGGCTCGCGAGGCCCAGGATTTAGCTGACGATGTGCCACTCGCCTCTATTAAAATACACTTAGACCAGCTTAAGTCACTTTGGGCAAAAGTCGAGGCAGAGTTTTCACGATGCTATAAAGCCTTGACGGCTCAAAAGAACGACGATAGTCCGAAGCACATAGCTACAATTAAAGCTAAACATGATTATTGTTATATGGTATATGTGCGAGGCGGGACTTTGTTTGGAGAGCGAATCGAGCAGTTGTCCACAAAAATGGCTCCCCCACCAGTCAGGCTCTCCGTCGATTCCACCCATCAAAGCCACACAGTTCCCCCGTGCGAAGTCGAAATCTTTAACGGAGACAGCCTGGCTTGGCCTACATTCCGTGATTTGTTTACCACGATTTTTATCCATAATCCAAGCCTAACACAAGTGGAGAAACTTTACCACTTAAGTTGCAAAACTCGCGGTGAAGCCAGAGCCATTGTTTCTAGGTCACCCTTGACCAATGAAGGGTTCCAGTCCGCGTGGGATAACCTCACTGCGCGATACGAAAATCGATTATTGATTATGAGCCAAGCCAAGCAGCTTCTACAGATCCCAACGGTATCCCAAGAGTTTGACCAAGCTTTGAGAGCGCTGCAGACGGCAATTCAAGGTTGCCTATCCGGTTTTGAGCGTTCCGGGGATCGTACAGACAATTGGGATATACTTCTCATAGCAATCTGTACGAGCACAATGCTCAAATCCACCCTTCTGTTGTGGGAACAGTCCGTTCCAAATAAGACCGCCGTCTGATCCTGGGAAGACCTGAATCGATTCCTAACTGTTCGCCACCGTGTACTAGAGGCCACAGATGTCCTTCAACCAAGCTCTAGCGGTCAGACTTTTCCATCCGTAAGACGAAAACCTACGCCAAGAGCTCAGGTCTTCCCCGCTCAAGTGCAAGAGAGCTCAGCACCTGATGCTTGTATAATTCCGAATCCTGCGTCCTCCGATTCTTCCAGCAGCCCTCATGTAAACATGGGGAGGTTACTTCCCCTGCACTCGCAACTCTGGTCTCCTGGGTTCTGCGAGGGTAACTATTCATCATCGTGGCAAGCAGTTTCAAATCCTCGCTTTGATTGATATGGGATCCGAAGCATCCTTTATTTCCCAAAGAATATTTGAATTAATTAATCCTCCAAGCTGCAAAGTATCAACTAGCATTCGCGGCATTGGGCAATGCGATGCTGGTAGCGGCGACAAAGTGTGCCGCTTACAGATTTCTCCTCCTGACGAATCGCTGCGACAGTTCCAAGCAGTTGCCGTGGTGCTGCTTAGTGTAGCTGAAGCACTTTCGTCCCGCGCCGTCCCGAATAAGGTTAAGCAGGATTCACTTGACCTTCCGCTCGCTGATCCGCAATTTCACCAAAATGCTCCTGTGGATTTGGTGCTTGGAGTCGAGCTCCTTCCCACTATCCTTGGGGAACAAATCATCAAGAATGTTGGTGATTCTTTCGTGGGGATCGAGACGATGTTCGGATGCGTTCTCTGTGGATCCGTTACTGGAAAATCGAGAAGGTCTCGGTCTACCTTCTCCAGCAGTCCGAAAATGTCCCTAAGGACAGCAGCACCATCCGATTTAGAACGAAGTTTCAATTGCTTCAGGTGCCGCGTTTGTCAAGGGGCACAAGCGCTCCGCAAAGTAATGCAGTTCACGGATGAGTAGAAGTTCATCTGGAATACCGTGTCCCGCGCAATCAAAGTTTGACCTCCAGAAGCCAATACGTTTTATCTGATATAATTTGTAGCATCAAATAACTTCTTACCACGGACGTTATTTTGTGAATCACCACAAAAAGAGTCTCTGGCATTTCAATCACCTCCAATTAAGGTTTTAGGTTATCTGTCATTAAGTATGCCATCAAGATCCTGTTGGGAAATGTTAGTGTTTGAGGGAAGATAGATGGCGCCAATTTGAATTGAGCCTCGATTTACAAAAGTGAAACATTAAACTATATTTTTTTTCAAATTATTTATCAACGAAGACACGATTTTGAGCATTTTGCAGTTGAGCAAACAAATTGGATATCCGCAGAAAAACGTATATTTCGATAAATTAATGCTCATTTCATTGAATTTATTCCCTTCTCGGGTGTGATATTAATGATAGAGACACACTAAAATATACCCAGAGCATCTACTGTAATATAAATTTTGCTTCTGGCTATTACTGGAGAAGCGATCTCACGACTACGCTTCTAGGAAGCTTACTTACGGATGCAGAAAAACCCAATTGGAAAATACCACGCCCAAAATATATGTTGATAATTGAGTAGATGATCCCTTTTTCTGTGCAATATAAGTACAGCCAATACATGCCGTCCAAACATAACCCACTTAAAAACATTGTGCTGTATCATACCTTAGTAACTTATGCTAAATCTTGGAATGTGGTCAAATTTGCATCACGATTGACAATACCAGTGACCCTTACATTTATAGCTTCATCACTAATCAAAGACAAAAAGAAGAAAGAAACGTTTTGACAAATACATAGAACCAATTCTGTTTGTCAATGCCAATGAGCCTCAATTTAAAGTCAGGCAACTGACTTCCACTGTGAAGCTGTTCAAGTGTAAATAACTTAAAGTCGATTTTCTGACGAACGGCATTTTCCACGTTGTTGAGCACTCTAGCGGGAAAACCATTTAGCCGATCGTTTTCAAATGTTTCACTAAAACTCCACACGTAATAATAAGGTCGTTTCAGAGGTTTTTTTTTGGTTATAATTAAAAACAAGTTCAAAATTTAGCCGACAACGAAATTTTGACTTCGAAACCCTCCCAATTAAAAAAATCAAAAAAAAAACTTCAGCATTACTAGCGGATGTCTTTCAGCTTTCAGAAGCAATTTAATTTTTATTTTTGAACCTGTAATCCCTCATAGAGCCTCAGAAGCGCTGCCACAGATCCAAATATATAGGTATGTATATGGCACGTTTTTTGTTAAACGAAACAGAGCTGAAATTCTCTGGACGGAGATCTTTCTATTCTCGCAAGTACTTTCAGTGGTAGTCTTGTTATAACCGTTCAAAATCGGACAAAATTCAAGATGTCCAGTTCAAATATTCTCAAAAAAAACCTAGTGTCGGATTTGAGTTTCCGACATTGATTTGAGTGTCATATTAAAATAAATAGAAGTACCTAAGGAAATCGTCTAATTGTCGATTACTAATAGCAAATTAAAGAAAAAAATATATATGTAAAGTTTATTATATTGATTATGTTTATTAATTAAAGTATTATAGACATTCTGGGTGGTTAGGTTATATAAACGACAACTGAGAACAACTTTGATTGGGCTTCGCGACGACTTTCGACTGACAACTTTCGACTGACAACTTTCAACTCTCAACTGCAACTCCCGACTGACGACTGACTCTCCAATTCGCTCTCTCAATGCTCTTGTAGACGCTCTCCCAATTACCAGGGACGGGCATAACCATTCTGATGTGGACAACACCTCTTCACTTTCGGCCCTCCTGATCATCATCATCTGTCCCAGATGATTCCGGATCGTCATTGTCAACAACATACCTCCACAGCTTCATATTATCGGAGCTTGTGCTCGTCTGATTTGGTCCTTCCACTTGGGCTGCTTTGCGTACATCATAGCGGCCGTTCCTCTTTATCTTAGTTACCTCATAAGGGCCAAGAAAACAACTGGCCTACTTCCGACCTGCGACAAATTGGGTTCGCTTGATTGCTACGAGATCACCGATCAAGTACCCATGATCCTGCTTGCGTCCTTTGTCAAAGTTGCGTTTGTAAGTCATCTGTGCTTCTAGGATATTCTTCTTGGCTTCGTCACGCAAACTCTCTCTCTCAGCATTAAAGTTATTAATGAATTCTTCGTTGATTAGACATAATACTCGATCTCCTGCTTGTGCACACATTTTCGTTCCAAACATCAGCTCGAATGGCGAAAATTTTGTTGATGCGTGGACCTGTGAGTTAAGAGCCTTTTGAACCTGTGGGACATATTTGTACCATTTGCTTGACTCTTCTGCAGACAGCTTCGATATGACGGCCAGTATGGATCGATTCATGCGTTCTATTTGCCCGTTGCCTCGAGCAACTCCTGTGTAAGGATGTGTTCGACTCCATTTTCGGCGACAAATTCTGCAAATGCGTTCGACAAAAAGGCAGAACCTCGGTCACTTATAATACGTTTTGGGAAACCAAATATGTGAGACCAATCTGTCAGCTTTTTTATGACTTCATCGTGGCTTGTTGACTTCGTGGTAAAGAGCCACACAAATTTTGCAAATCCGTCTACCATGGCAAGGATATATTTGTACGACTTAGACGTGGCATCCATCGGCCCCAAATGGTCGATATGCAGAGTATGCAACGGGGTGTCACCTTTGTCAATCAAATGCATCTGACCTTCTTGCTTGCCAAGTTTTTTGCTGTGAATTATACAACGGATACAATTATCAATAAAATTAGACACCTTACGCTCTAAATGAGGGATCCAATACTGCTGACAAATCGCATGCATTGTCTTGCGGGTAGCACAATGGCCAATTTCGTGCGCTTCTCGAATTATTTCATTCTCCATCCGTTTTGGCACCACGATTAAATCATTTCCATCTATTGCTTTGTACAGTACTCCGCCTTTGATCTTGTAATTCTCGTACGACTGTTGATTGAGAATAGTTACCACAGCCTTATGGTGGTTATCAATACCTTGCGCCTTTTTGATGCGTGCCGATACCTCCGTTGATATATTATAAATTGATTGTGGATAGCGGCTCAGATGATCCACGTGCTGCATACTTTTTCCTGGTTTGTGAATAATATCGAAGGTGAAGTCTTGCAAATACAGCACATACGATGTCACCTCTCTTGGTACGTCTTCCTTCTTTGTCGTCTGCTTGAACGCTGAACAGTCCGTCACTTAAAGTGAATCCCAATCAGGTAGAGCCGGAACTTTCGTAGAGCCAGATACATAGCTTTGGCTTCTAATATGTAGCTGTGACGTTGAGCTTCGGATTCGGTCGTTTTTTTACTCCAAAAATACACCGGGTAGAGTTTATCGTTAAAACTTTGGAGTAGCATCCCTCCAAAACCATGCTTTGATGCGTCTGTGTGCAACTCGGTGGGAGCATCTCTCGAGTATAGATGCAACAGTGGTTTGCTCGTTAGCAAATGAAATTTTACATCCTTTCGAAGTAAATTTATTAATGGTCTTGTGATTTGAGAGTAGTCTTTAATGAATTTTCGGAAAAATCCGGTAAGTCCAAGAAAAGACTGAACCGCTCTAACATTTTTGGGCGTTCCAAATCGATTGATGGCATCCGTTTTTTCTTTGCTCCTTAAAGGTTTTACATGCATATAGACCAACTTTGAATTCGTTCTTAAGAAACAGATTGTCTACGATGTATCGCAAAACAGCTGACTCTTCTACATTCCCATCAGAGGCGATCTTTCTCATAGTGAGAATATATTCCTGAATCGACTCCTGTTTATGCTTTTTCCGTTCTCTCAACAGTTGGTGGACTTCAGCGCTATTTAATTCACACTCAAATTCTTCGATTAGACAACTTTTCAAATTGGCATAATTGTTAACACTTACTGATTCCAAAAACAGTTTGGCAGCACCTTTCATCTTGCCTCTCGCTTGTGCGTACATTTGCTTTTCGTTAAGCTCAAATGCATCTGCATTGTACTCGAAAACTTCAAACCATTTCCTTGGGCCAGTTCCATTAAATTCTCCAACAATGTTTTCAAGGCAATTCGATGCCATATGGACTTGGCTTTCTCGCTGTTCGTCGACTTGTATTTTAAGCGTCAGCAATTGCATCATCTGTTGCAATTGACTTTGCATTTCCACGGCGTTAGCCATCGCTTGTTCCGTTTCCACTGTTTCAATTTTGTTTATTAGGTCAAGCGCTGTTTCGGTCGCTACTTCTGTGATTTCTTCGCTCACTGTTTCGATCACTGTTTCGGTCACTGTTTCTGTCTGTCTCTCTCTTTCCTCTTTCGGCTTCTGATGCCGAATTTTTGGCGGCACTGATGATGCTTTGTCTGCTGATATTGGCGCCACAGCCACTGCGTTTCGCGCCCTTTTCGGGGTCTTCTGCGAATTCGATTTTTGAGATGGTGTGCGTGTCGTCATTAAACACTTTGTATGTATATTGCTGGTTCAACTTTGTCCACTTTTTGGTCTCTTTTTTTTCTTTTCACGCACGTACATATACGTATGTATTAGTATAACATCGATCGGGTTCTTAAATGTAATGTTTAATAGCCTAATCCAATTCAGAATGGGACGAGCCCCCAAATGTAAAGTTTATTATATTGATTATGTTTATTAATTAAAGTATTATAGACATTCTGGGTGGTTAGGTTATATAAAAGACAACTGAGAACAACTTTGATTGGGCTTCGCGACGACTTTCGACTGACAACTTTCGACTGACAACTTTCAACTCTCAACTGCAACTCCCGACTGACGACTGACTCTCCAATTCGCTCTCTCAATGCTCTTGTAGACGCTCTCCCAATTACCAGGGACGGGCATAACCATTCTGATGCGGACAACACCTCTTCACATATATATATATATATATATATATATATATACCCTTGCAGTCCTTGGCAATAATATTTTTACATTTTGAAATTTCTTTCCCTGCAACTCAATTCATCAAAACACAAACAAAAAATAATTACTCTTTTTTCTTTTTCTTCCATCATTCCCTAAGCAAAGCACGTCACGCATACACATACAGCTTATGTATGTAGCGTTGCGTCTGTGTGTGTATGCATGTGCTCTGTTGATTTGATGATGACGTAGCAGCAAGCAGCGCTGCCGACAGCGCTTGAACCGACTTATATTGACTCTAACTTGTGTTCTATTTATCCGATCAGATTAAAACTTTGGGATCTGAAGTTTTATATCCAATACAATCATATTAGTAAATTTCATGGGGATACTCTAATTTTTTCACCTATGCTTCTTCTAGAAGCTTCTACACAGAAGGAGACGTTTCCGACCCCATAAAGTATATATATTCTTGGTCAGCATGAAAAGCTGAGTCGATATAGCCATGTCCGTCGGTACGTATGCGTTTTACTCAGCCATCTTAAAAGCTATCGGGCTGAAATTTTTTTTCTGTGCTTTTTATTATCTAAGCCAGATCAAGTAATTATATAATTGTTATTCGAGGTAAACATCGTTTCTCAAGAATAAAATATTCAGCTAGCTATTGCTAATCGGTTAGGTTAGGTGCAGCCGGTGGATACCCCATTGGAGTCTTACATAGACCTAATGTGGCCCGTAATGTTGACGGATGTGTAAAACACCTAGCGGGGCTTAGATATGTCTGGCGAAGGCCAGGTGTCTGGCGAAGGCCACGAGTTCGTAAATTGTTCGGTAGGCCGCATCCTGAAGCGAATTCAGTACCTGCCAAGGCTGGACATTCGCATAAGAGGTGTTGAAGCGTTTCTGTTGGTTTTAATGGCTGTTTGACTGTCCACAAAAAAATTACGCGATCATTGTCTGGGGAAAGCGACATCGCCAACTTTGCTGTTTTTCCTAAAGGGAAGACCTTCGCTCGAAATATGCTCCAATAGTCAGGAAGCTTGTATGAGAGTTGAATAGATGGGTCTGTGAATAGATATGGGTTTCTTAGTTGACTAAATGTGAGAAATGATATAGGTCGCGATGCACTTAGGTCATACGCGTGTGTGTGTGGTCTGTTAGTGTACCTAGAATGTATGGGGGTGTGTGTGTGTGGTCAAGGGTTAGTATTACTTAGATCGAGGGAGGGTATTTTACCCGATACTCGTTCAGGCGTTTCTGGTAGAGTGTGCCGATCAAGTCCCTATGTAATGTGAGATGCGGGGGTGCGGGGCATGGTCTGGCTTGTAAAGGGAAAGGCGTCCCAGGGGTGCTAGTTGTGTGAGAGGAGGGGAAAGAGGCCTCGTGTGAGGATGGGTGTGGTAACTTCTCCCCCCTCAAAAATCGACGTCCCGGAGATCCTTTGTACTTATGGGCGGTGATCCTGGGGGAGGGTGGTGTTTCTGGTTTTTGGAGCACCTTCTTCAGAATCCAACCTATGGAGATGGCGAGGAGTACAAAGATTAACGTCACGCAACTGGCCGTGATGGTGGTCCCTTTTGTTAGAGTGTCCAGGCGGCGTAAATTGTTTATATGCAAATTGTGAGCGTATTCCACGTTTAACCTGTGCCCTTCGTTTATGACTTCTGACAATGTGGAAGGTATTGCCAGCATTCTTGTGATCGTCTGGCTTTTGAAGGTTTTATTACCAATTGTCACTGATTCGTTTGAGAATTTAATGACAAAGGTCCCGTTTAGGTCCGATTCTACAACGCCGTTTGTCATCTTTCCTTTAAAGTTGGTCGTGAATATGGTGCCATCTTCCAGCAATTCGATGGGGCTCGCCGTGTTGGTTACTGAATGACATTTTGCGGTGCCTCCCTTTATCAGTCTTGGCAGGCAAGAATCCTCATCCAGGTGGGTGATGTCCGATTCCTTACATATGGTGATATTGCCCATGGTTTGGCAGCTCCTTGATATAATGAAGGTGTCTCGTGGTCCTACCAGAATTTTTCCCGAGGGAATGTCAAGTTGTTGGTTGTTTGTTATAGTTGGCCTGATGATCTGCACCGAATATTCCTGTTGTAGTACCCGTGGCATTGCTATGTTGTATAGGAGCAAGGTACCGTTTGAGCACATCATAGTTTAATAGAAAGCCTCTATGATGTTGTTGTAAGGCAGGCTTGGTGTCGTTTTGATGATATCCTGTAGCTCGTCTATGTCCAGCAGGTTTGAGTTTATCAAGCGAGTTGGCATGCATCTTATTTAGTAGAATGGACAATTCGGAGTCGTTATCCTTGTTGATCGTGTTCAAGGCTCCTGCTAATTCGTTTATTTTGTCGAATACTTCTTGGATACCGGACAAGAATTGTTTATTTATGGTAAACTGCTGGTTATTCTCCCTAATTAGGGAATCATGGGATTGTAAAATCTGGTCCCAGTCAGCTGCATCTGGTGATCCTGATACCCATTTCCAAGCCGAACCTAACCATTTGAGTGATCGTCTAGCCCTCTTGTTGGAGACCGTAAGTTCCTCAATTTTTGTTTTTAGATCTTTAATTTTGAGAGAGGCCAGTGTTTTCAGGTCACAAGAAGGGTATTGGTCCAGGGCTAGTGATAGATTCTCCGCAAGGCCGGCAAAAGAGTCAAGAGGAATTACGGGTACCAAGTTTGTGTGTCCTTCTATTCTCCATCATTTCCCTTGCTGTAACGTCACGATTGGGGATTCGTATTTAAAAACTTGGTAGCTCTCCACCGATGGGAGACACAAAATGAGGGGGCTTGTATTGGAAGTAGAAGGGTGTTTTTAGTGTGATATTAAATTTAACTTAGCTTTTAGTTGTTTAGGTGCTATGTGTATAGGTGTGTTTCTACTTAATGTGTGACTTGTGTAGCTTCTTCACTGTTTGTGTGATTACTGTAACCCTTTTCAGGTTCTTGGCCCTATTTGTAATTGCTTGTTGATGTTCGAGCAATCCTCTAACGTTTTCCAGGAGTGTTTCCTTGGGATTGGTGGTTTCGCCCATGCCTTGTGGCAACGTTCGATAAAAAAAAAGATCGAGGGGTTTCCTTTTAGTTACGGAGTGAATGGATTGTATGTCGGGAATGGCGATTTCCGGGACCTTGATTCCATTTAGATGAGTTTTGGAAAGTGCTCCTTCGAGAGCAGTTCTGATTCCGAAATGAGTTGAGTGGGGTGACAACTCGGTGCTGTGGAAGGCGAAGTGTTTGTCCAGCCGATTGTGTTAGCCTGAGAGGGTTTAGATGCGCCGTAATGCGTGACAAGGCATCGGCCACTGCATTTGCTTTCCCCGGCTTATAGAACAACTTGCAATTATATTCCTCGATCCGGGCCTTCCATCTTTTTAGTTTGGCGTTTTGAGTTGCGGTTTCCCAGGGCAAAGGTCAATGGTTGGTGATCGGTGTATACCCTGAGTATCCCCTGATACTCGTTGCTTTACTTCCGGTTATAATATTACTCGGAACATAATTATTCTTATTCTTTTCCTTTTTGTTTACTTTTGTGATTTTTGTTGCTTAATGACTGCGTTTTCCCTTATTTCTGTTAAGTTTCGATTTTCTTTAACTTGATTTTTTTCTATTACATTTTCCTTTAAGCTGTCTGTTATGCTACCTCTTTGTTTTATAACAAATAGCATTACACTTGGATATTCATTGGTGCATCTGTTTCTTGTGTTATTTATTGTAAACTCTACCTTATCTAATACTTTATGCCATTGCTTATTATTTTCACTGTCAACTAACTTCGCAATCATGGTCCTAGGTCTCTATTGAAATGCTAAAATGCTGCGTTGGCATTCAAATTGGGAGCGTAGGTGTTTAAATTAAGTATTCCGGCTTGACCGGTTGACTCGACTCGGGATCTAGGTTCGCTATGGGTCACAGGGGTGACTACTGGTGGCGTATTCACCATGGTATCACTGTCCGATGTGACGTACGCGGCATATCCTGCGGCTGCCAATTGCTCAAGTTTTCGTTGTCACTCATTTCAGTTTTTTTTACAGGAACTGTTTTCAATTTTTAAATAGTTCTATATTCCCTATTGTAGGATGCGATACTTGTTTTTTATGAGTGGGTGACTCCTAAAGTGTGTATGTGTGTGCCTGGATTTGAATCTCACCCGTAGTGTAACAAATTTTGCAATACGTGATACTCACAATATTATCTGTAAGAATAGAAAATACACATTAGGATAACAATGTTAGTTTGCCACCAATTTAGTAGCTCATTTATGCTGTCATTGTGCCTTAAAACTCTCATAAAAAGGGTAACAATTTTTGGTTTTCGCGTTAGTTTCTGCTGCGCGTGCATAATTGGAAATGCATTTGTGTGCATATGTTTCGCATTTCTCCTTTCGCCCCTTTAATGCGTTGATTCGGTCCTATATTGCTGCTTCTAGGGTTTTTTCCTTTTTTTTTTTTATTTCTTTTACCTCAAGCGTCTGACTAAGCATATTCGCATTTTGTGTTTCTCAGAAACCCATAGTGGTCAAAGTCGGTGTAAGGTTTGTTTAGTATCAGCTAAGAACATGGAACGATCGGACGAAAATTTTAATCCAACTACACAAGCGGAAATAATTTACTGCCACTCTTCTTCTGATGACGAGGCCATGGGGGAGGAAATCATGATAGTGGATTCAAGTTCTGAATCCGATGGGGATTCAGATTTAGCTTTCGAATTATTCCCTCGGGTCACCAGAAGTGGGTCACCGAGATCTGATTGGAGTTACAGTTTATGGGAGGATGACTTTCCCAGCTCAAGAATTATCGTGCCTAATCCGGATGACGACGAGGAAACAATCCCCTTCCGGTTCCCTAAGCTGATTAATGTTCCCGAGTTGATCATTCAGGAATGTCTGGATTATCTTCCATTTGAGGGGTCGCTTTCCACTGTACACAGCTTGAACAGACGATCTCTGGAGTCAGTTTTCCGTTACGAGAAAAATAGAAGGCGAGCTGGGTGTCCCAATTTGAGTGGTACACTCAAGTGGAGGCATCCCACTCCTGCCCGCAGACGGCCAAGATAATTCGAAACCCCAACCTGATTAATAAACTAAATCACAGAATCAGAGAGCAAGAGGGGTTGTTTTGACTTTTCATTGGAGATATAATTGGGGCACTTGTTCATATTTTCGCAGCTCCTTGCTCAGAAGAAGGGCTTGGGTTTTCAACCAAATGTAAACACATGCATTTTTTTCAGCAGCTTCTTATGAAAAGAAGGGCTTGGGTTTTCAACCAAATAAACTTTTTCCGCAGCTCCTCTCCGAGAAGGAGGGCTTGGCTTTTCAACCATTCATATATTTTCGCAGCTCCTTACGAAAGAAGGGCTTGGGTTTTCAACCAAATGAACTTTTTCCACAGCTTCTTGAAGGAGGGCTTGGCCTTTCAACCAGTCATACGCTTTTACTTTCAGCAGCTCCTTGCTCAGAAGGAGGGCTTGGGTTTTCAACCAAATGAACTTTTTCCGCAGCTCCTTGAAGGAGGGCTTGGCCTTTCAACCAGTCATTTACTGTAGCAAGACACCGGAAGAGGGAGTTCGAAAGTCATATCCACTCATAGGGATAATTGAACCTTGCCTCTGCATGCGGCTAGATTTTCTTTCTTTTTACGCGTTCGTTCGCGCGACGTTCCCCTTCCGGTTTCTTCAATTTATATGTTAACGCCCAAAAATGCAAGAGGCGCAAAATTTCCCTTCGTTTTGCTAATTCCACCTTGCCTGATTCTGCTGGCTCGAGAATGCAGTGGTTAGCAAAACGCGTTCGGGATTGTTACTTGAAGAGTCAGCAGTTTTATGCAAGCCGAGGCACGAGTTGGTTTCAAGTATCACCATGATCAGGTGAAGCATTTCCCGTTGGCCTAGTGGCCTACATTATATTTTTTTTTTTTAAATTGGGATAGGTCAGGTTTGTGCCTGAGCAATTAATTATTTTATTTTAATACTCGTTCTGCCGACATTTGGCTTGCATTTAACTGTGGAGCTCTTCCTACTATTGTCTAGACCCGTAATATTTCTAGATTCCCCCTGACGGATGAGTAGCACTATTATACTTCTAGAAAAATTACGGGTCCCTGCTCGGGCGCCAGTTAGGAGTTCTCATTTCTTTTATTGGTGGATTCTTACCATATCCTTCCTTGGGAATAAGGATTGGACTTTGGGAACTCTGGTTTTTATAGTGACGCACAACACAACACTTGATTTAGAACGTTATAAGATTTTTATTTAATTGTACTTGACATAACTAGTTCTAAGTCTAAACTAAGACTGCCTGCTCTGTGGAGCGTGGTCCTTTAAATATACCCCGAGATGCCCTATGAGCGCTGGCCGCGGCGTCATGCCGCCGGCAGCGGCGTTGGGATCGTGTCCAAAGTGGGTCGCCTCTTCCGGCGAATTCTGCTTATCGGCAATATTCAAAGAATGGCTAGGCTAGATGATATAAAAGTGCTTATACTAGAAAAGGGAAGTGAAGTGTCTAGTGTGACCCAGCATGGGTCGTCTTGGGTCACATATCTGCTTGGGTCGTATAAACACTAGGAAATATAAGTTGCTTACTTGGCTAAGTGTGTTAAGTGTTTATAGGAAATGAAAGATGTGGGTTTCTTAGTTGACTAAAAGTGAGAAGTGATATAGGTCGCGATGCACTTAGGTCATACGCGTGGGTGTGTGGTCTGTTAGTGTACCTAGAATGTATGGGGGTGTGTGTGTGGTCAAGGGTTAGTATTACTTAGATCGAGGGAGGGTATTTTACCCGATACTGGTAGAGTGTGCCGATCGAGTCCCTTTGTAATGTGAGAGGCCGGGGTGCGGGGCATGGTCTGGCTTGTAAAGGGAAAGGCGTCCCAGGGGTGCTACTTGTGTGAGAGGAGGGGAAAGAGGCCTCGTGTGAGGATGGGTGTGGTAACTCCTCCCCCCTCAAAAATCGACGTCCCGGAGATCCTTTGTACTTATGGGCGGTGATCCTGGGGGAGGGTGGTGTTTCTGGTTTTTGGGGTACCTTCTTCAGAATCCAACCTATGGAGATGGCGAGGAGTACAAAGATTAACGTCACGCAACTGGCCGTTTTGTTTTACACTTGCTGTAAAAAACCCTCTTTTTTGCATATAGTACAATATACTATTACAAAATATTTGGGCGCGACGATTAGTTGGTTAAGGCGAAGCCCTTTACACTAATTCAGCTGGCGCCCATGGGTATGCACACAACAAAGGTGGAATCTGCAGTTGCAAGCTTTGCCGTTCTTTTTTCGCTTCATTTAGTTGGCAATGTAATTCCCAACTAGTTTTAGCGTTGAAGATTTGGTATGGCCATTACAATTGTGGATTCTTTAGCGAAGTCTGCTGATGATAGA
Source organism: Drosophila willistoni (assembly GCF_018902025.1). Classification (NCBI taxonomy): domain Eukaryota; kingdom Metazoa; phylum Arthropoda; class Insecta; order Diptera; family Drosophilidae; genus Drosophila; species Drosophila willistoni. The sequence continues at coordinate 3,565,478 of NW_025814459.1, read as the reverse complement.
ACTTGGTGGTTCTTGAAATAGCTATACAGACAACCTGCTCACCTTTTGTGCTGCCTATGATTTAAAATCTTACAAATAAATCAGTAAGATTGACCTGAAGTCCCGCTCAAACAAATTTTTTGGTTTATTTACAATTTTCAAGCCTTTTTACGCCCCCGAAATTTGACAATAATTATTTCTCACCTTATTTTTAAATCAAAATCAAACTTGACATATCGATTTGTAGTTCCTAGTAAAATCGGACTGAAAAGAACTAAATTATTCATATTAACGTTTGTCACCAAAGGCGCTAGTGCCGGTGAGCTTTTAGAAGTGTGTAGGATAAAATATGTCTGGTGAGCAGCTTGTAAAATATTGTATATGCACATGTTGTCTTATAAATTTAAAAAAAATTTTACTTGGTGCATGGTATACCAAAGTCGGGGAGACGTCTTATTTTATTATAAATAATCCTTTGGATTTTTTTTTATCATTGTACTGTTTTCGTACTTATCACTTGTTTCCTACCGCGTAACTTTAAGTTCTAACGTTCTTTTTTTTACGATTGTGCTGTAATTGTTCAGAAACCAACATTCTATTTACACAGATTGATTACAGCTATTAGGTTTATTTCCAATATATTAATAAATGGTTAAGTCGAGATTAGCACACTAATGCTTTTCTATCTACTCTGATGTTACCCATTTGTGACTATAGATGACGGCGATGTAGTCTTGAGTGGATTCATCAGTGAATCCACAGAGTTCAATGGCGTGTATTGGAGCGGTCGTGTACACCCACGCAAGCAATCTTCCTTCGACTCCAAATTTTGGACTCTAACTTAAATTAAACTTTCTGGTGTTATTTTAAAAGTAGCTAATGTCGGAAAGATGCTAATTCTATTTCAATTGATTTATTGATTGATTCCGACTTAAAAATATATTAGACAGCAAAAAACGAACCATTTTTTAAATTAATAAATTAAGTAAGTCGTCTCGCCGACTTAGGTATACCATAACCCATTAAAACAAATATTTCAAATTTATGATAACAAATACATTACGGAATTTTTAAAAATTCAGCTTACATGCTTTTTACAAGCATATCTTAGTATTTTGCTCACTCAACCATACGAGCACCCTAGCGCCCCCAACAGCCAACGGCCAATTCCGGCCATATGGAAAAACGATTTTGATCAAAGTATTTAGTATTTAGCTGGATATCATTATCAAATTTAAGTGCCAAAATTTATCGCACAAGGTAGAAAATTACGGGAGATAATCGAATTTTATAAAATTGCTGGTCGAAAAGGGGCGTGGCAAAATCTTTACGCATAGAAAATGTGCGCATTTACTAAGCAAATACACATACCAAATTTGGTGTCTCTAGGTAGTGTAGTGTTTGAGAAAACCGGTTTTATTTGATTTCAATTTCAACCGCCGCCGTATACAGACGTGTGATTTTAATGCACTCCGCAAATTTTAGTTTAAAATAGACCGCAATTGCAAAAAAAATTGTATAGGGCTCTCAGTCGCCTCAGAGAAGCCTATTTAAAATCATATTGCTATTAGTTTGTTCTAATAGCAATAAATACTAAATTGCAACAAGAGAATGTGTAATTTTTGGAAAAGCCATGACCACCAATTCGGGCCCAAGCTCTCTTGATCCACACCAGCAACGCCTACAAGAACAAATTGTACAACAACAACGTGAGCGTCGACTCTAGGTCCAACGGAACAACGCGTACTTTTCAGTGGTGTCGATCAAAAATTCAAGCCACTCAGCAACCAACAGCAATTGACCGTGGAGAGAACAATGTGGTTCTCCATCAATATCGATAATTGGGTCACCGATTGCACCAACCAGCACCTTGAGCTCGTTGACAGCAACGTCTGCCGAAGTATTGATCTGCCTCAAGCCGTCAACGCCAAATCGCCCACAACAATAAACTCAACGATGCAACGCATTGGCCAAGAAAGCGTTTGCGGTTAAGTCCATTGTCAACATCATCAACAGGAACAAATTCGCACAGCCGCTACAAAGCGGTCAAAGCCAAATGAAGTGCACCCAATCTGCAACCTTCAACTCCTATTGCACAGAAGAATCACCGTAGAGGAGCCCCATAGGAGATACCAACCACCGCAGTGCAAAAACTGCCAGGAATACAACACCTCTAACAATTGCAATCTTAGGTCAGTGTGTGTTGGCTGCGGCGAACATCATTAAGATGGCATTTGCACCAAGGACATAAATAACGTCGCACTAAGACTATGCAGTAACTGTGGAATGCTGTTCAATGCTCTTAAATCACACCTAAACGGGTGCAAATCTCCTATATGAGCGATCAAGTATTTGACATTTTGTTAATAGGGTGAAATATTTTAATTTATTCTCAAAAAAGTTAGCAAATAATTTTTTTGGTTATGTGAATTTTTTTTTCTGATATAATATAATAAAATTATACCTATAATATAATAACTTGCCTTTCTAGGTTAATTTTCACAAAAGAAGATTACTTCAAAGGTAAGACAAAAATGTGAGCAGGTTGTCGTAATGGCTATTTCAAAAACCACCAAGTTCTGAAACTAATTGGGAATTGTAACTTAATGAGGCGAAAAAAGATTGGCGAAGCCTAAAAGCCAAAGTCTACATGCATACCCTTAAACGCTATGGAAAATTAGTGTAAAAGCTTCGTCCTTAACAAACTAAGTTCATGGCCTAATAGTTCATACACGGTAATTGTACCACATAGAAATATTTTTTTTGGAACAGCATGTGTAAAAAGCTGTACAGAGACAACCTGCTCCCCTTTGTACACACAACACTGCCGTTGAAGTAATCTTCTTTTTGCAGATTGACCTCGAGCCGGCTTGTTGCAAGGTATGACTTAAATTCTAGGCAGATCGTTATCTAACCAGATACCCCTTATATGTAACATAATATAATTTTGTTTTTGCAGGGAAATTTCGTTATTAAAAGAGTTAAAACATCCAAATATCGTTTGCTTGGAAGATGTTCTAATGGAGGAGAATCGAATTTACTTAATATTTGAGTTTTTGTCAATGGACCTAAAGAAATATATGGATTCCTTGCCAACGGAAAAACAAATGGACAGCAAACTAGTGCAGAGCTATTTGTATCAAATCACAAACGCAATTTCGTTTTGTCATCGGCGTCGCGTATTGCATCGCGATCTCAAACCACAAAATCTTTTAATCGACAAAAATGGCATAATCAAAGTGGCCGATTTTGGATTAGGGAGATCCTTTGGTATTCCCGTGCGAATATATACACACGAAATTGTCACATTATGGTACAGAGCTCCTGAAGTGCTTTTGGGTTCGCATCGGTATTCTTGCCCAGTGGATATTTGGTCAATTGGCTGCATTTTCGCTGAAATGGCTACACGAAAGCCTCTCTTTCAAGGAGACTCTGAAATAGATCAATTATTTCGAATGTTCAGGTAAACTATGTGTAAAATTGAAAATTTTATTTTAATATTTATTTTATTTTATTTATTTAAATTTTATTTTAATATTTATTTAAAAAAAGGGTGTTAGCAAAAAAATCATGTAGAAGGAACTATTGAATAAAAATTACAAATCAGATTGAAGTAAGATGATGTAAGCACAAATATTATACTTAACAAATTCGAATCGATGGATTGTAAAACCGTTGAGTTGTATTTTTTAATTCGTCCGAATTAAGTATTTATTAATATTGTATTTTTTAACCTTATGCGACTTTATAAAGTATATACATATATATTTTACATACACGTCCGTCACAATTCTAAAAGTATTTTTGGTTGGAAAAAGTTTTTTTTCGTTTTTTTGCCTAAGTAATTGTTTGGAATATTGGGAATGTATTATTAGGACTGCAAGGGCATATTTGATATTTATACCCTTGCAAGAAAGGTATATTAATTTTGGTCAGAAGTGTGACATAGAAGGAAGCATTTCCGACCATATAAAGTATATATATTCTTGATCAGCATGACGAGACGAGTTCATATAGCCATGCCCGTCCGTCTGGATCAACGCAAATTCCTCCTAGACCGTATGAGCTCCAGAGCTGAAATTTTGATCGGACCACTATATCATATAGCTCCCATACAAACGGCAAAGTCACGAACAGTGACTTTTCTCAATAACTTCGTTATTTTCTAAGCTATTGTCGTATTAGAGAGATTATTACGCCTATAAACGACTATGCCAAATTTGATCAAGATCGGGTGACTATATCATATAGCTCCCATAGGAACGATCGGTGGAAAACAGTGACTTTGATCAATATCTTCGTTATTTCCTATGCTAAGATTAAAGGACGTTCTTTCGCCTTTTTAGATAAAACGTTTGATGACTTTGATTGGCTATAGATAAGGAAAGAGTTACCAAGAAGTTGCAAGGGTATACAAACTTTGACGTGGTCGAAGTTGGCCTCGGCCTTCTGGTTTGGGTTAAGTTTGGAGGCAAGGATTTTACAGATCCAGCTTGAATCGCGCTGCCTTTCGCAAGTGCGTATTGGTGCAGATAGCTGACCAATTTGACTGCTTTAATGTCATCAATGCCACCAGATTCCATGATAATAGTGGACCGCCACAGAGGGTTTTGGCCGCTTGCCTTTCTGCGTCAAACATGGAGCATGCATAGAGAGCATTCTCAGGACTCTCTACCTGTTCGTTTTTGCACCTAAAGCACTCTACACTTGCCTGATGAAGAAACCTAGCTACATCATCATTGAAAACTAGTAGTCGCAACCAGCTCGTGAGTTGGAGGCGATGGATGCCATCATACATGCCATAATCTACATATGTATATGAAAGCTACATATGTATATAAAAGCTACATATGTATATAAAAGCTACATATATAACAGCTTCTGCTTTATTTATTGTTTCTCTCAATTATGCTTAGTTCGTTTACGATTTCGCCGGTGTGTTTTGCTTCACACCCTTGTGTTTTATTTGCATAATTTGCCAATTAATTAGTTTTTGTGTGTTTTAGTGTTTTGTATTTTATTTTTTTTCAGTTTTTTTTTTTTTTTTTTCGTCATTGCTTCTGCATTTGCTCTCTTTATCGCCTCGATCATACCTTCAGCGCTAGTCTTTCTTTTGTTTTCTCTTCTTTGTGCTTGTGGTCAGTTTCTCTCAAAGCTTGGCTTATGCACCATGCTGACGCTCTGCAAACCATTTTTATTCGTCTTAAAGATCGTGATTATAGTTATAGGTGATTTTAACTTGCCTAGTATTTCTTGGCTGGTTGATGATAATCTATCTTTCTTAATTCATTCATCTCAACATGTTTTTTTCTGATAGCCTTCGTGAATGTCTTCTATACCAGTTGAATTGTTTACTTAACTCTTCTAAAAGAATCCTTGAGCTTGTCTTTGTCTCGGAACCTACTGTTATTTCGATCACAGCCCATTGTGAAGCCTGAAGATCATTATCACCCTACCATTGAAGTTATCTTTTCTTACAATTCCGTTACTATCTCATTGAATAACATCTCAATTTCGCGTCGTGGATATTTTCGTAAAACAAAGCTCAATCTTCTTAACAAACTTCTTTCCTCATTGGAGTGCAGTGATATAGAATGAGCAGTGTGTTTTTTCTACTCTTAGCTCTCTAATCGACAAATGCGTTCCTTATATAAATGTCTCTACGGGCTCCAGTGTGCCGGTCAAGTTCACCCGTACGATAACATTAAATCGGAATATTTTCAAGGTTGAAAGAAACAATCCAATATAAAAGAAACAAACCAAATAAAAATCGTCTCGTCTGTCAACTTTGAACCAGCAGCATAGAACTTATAACTGGTATTTATTGATAAATCATTTGTATCTTCGAATATTTCGACATATGTATATTGATAAAAAATGTTTCCAATTACAAATCATCAATAGAGAATCAAACCTATTAAAAAAGCGAAAAAATAAAAATTATTAATTAAAATAATTATATTAAAAATACTCTCGGCGTTTTACCTAAAAGACACCAAAGATATAGTTTTAAACGCGATTAATATAGAATATACGCCGAAATATTTAATACTGCCTCAAATGTCGGGGTGTTCTACAACATATCCAAAATTTGTCAAATTCGATAATTCGCATACCTGCAATTCCCCTTGTAAAGCCTTTTATCTGGTTTCTTAGTGCTAAAAACCTACCATCTATTTTGGGCGGTTTAACTGGCGCATGAGAGCATAATTTCTAAGTAGTAGATGAACTAATTTTTGAGGGACATGATGATGCTTATGTCTCCCGATAGGCAGTCCATTTGTATGTGTTGAGCAGGTCAATGACCACTATGTTCCATTATAAAAGGAATTAATGAATGGGGTTTAACATTAACATTAAATTTTAGCAGCCCATAGACATAAAACACAAGAGCTTGATGAACTCCAAAGGCTCTTAATCTTTTATGAATGGCATCTGTCGATACGTTTTTGAACGCGCCGCCTTTTTTTTGTGAAGCGCTTTTTTCACGGTCATAGTTGCTGTGTAGTTCGGTTTGTATTGAATTTCCCTTAGAATAGGCGTGTTAGTTGCCATTTAGGTGATAACCAAGAACTTTTCAAGCGTCTTGAGCAGCAATGTGGTTAGTCTTATCGGCCTTTTGGAAGTGGCTGGTGTCACCTGCTTTGGGTACCAGCCTGAAATCACGGACTTCTTAGCCATTTCATTTATACCCCGTGAAAGAGTTGATTGCGCTCTACAATCTCCCCTCGTATACTGCAAGTTCGACCGTCACCGATATGTACTGATGTCAGTCAGGAGAGTTTATGTCCTATTATAAGTTTGTGAATAAAGATAGAACCAAGCATTATTCTATGATTATTAAGAGAAAGAAGATTGATTTAAAGAAGCCGCCTACTGGAAAAGGATGCCAAAGGTATTAAAATCTTTATTGTGTTGTCTTAGCTTCAGATAGCTTTTACAACGAATTTGAGCTTTATTAATTGTGAATAGAATAAATGAATTATAGAAAAAATAAATAAATAGAATTTTAGTTGGGATCAGATCGTCAAATTCTTTTCAACATAGCTTCACAAACACAAGAGTATCGTTTAGATAATAAGTTCCTATGTACGGAGTGCATTTATAAAAAGACATAGCTATACATTTGAAGCTGTTGAGGTTTATTATGTTGATTTCACATTAACTATCAAGGTTAAAAGGAATAAAGCAGGCAAGAAAACGATATGTCTTTATAACTGAAGCATAGCATTAACATTTTCTCCATACACGCAAGAGAATGTGTCAACTCCAACGACAAGATCCTTTATAAAGAAGTGCATAACAATGAACCCAAATGACTACCCTGTGGTAATCCAAAAGTCACTTGGAGGTGAAAACTTCGTTTTAGAATATTAGGACTCAAAGAAGACTTTTTTTGTGTACGCTTAGAAATATATTGGAGAATGCAATCAAGCAAAAGGCTGGGGATACCAAGATCGTTCAACATATATAAAAGCAAGGCCACGTTGGGATGACGCGATAATAGGGCTACAAAAATGCGTCACTTGAAATGTTATTATTTTCTCAAAGGCTTTAGGAATGACAGACAATTTGGAAATACCCCTATTGCACAGTGGTTCCGCCAGAGGCCAAAAATTAAAAAAAAAGTCACAACAACGTAGAAAAAAAATGTTGATGCAAATTGTCTCCAAAATGTTCATACTTCACAATGGCAAACCGGATTTTTTTGTAAATACTTAAAAACTATTTTGTGTTTTTGTCCTTTTAAAATTAATGTTTTATGAAACCTTAGTTTTTGTTCCTTTTTTGTGCATGACTTTTATGTTTACCTAAAGTTTTAGTTGTGTACCCCCCCCATTACTCGGTTGAGTCTATATTCATTGTATTAATCCAAGTTTTTACTTAAGAAAAGTGTTTAAGTCAGCTGCAGAAACTTGCAGATGTGTAGGTCCAACTTGACCATCGGAGCCTCTGTATTTGTTTCGTGTGTTTGTTTTTGTCTTTTCTTGGTGCTCCAAAAAAGGCATAAACGCTAAAAAATTACGAGAAGTAATTGCTGATGTGCAACGAATTTTTGAAAACAACGGCCTTCTAGAAGACTTCAATGCGCTTATTCAACCTATTGAGTACATATGTAAAAAAATTGTTGTTTTATGGATGCAAATCTTCCCTTTTACAATATGCGTCTGATTGGCTGAGTGAGTACAAAGGAATCAATTTTATTGAATACGAAAAATGTACACCAGGAAAATACGGAAAGTGCTCCACGTGGCCGTAAAAAACTAAATTTTATAGAATCTTCGACGAGAACAAAGCGTCGGCGTTTAGCTCAGCTGGTAGAAGTTGATGAGACCGCTGTTTCTGCATTACTCAATGAAAATCAAAGTTGGAATGTATTGCCAGCGGATCCGACAGAAGTAATTTCTCTTTTAATGGAGACCGGAATGACAAAGCATCAATATCTGTTGTTACGGAATTTTGTGAACAGCAAAGTGTTATTGGATTTTTTTCCGAGCTATCAAGGCATTTTAAGCTCCAAAAAACTAGATATCCTGACAACATATCTGTTTATTAGAAGACTCTTTTTATTGTTTTTTTTTTGTTATATATTTTTCTTTAATTCATGAAAATACATATTTTGGTCTAACATTTCTTTCCTCTTTTATTAAAAACAAGTAAGAACGGCTAAAGAGAAGATCCCGTACACTTTCTAGCGCCATGTTGACTTTTTATCTGATTGTTCCTATGACGGCTATATAATATAGTTATCCGATTCCAGCTGGAACGTCATACTTACGCCAAATGCGCGAGTTTATTTGCAATATTTCTAAAAACTCGAACAATTGCCATACAAATCACTGTTTTCAACCTATTGGTCATATGGGAGCTATATGATATAGTAGTCCGATCTGCTCAATTTTTCTTTTACATGTTTTAAATATTTTTTAAAATTTTTGGACAAGTTTTCATAACTATATCTCAAACATAAGTATTTTTGGCCGCGTCTCCATATGTGTATTGGGTCATTATCAGAATAATTAATACCGCATTAAAAGTGTGGTTACAGCCAAAGGGTTTTTTTTTTGTTAAAAAAATTCCTTAATCTATAAGTTTTGTAATACGAACAAACGTGGATACTTGCTCATTTTTAAGTTTTTTATGGATAATTCGAGCTAAGGAGGGGATAATGAATAAAATTCTTTGTTTTTCGTTTTATATACTATTAGTGGATTTTTGTAAAAAATTTGGAATCGATTTTTGTGGGTTTTACAGACACTCAAAGTCACAGGATCAAAACATGTATCCACATGAGCTCGCCACTGTATATTTTACGAGTGGCAACGGCAAACGAAATATGATAAAAAAAAAATAATATTGTTTCTTAGTACACACAACAAGAAGAAAAAAAGACGCATCCACACGCTGTGGAATACATATACATGCCGTTGCTAGCACGATGTCAAGTCACCAGCACTGAGCATGAAATATAAACATTTTTCAACCCCCGAAAACCCCACTTTGGTAAATAAAATCAGTTCATATTAAAAAAAAAAAAAAAACTAAATATAAATAAATAAAAAGTGCGTGTGCCCGAATTTAAGGGCAGTTTGGCTAGTGGAGCAACTGTAGTAATTTCGGCAGCAGGAGTTTTTTTTAGTGTTGCGCATTCGAAGCCCTAATATCTAAAGAAAACAAGCTAGTGTATATACACTGGCGGTCATGAAAACCTAGAATAAGATTTCTCTATTAACAATAAGATAATTTACTAGGAAACCAGAGAGCTGGGGCTAACTTAGACCGCGTCAAAGTTTGTATACCCTTGCAACTTTTTTTGGTAACTCTTTCCTCACCCTTATCCATCAAAGTGGAAAAACGTTTTATCTAAAAAGGCTGATGTTTGCGAAAGAACGGCCTACAATCTTACCATAGGAAATAACCAAGATGTTGATCAAATTCACAGTCATTAACAGATAAATTAAACTAACCAATGTTTAATTTGAAAGCAATTGCGTTAAAAGTAACAAAGGTATTGACGAAAGTGACTGTTTTCGACCGATCGTTCCTATTGGAGCTACATGATATAGTCACCCGATCTTGATCAAATTTGGCACAGTCGTTTATAGGTGTAATAAACTACCTAATACGAAAATAGCTCAGAAAATAACGAAGTTATTGAGAAAAGTCACTGTTCGTGACTTTGCCGTTTGTATGGGAGCTATATGATATAGTGGTCCGATCCGGCTGAATCCGAGATATACAGTATATCCCTGCATATACATATACAAGCCTACATGCAAAATTTCAACTCTGTAGCTCTAATGGTCTAGGAGGAGTTTGCGTTGATCCAAACGGGCGGACAGACGGACGGACATGTCTATATGAACTCGTCTCGTCTTGCTGATCAAGAATATATGTATATACTCAAATTTTTACATAAATCTTCAATTATTGAATTTTTATATTCTGTTCCCATGTCCGTAATGAACGTCTTCATTGGACCGTACTCAGAATAAAATCTTCAAATATAGCATTTGCTACTGTTTTCGCACTTTTATCTTAAATTAGTATTGCTACAAGATATTTTGTCAAATCGCGGATTAGAGTTACTGCATATTCATTTTCTTTTTCTGATTTAGTAAATGGACCGATCGTGTCTACAATTACCCCGTCGAAAACCATTTGAGGCGTTTCGGTAAAATTCAATGGAGTTTTAGTATGTTTTGTGGTTTTTGACTTTTGACACTTATTCCATTTCTTTATGTACATTGAGATATCTCGTGTCATGTTTCTCCAATAGTAATGTGTTTTTATACCCTTGCAAAAAGGGTATTTTAATTTTGGTCAGAAGCGTGCAACGCATAGAAGGAAGCATTTCCGACCATATGAAGTATATATATTCTTGATCAGCACGACGAGACGAGTTCAAATAGCCATGTCCGTCCGTCCGTCCGTCCGTCTGTCCGTCCGTCTGGATCAACGCAAACTCCTCCTAGACCGTTGGAGCTACATAGCTGAAATTTTGCATGTAGGCTTGTATATACTGCATGCGTTGTATATCTCGGATTCAGCCGGATCGGACCACTATATCATATACACTGACGAGCAAAACTGTAACACCAGCTTGCAGTCTTCAGTTGCGTAGCTCATAACTCTTTTCGGAGTTAACCTACAATGATGATCCCTCTACCATTTGATTTTGTAACTATTTAGCTCTCTTGTCCAAAAGTTGGAAGTGATTTGGTCACCCAGACTAGAAATGGTAAGCAAAATTGAAGAAAAAGTCAAATGTTACAGTTTTGCACTCTCTTAGTTTTTAAATCAATTTTTTTTTTTTTTTTTAATTTTTAAAGGGTATTAAGTATTTTTAAAATTTTTGTTGTATAAAATATTCAACTCCACATATGTTAAGAGCATCATCGAATAAAATTTCAGTAGATTAGCCCTTATATATCCTTTGGTATTGCCTTAACTTTATCAAGCCAAAAGATGGAAATTCTTATTTAATTACTCGAATTTTTTTTTTAAATTTCATTTGGATTTATTTATGCCAACATAAAATCCATTTTCTGATTTTATAATTTTGGGTTCTAATTAAATATTGGTCGAAATAGTGTTAAAAAATTGATTTCTAAACGCCAGGACCTATGTTTTACCCCATTTGAAGGCGTGTTTTTCCTGCAGTTTGTTAAAATATTATTTTTTTTATACTAAAATATTATTATTTGAACAGTTTTTTTTCTGAGAGACACAAAAATTCCACACACAATTTAATAATACGGCCGTAACTAATGCCTAAATCTCTGTTTTTATTTATCGCTCAAAGCATTTGCATAGCGTTACGATATTCTGATACAAAAAAGGCATCAAACATATTGAATTAAGGTAATATGCCCTCAAACTACCTAAATTAATCGTAATCGTTTCTTAACGTGAACTAACTTAGAACGGCAGTAAGGATCTGTGTGGTGCCAATTTATATATTGTTTAACCTAGTATCAGTGCAGACACGCTTCTATCATTGACTCTCGTCACAATACTAAAAAGTTGACCAATTTAGGCATTAGTAACGGCCGTATTATTAAATTGTGTGTGGAATTTTTGTGTCTCTCAGAAAAAAAAACTGTTCAAATAATAATATTTTAGTATAAAAAAAATAATATTTTAACAAACTGCAGGAAAAACACGCCTTCAAATGGGGTAAAACATAGGTCCTGGCGTTTAGAAATCAATTTTTTAACACTATTTCGACCAATATTTAATTAGAACCCAAAATTATAAAATCAGAAAATGGATTTTATGTTGGCATAAATAAATCCAAATGAAATTTAAAAAAGAAATTCGAGTAATTAAATAAGAATTTCCATCTTTTGGCTTGATAAAGTTAAGGCAATACCAAAGGATATATAAGGGCTAATCTACTGAAATTTTATTCGATGATGCTTTTAACATATGTGGAGTTGAATATTTTATACAACAAATATTTTAAAAACACTTAATACCCTTTAAAAATTTAAAAAAAAAAAAAATTGATTTAAAAACTAAGAGAGTGCAAAACTGTAACATTTGGCTTTTTCTTCAATTTTGCTTACCATTTCTAGTCTGGGTGACCAAATCACTTCCAACTTTTGGACAAGAGAGCTAAATAGTTACAAAATCAAATGGTAGAGTGATCATCATTGTAGGTTAACTCCGAAAAGAGTTATGAGCTACGCAACTGAAGACTGCAAGCTGGTGTTACAGTTTTGCTCGTCAGTGTAGCTGCCATACAAACGGCAAAGTCACGAACAGTGACTTTTCTTAATACCTTCGTTATTTTCTGAGCTATTGTCGAAATTTACTATTGGTGAGTTTATTACACATATAAACGACTATGCCAAATTTGATCAAGCTCCCATACAAACGGCAAAATCACAAACAGTGACTTTTTTCAATAACTTCATTTTTTTCTGAGCTATTGTCGTAAAATTTAATATTACACCTATTAATGACTGTGCTAAATTTGATCAAGATCGCTTAACTATATCATTTAGCTTCCATAAAAACGATCGGTGGAAAACAGTGACTTTGATCCGTAACTTATCTGCTATGCTAAGATTGTAGGCCGTTCTTTCGAAGGCATTTGACTTTTTATACCATACACCCATAGGGTGAAATGGAATATTAAAGTCGCTGAAATGTATGTAACAGACAGAATCTTCTCCGACCCCCTAAAGTGTATATATTCTTGATCAGGATCAACAGCCGAGTCGATCTAGCCTTGTCCGTTTGTCCGTCCGCCGGTCCGTATGAACACCTAGATCTTGGAGACTGTAAAAGCTACAGCCACCAAATTTGGTATGTAGACTCGTGTAGTATGTAAAGTGATCAAGTTTATTTCAAATTTTTGCCACGCCTTTTTCTACCCCCGCAATTTAAAAAAAGTGCTTATCTCAAATACTATTCTAGCTAGAGACACCATATTTAGTATGTATATATGTTTAGTAAATGCGCACATTTTGTTTATGTAAAGATTTTTAAAAAACTCGATTATCTCCCGTATTTTTCTACCTTATGCAATCTAATTTGGCACACTTAAATTTGAAATTTGGTCGAAATCCAGTTACACTTCTAATCTCCACGCGTACAGTCGAAACAAGAGCGAGCTAATCTACGTTCTCTCTATCTCTTCACTGTAAGCTTGAATCTGTACGTCAACTACAACCGTTACCCGAGACCGTCGAAACCTACCACCAAAATTAAACGTAGCAACACTATTGGCGGTGCAACTGCATCTGCCTCTCCTACAATGTCTCAACGCAGAAAAACTTACAAACGAGAGCCCCAAACTCTAAACAATACACCAACTACTTCCTACCACTCCAAGTGCGGGACGAAGAGGACAATGATACGACGAATGAAAGTGAAGCGGAGGCCCAAACAGTGATTGAACCCAAACCACCTCCAACAACTGTACTTAAGCAAAGTGCAGAATTCATCCACAAACTTATCGGAAAACTTAATATCCAGGAGTACTTTATAAGGTCCATTTCCATCGGCATTAAAATCTTCCTACCAAACATGGAATTATTCGATATAGTTTCCTTACAACTAAGTCAAAGCAAATGTCAGTTCTTCACTCATACCCCTAAGACCACTCAACCATTCAAAGCAGTACTATCAGGACTGGATAAACACACCGGTGAAGATGTTAAAACCATGTTAGTCAATCTTGGACTACAGTGCCTTGACGTTAAGATTGTAGAAAAGAAAACAAAATTGAATCATACACTGCTGCTATACATCATATATTTTACCAACAAAAGCATAACAATGCAACAACTGCGCAAAGACTTTATGTATGTCAATCATACTAGGGTTCGTTGGGAATACAAAGAAAAAGTACCCGGTAAGCTAACGCAATGCTATAAATGCCAATTGTTCGGGCACGGCTCCAAAAACTGTTCAGTCAACACTGCTTGTGCCCACTGTGGCGAGCCCCATGAAACGGTAAACTGCCCAAAAACCAAAATTCAATGTGCGAACCTGCCCGTACCATCTCTCCTATCAGAGTTTACTTTTGAATCGAGCTTCGCAACACAACAAGAAACCACTAAATAGAGCATTCGCAGACAGAATGCCTATCTTCGCTTCTTCTCCACACACGAGTGCCCAACCAATGAAGTTCGTAAGGGGCTGTCCATAAATTACGTAACGCGATTTTTGACAATTTTTGACCCCCCCCCCACCCCTTTGTCACAGATTGTCACATTGCCGAACCGCCCCCTCCCCCTTCAAGCTTAACGTCACATTTAAAAAGTCCGAGGACCAAATAAAGGCTTTAAGTATTTGATTTGTTGATTCATTTTTAAGAAATTTACAGTTAATTCAATCATCCAAAAACTTTCACTCGTTGCAGAGGACGGACGTGTTTTTTTTGCGCTTATCAACTTTTATTTTTTCTCGCGATTAAATACTTTTACATAACTCTTAAATTATCGGTTTAATTAATAATAATTACAACATCCGAATTTTATTTTCATTTCGCGAATTCTTGCTGTCGTTTTTGTTTAAATTTAAATAAAATCAAAACTTACAACAATACTTGCATTAGCGGTGTTGTTGTTTTGTTTATCTCTTTTGCTTTTGTGTCTTTACCGTTTTAACTAACTCTCGCGCTCTTGCGTACAAATTGTTGTTGCATGTGTTCAATTTGACGCGCTCTCCCGCTCTTTCCTATTCTTAATTGATTTGCGCTCTCGTCTTTTGCCTACCCGCGACTCTGTGATACGTGTTTTTGTTTTTGTGTTTTCATTTCTTTTTATTCTTTAGTTGTGAAGGCTTACTCTGCACATTAACCCTTGTGTCAGAACTGGTCAGTATATTCTTATACACAGATTTTTAACCTTTAGAATTTTTATTTTTTATTTTTTTGTATTTCCTTTTGTAATTAAATTAAACTTTTGATAAAATGGTTGTCTGCTCAAAAAATAATTGCATAGTTGCCACTAATGCGGTTGGCTCCCATGATTATATTCTTTGTTGGTTGTGTGACAATGCGGTTCACGTCAAGTGTGCAGGTTACACAGGCAGAATCAAGGAGTCTA
Source organism: Drosophila willistoni (assembly GCF_018902025.1). Lineage (NCBI taxonomy): Eukaryota > Metazoa > Arthropoda > Insecta > Diptera > Drosophilidae > Drosophila > Drosophila willistoni. The sequence goes on along the minus strand of NW_025814459.1, from coordinate 3,549,933 downwards.
TTGCTAAAGGTGGTGGCTTAAAATATGGATGTGATGCTTGCCGGGAGGTCGAGAATGAGATGCGCTCTTTCATGAGGCGGACTAGACACTTTAAGGGCAGGTTTTAATAAACTCCAAGCGGAGTTTACTGCGGTGGATACTCAGTTCAGAAGTTTATCGCTTATGAATGAGTCTCCGAAACGTAAAAGAACCAGTCCTTGGGGTGTTTCTGTATCTGTAGATCCGCCAGCGTCTCTTATCGTCCCCGACCGGTCTCATGCACCGTCCACTCCTAATGTACAGCAATTGATATCGTTTAAGACCCCGGTTGTGAATGCTATTAGTAATGAATTACCGGTATCACCTGGGAATGATCTCTTAAAAACGATGCCTATTGTAGTGTCCGATGTGTCTGGGCAATTACCCATTCCAATGGAAATTGCCGATAGTTCTAAAAGTATCGAGGGCCCCGTAAACAAGTTGACTGCTGCAGTGGGTGACTCGTCCAACGTTACTGCTGCGGCTGACGCTTCGGGACCGCGGCCTCTCGTTGGCATACCACCAAAGAAACATATATTTGTTTCTAGGCTAGACCCTGTTGTCACATCTGATGATGTAATAGCCTATATTCGGAAGAAAGTTAACGTCTCGAATATTGCGGTGGAGAAGTTTAAATTTTCTTATTCTCGGGACATTTCGTCCTTTAAAATTAGTGTTTCTGCCAATATCTTCGACACTATATGTCGAGAAGATTTTTGGCCTAAACATATAATAGTTAAGGAATATACTGTAAAAAAGAAAAATCGGCAACCGATTCGCTTGCCTACAACAACAATTAATACTATTCCTGCCACATCAGCATCTGCTGGTGTGTCAAAAAACTAGCTTCGTCCCTTAACCTGGGTTACCAGAACGTTAGAGGACTGAAATCTAAACTTCCTAATCTCTATATAGATAGTCTTTCTTTTGAGCATAACATTCTAGCTTTCACAGAGACGTGGCTAAAACCTGATATTGCTGATGCATCGGTTTTTTCCACAAACTTTTCTATTTTCAGACGTGACCGGATTTCTCGCATAGGTGGTGGCGTTCTGATAGCTGTTCATGCTGCTTTATCATCTGAAATGATTCAATTTTCTAGTACCCAGGAGATTGAGTTTGTCGGTGTTAAAGTAAATTTTAAATCTTTTAATGCTTTCATTACTTGTTCCTATATTCCACCATTGTCAGACATGGTGGTATATTTAAATCATTTAGAGGCAATTCAGTTTGTCTCCTCTTTAGTTTCGAGTCAAGACATGCTCATAGTTGTAGGTGATTTTAATTTACCCGCTTTAGCATGGTCACTAACAGATGAATCTACCACGGTGCTGCCCTCTTTGTCACATGACTTTATTGATGGCCTTCTAGGCTTATCTTTATCCCAAGTCAATCCTGTCTTAAATTCTAATGGAAAATCGTTAGATCTTATTTTTGTATTGGATTCTTCTTATTGTGAGGTTTCTAGGATCGAACCATTTGTTCTTCCAGAAGACAAATTTCATCCTACATTAAATTTAAAAATTGATTTGCCCTTGCTTTCACCATTACTTGGTTCAAATGAGTTACCTCTAACTAGGTGCTTTCGCAAGACTGACTTTGCCAGCCTTAATGAAAACATTGCTACTACCGATCGGTCTTATCTGTACAATTGTAGAGATATGAACTCAGCCGTTCGTTTTTTCTATGATACTCTGAATTCACTCTTTGATATTTATGTGCCTCTTGGTAGGCTGGAGCGGCTTAACAAACCTCCCTGGTTCTCTCGTGAGCTATCCAATTTGAAAAATGTGAAGACACGATATTATAAGAAGTTTCAAAAAACACGGCGTTCATCAGATTATGCTCTGTATACAGTCGCTCGTTCAAAATTTATGATGCTTAATACACAATGCTATAAGAATTATCTTCAGCGGTGTAATCTTCAGTTTTCTTCTGACCCTAAACAATTTTATAATTTTGTTAATTCTAAACGTAAGACCTCTGTGCACCCATCTTTTTTGTCTTTTCAAAATAAAAAAGCGAGCACTGATCAGGCAATTGCCGATATGTTTGCGAGTTTTTTCAAAACAACTTATTCCTCAACGGAATATCGAGCAAGTCCGTATCCTTATCATTTAAAAAAGGCTAATTGCATTTTCAATCCAGTGATTGATGAAAGTTCTATTCTTAGCGAACTTAAATTAGTTAAACCTGTTTATTCTCCGGGGCCAGACGGTATTCCTGGATGTGTACTCAGGTTCTGTGCAAACGCATTATGTAAACCCATTTTAAAATTGTTTCTATTGTCTGTAGAATCTTCCTCTTTTCCATCTATTTGGAACGAGTCGTATATTATTCCTCTGCATAAAAATGGCAAAAAGTCCGAAGCCTCTAACTATAGGGGTATCTCAAAATTGTCCGCTATTCCGAAAGCTTTTGAGAAAATTATAACTTCTCAATTGCAACATTTTTGCAGCTCTATTATTTCGCCATCCCAACATGGGTTTGTGAAACGTAGATCTACAACCACTAACCTTTTAGAATTTACATCAATAATTATCAAGGGGTTCAAAAATGGTAAACAAACTGATGTCATATACACTGACTTCAGCAAAGCCGTTGATTCCGTTAATCATACCCTATTACTTTCTAAGCTGAGCGACATTGGGTTTCCACCCCTTTTCCTTTCTTGGGTTCGAGAATATTTAACAAATAGAAAACAGAAGGTACTTTTTAAGTCTTCTTTTTCCGTTTCCATTTCTGTGACTTCTGGTGTACCTCAAGGTAGTCATCTTGGCCCTCTGCTCTTCACACTATTTATTAACGATCTTCCATCAGTCATTGTTCATTCGCGTGTGCTTATGTATGCTGACGATGCCAAGCTTTGTCTTACTTATAAAGATACAGATTCATTTAGTCGGCTACAAGCTGATCTTAAAAACTTTCAATCCTGGTGCCAGTTTAATCTACTAAATCTTAACACTACCAAATGTAAGGTAATGACTTTTTTTCGTAACTCTCCTCAACTGGTCACTTATTTTCTAAACAACAGCCCTTTAGAACGTCTAAATAATATGAATGATTTGGGCGTACTTATTGACCATAAGTTAAATTTTAACACCCATATTTCCACCACGGTCGCAAAGGCCATGAGTGTCCTGGGTTTCATTAAAAGATGGTCAAAAGCATTTGATGACCCCTATACAACTAAAGTTCTTTTTACTTCGCTTGTTCGTCCTATTTTAGAGTATGGATCTTGCATTTGGTCACCTCAATATGAGTCGCACCAGATTAGACTAGAATCCGTTCAAAAGCGGTTCTTTCTATTTGCTCTGGCTTAAGCTGGGATCGCAATGTTAATTTGCCTTCGTATTCTAGTAGACTTCTCTTGATTAACCTTCCGTCCCTAACTAACCGTAGAATTATGCTTGGTGTCATTTTTATGCACAAGCTCCTAATTGGTGATATCGACTCACCTGAGTTATTAGCTCAGGTGAATCTGTCGGTACCATGTAGACAGAGTAGACATACTTTAATACCTTTATCCCTTAGTCGTTGTTCTTCTAACTATGCTATGCATGAACCTTTTAGGGTCCTCTGCTCTGATTACAATCTTCTATCCCCTGTAATCGGCTCAGAGTTTTCTATAAATATGCTTAAAACATCTATCCTATCCCATTTAGTTAATAGATAGCTATAGTATTATGTGTTTGTCTGTCTTTTTTATTGTGTATTTTGTCCACGCGATTCGTGCCGTGCGTTATACGGGTGCACCCCTCGGTCGGTCGGGTGGGAGGTGGGCAGTTATCTGCTTGGGCTCGCGCGTAACAGGCTTTGTCCTGGTGTCGTAGGGGCCACTTGAACGTACTGCGCATAGTATCGTCAACGTCCGCTATTTTCCCATGGGCAGCGTATGGAGTATTCTGCACCCATGATTGGACTGCCAAACTGACAGCACTGGCTGACCGCGATCGGGAACTGGGACCGTATTTGTGCCAATGAACACACTTGTACAGCCTAAATTTGAATTTTTAACGGACTTTTTCTGTCTTGAAAGGTTATAAAAATATATGTTACGTCACAAGCTTTCCGATCCCCTCCCCCCCTATGCCAAAATTGGTAAAATACACAGTGGACCCCCCCCCCCACTATCCTAAACGAGATGATCTCCAAATTAAGCTGCTGCTCTAACAAAGGCGAACAATATAAAGTTATTACAGAACTTGTTATTAAACATGTCTATGCAAATAAATAACTCAATCGACGCGATTAATATCATGGCATGGAATGCTCGTGCCCTCAAAACAAAAACAATAGAATTAGTCAAGTTTCTAAATGATAATTTTATTCATATTGCCCTGATAAATGAAACATGGCTTACTCCTAATGATCGCATTAGTGTTCCCAACTATACCCTATATCGTTGCGACAGAACCTCAAGCAGAGGTGGTGGGGTTGCTATAGCTATTAACAATAAACTCGAACATAAACAAATATCCGGTGTCAAAACGCACCTCATAGAAAACGTAGGAATCCAAATTAAAACTAACTTGAATAGCTACCTTAGTATATATGCCGTTTACTATGCGGGCAACACTGCAAAATGCCTTTCCAGTGCGTGTAACTTAGTCGGTGATAGGATTCATATGAAAAATATCTACAAGTCAGACCTGATCAAATTTGCGCAATTAAGCGGGGAATTCCTTGTTCTTGGTGACCTAAACTCTAGGCACCGTAACTGGAACTGCACTCGAGCAAATAGTTGAGGAAATATTCTTCATGACCTCGCCGTACTGGGCAAATTTAATATATTATTTCCAAAAGATCCTACTTATATCCCAACATGTGTAACGTCTAAGCCCTCCACTATCGATCTCTGTCTAACAAATTTAACAAATCGTATTAGCAACCCGATCGTTTTTAAAGATCTTTCTTCGGACCACCTACCAGTAGTCATAAAGTATTCCAAAAACATACCTCTCATCGAGAAAACGATTCCAATCTTCAAAAAAGCTAACTGGAAAATGTTCAAACGTGTAGTCGACAATATGCTCATGACAAATGAAGTAAGCCTTGGTAATCTTCCAATAGCTCCTCATATAGATTCGCTAGTCGATTCATTTTCTAAAACAATTAATTGTGCCTTCACGAGATCGACTCCTCACCAACACATCCGATACCAACATCAAGCTTCCAGAGCACATTTCTAAGCTACTCAAAACCAGGAATACCCTTAATAGACAATGGATACGGTCTCGACAGCCTATAATCAAAGCAAGATGTAATCATCTAAACTATATAATCCGCAAAGCGATATTTATTTTTACCAACCAACAATGGAATAGAAAGCTAAGCAAAATGAACAAATGTAGTAGGCCGTTTTGGAACACCACGAAAGCAATCAAAAGAAGGAAACAGTATATTCCCACCTTATATGAGGCTGATGTGGCTTATACAACCGGAATTGAAAAAGCTAATCTATTAAGCAATTTGCATCTAAAAAATCCGATTACAATAGACTTGGTTGCCAATACTGTGCAAAACAATATGCCAGATCAGATTCAGATCAATAAAATTACGACCAGCGAAATAGTTTCCATCCTAAATACCCTGAAAACTAAAAAGTCCAGCGGTCCAGATAACATAAGGAATATTTGCTTAAAAAACCTTCCAGCAAATGCCATTAGTTTTCTCGCTACTCTATACAATAGCAGCCTACAAATAGGATATTTCCCAAATCCTTGGAAAATAGGTAAAGTTATCCCAATTGTCAAAGCTGGAAAATCTCCGGACAAGCCACAAAGCTATAGGCCTATTAGTCTATTAAGCAGTCTCTCCAAAATATTTGAAAAAATAAATAAAAGTAGACTCCTAGTCCACCTAGAAACACATAATATTTTACCACCTGCCCAATACGGCTTCAGAGCTGGTCTAAACTGCTCACTCCCAACCAAGAAACTAAGAAGCTACGTTCAAAATACTTTCTCCAACAAACAGTCTGTTGGACTCGTCACTCTGGATATTGAAGCTGCTTTTGATACAGTCTGGCACGAAGCACTCATTTTCAAACTAATAAACTTTAAAACACCCACATATCTTGTAAACATTCTGAAAAGTTTTTTGCTAGATCGCAACTTTTATATTGAAATAGATGGAAATAGGTCAACAACAAAAGAGCTACTAGCTGGTGTCCCACAGGGTTCAGTTCTAGCGCCAGTGCTTTTTAACGTCTTCATATACGATATTCCGCAACATCCCCGATGTAAGCTATCGATGTTTGCAGATGACACAGCCATCTATTGTAAAGGCACGTATTATGCTGACATTAAACAAGCCCTGCAAAGCGGGCTAAACGAACTCGAAGCTTACTACCATAAGTGGAAAATAAAAGTTAATGCCACCAAAACTAATGCCATCTTCTTTTCCAAGAAAAGAAAGGCTTGCTTTCTCCCTGACGGGCCTCTGAAAATCTGCAACTCTCCAGTTAACTGAGTAGATACAGTGCGATACTTAGGTATCCACTTCGATAAAAAGCTTACGTTTAGCACTCATGTTTGTGCCACAATCAATAAGATTAACAAAACTATCTGCACCCTTTACCCAATTATTAACCGAAAATCTAAACTTTCCTCAGCTAACAAAATTATCATATTCAAAACCATTTTTCTCCCTATACTAACCTTGTTGAGAAGGTTGAAGAGTTGTGCTGCATCTCACATCAAGAAATTGCAAGTATGCGAAAACAAAATATTAAAGCTTCTACTCAACCTCCCATGTTTTACCAAAACATTCACCTTATATCATACGGCTGGCGTTAAAACCATTAAACAGATTATTGACCAATCTGACGACTCTTAGTGAAAACACTACTCTTAAACTACTATTAGACAGTTTAGGAGCATATCTTCTTGATCACAATACTCATATCTCCTAAGGGTAGCCACTGGCACTAAGCCCCTAAATCTTAGTTTAGTCACCTTAGTCCCAGTCACCTAGCTCAAGTTCGTATTTAAGGCATAGGGGAGAGTGGGGCTAATCGGCGCATTTTTTTTTAACCCTTCATATATCCTGATCGGGAGCTCGTATCCTCTCATATGAGCACTTAAATGAAAGGTTAATTCATTGTCGAACTATTGTTCAAAGATACGTTTCGATATAATTTACCGTTACAAAATAGCGGTTTTTTCGTACATACCCCAAATTGGCGTTGTCAAAAATAGCGGGGCAATGTGGCGCATCGTTGTTTTACAAGTTTTTTATATAGAAACAAGCGATTTAAAAAAAAAAAAACTAAATATAGCTTAATATTAAAAAACTTGTTTTATAAAAAAACTTTTTTTTCACCAAAAATGTTGATTGGTTTAGACTTTTAATTATGATTGTTCATTTCATCGTTTGTCCATTAGCTACCATTAGCTATATGATATAGTATTCTGATCCGTCTGATTCTGGCAAATGTACTGTTTTTATCAATAACTAGTTTATATATCGGACTTTTATTCAAATATAGTTATGATTTTAAAACGCCATATTTAAATTTCAACTAGTGCGCCACTTTGCCCCACCCTTAGTTTTAGCATTTTAAACTAAATATTTTAAAAACGTGTGAATTAAAAAAAAAAAAACGAAGTGCACAGCATAAGTTAATACATGTCGGAACCTGTTTTAGTTAACATCTATCAAAATTACAAATTTATTCAATGTTTTTAAAACCAAAAAAAAAAAACCAAAAAAACCAAAAAAAAATTGGTTTTTGAGGTTAAAAATTACATAATCCCAAAAATTTCGGATACTACGAATGGGATACATCTAAGTTTATGATCCAAATATAGCCTACCAAAATGCGATCTTAGGACACTTATCACTTTTTGGATCGTGCTATTATTTTATTTTTTTTTTTTTTTTATATTAAGTTACTTCTGAACAGAAGATTTCTTTGGCCTCCCTGTGTATAACAGGTTAACGCCACAGCGTATTCGTGATGATGAGTTTCGTATTTTGGTTTTTGTTATAAATGAATTAGCTATTTAATTTAATTTATTTATATGTGGATTAGATTGTTAGAGTTCTATGTTGGCAGCCTTAGTAAATTGTGTTATCGATTTGTAGTTGGCGATAGGCGCGAGTAATTGATATATATCGTTATACTTTGTTAGTGTTGGGAAGTTCTTCGGGTGTTTGTGTATTTTGAACAATTTAAAATAATATGTGAGATATCTTCTGTAATGTTACAGGTGTCGCATAAGTTGTTGTCAACGACTTTCATTTTAAATAGAGTGTTTTTGTCAAATGCGTGACCGCTTAGTATTCTGTTTAGTTGTTTTATCTCCAGTCTATGGAATTGGTTTTTTCCCTGGAACCATGGTTGTGATGACACATAAGGATATAGAAGGCAGTATCCTTTGTTTCGATCTATACAAAATTCATTGTACGCTCTTTCCCATTCTAGTTTTATTTTGTTGTATATATGAATGATAGCATCGTTGATTGTCCAGCTTATGTGCGTGAATTATATTTCAAGATAGTTTGTCTGCGCCGGATTGCCCCATGCGCCGATTAGCCCCACTCTCCCCTATATTAAAGGTTTTCGCTAATTTTTCCTTGCCATATTATATTATCACCCATCAAACTGTATAACTATGTATATAAAAATTTCTCAGCTGAAAAGCAATCGCTATAACTCTGTAAAATCTTCCTATCACATATAGCTTTAAGAACATTGTACTATCAAAGAGCAATGAAGAAAATAATGAATTGAATTGGTCGAAATCGGACAAAAAATAGTCGAGTTATTCATATAAACGTTTTTCCATAAGGCCGGAGTTGGCCGTTGGCTGGTGGGGGCGCTAGGGTGCTCATATGCTTATAAAAAGCATGTGAAAATGCATTTGTTTAATAAATTTGAAATGTTTGCTTTACTGGCGTATGGTATACCTAATTCGGAGAGACGACTTAGTTACTTCATTATAGTTTCCCTAAAGACGACCACCGATAAGTGGTCGAAATATATCGGAAAGGAATATAAGAACAAACTACATTTTTTATTTTGTGTTATTCACCAAAGAATTTGAAGAAGGTCCTATATCATATGGAATATGCTCATAAAATGAACATATGTATGAGTAGTACAACGACCCAAAACATAGGAGCGCAAGCTCGAAAAGGTGGTTTTCAGTTCAAAAGAATCGATGTAATGCCAGGGCCAGCTCAGTCGCCGGATTGGTAACCCATTAAAAATGTATGGGGAAACATTCAGAGAAGCGTCACAAAGAAAAAACTTTCCAATAAAGCTTAACATTGGGAAGTTATGCAAGAAACAAGGCAGCAGATTCCAGTTCAGCTTTGCTGGATTCGGTGCGGCGCAGGTGCCAAGCCGCTATTGCCTACAGTGCTTATCATAATGATAAGACACTTCGTTTTTCGCACATATTTTTTAAAACACTTTAGTTTTCCAAAAAATTTTTGTAGAAATATATTCAAAATTAAATTGCGAAGAAGATTAATGCCATTTTTCAATAATATTTTTCATATATATATATATTTTTCAAGAAAACAAAAAAAATAGGGTTATCTACCATATCAAAATTATAAGACATATTTCAATTTAAGCTTAAAAATAAAAAAACAAGTAGGAATTTCCTTAATATTTTTTAAATTAATAATTAATTGCTTTTTCATCGAATCCGAAAGAGTTTTTAATAACTGATCCTCTAGAAGACCCAATTCTCTGATAATTGCTTCCTTAAGGTGGGTTTTGTTGCCGTAAACCTGGTTTTCTTTATAAACACGTCTTGCCAAAATACCCCAAACGTTCTCAATTGGATTTAGATCCGGAGAGCATGCTGGCCAGTCCATTAAATTGACCGAACAGTCTTGCAAAAACGCCTTTGTTTGCCGGCTTGTGTGGATTCTTGCGTTATCCTGTATAAAAATATAGGGGTTTTCCCTATTTTCTGTTAAAAATGGCAGCAGGCTACTCTCTAGTACTTGGATGTAGTCGGAACTATTCATCCTTGAGCCTGCAAGTTTAGAGTTCCAAACTTGATAAAAGCTCCCCACACCATCACCGATCCGCCTCCAAAGTTCCTCTTTGAAAAATATAATGGCTCTTTTCGTAAATCTCGCCAATAATATCGATATCCATCCGGACCGTCCAGATTAAATTTTTTTCTTATCAGAAAAAATGTGTCGTAAAGTCAAATGGGGTATCTTCTTAAGCACACCTTCAAGTGCGCCAAACAGTCATAGCCGACACTTTCTTGCCGGAAATCGAAGCCAGTTGGGCACATGATATTGTCGAGTTGCTTGCTTTATTAATAATGTACCGTTTTTCACGGTCACCAAGAATTGGAATTCGACCTGTACTCCGCCTTTTACCGTAACTTTCCGGATTTTTTAAAAAATTGGCTATTGCGGTTCGGCTACGGCCAATTTCACGGGAAATTCGGGCAACAGTCCAACCTGACTTGGAAAATGCTAAAATACAGCCCTTTTCTTCAGGACAAAGCAGTGTAGATCGCCCCATTTTGTTTTAAATAAAAATTCTAGAAGTAAATCAATAATAAACACCAAAAAAAAAAGTCTATCTTATCTCTTTCACTTCAGTTTTTGTAATGTGTCTTATAATTGTGATACGCTTGCAAGCAAGCAAATATCATACATATTTCTGGAAAAGTAACGATACATTGCAGGCAGATGCTGGGAATAAAAACCAACGGTACTTTTCCAAAGCTTTTGCTTTGATCTTTTATTCGGTATATTGTTTTTCGCTAAATTCTTAAAAATAACTGTTTAGCAGGAAAAACCAAACAAATTTTTAATGTATCTTATCATTGTGTTAAGCACTGTATAATTGTTTCTCGACTAAGTATTAAGTCAAAAAAACCAAAATTGACCTGAATTTAAAGTTTTAAATACTTTGAAATCCACAGATTTTAATTCTTAGTTTTAACTGCTATTTTGATGAACCGCTCAAAATGCACTTTTTCTGAAAATCGGGGACTTTTTGTTTGGTCCCAAATGGTAGTTGTTGTGTATGCAGCCCTATCATACGTAAGCCATCTGGCAACTCTGCTGGCTTGACGCCATGAACAGTTCAGCCGGTCGTTCGCAGCAAGCACACGCGTTATAAACTTGCGATATATATATATGTAATTTCAATATCACCTAATCAATAAACATTCTAAGATATTTCAAACTGGCGACGAGGATGGGATGCTAATTATCATCCGAAATAAACTTGGAATTATTGACGCAAAATATCAAACTGGGTGTTAATGGGATGGCCTGACATGAAATTGGAGCAATCAGATATAGCATATCCATACTATTGCCGTCGGGAACAGCTCTCTACAAATAAAGGAGTTTTGATTTGGGGAAATCGCGCAGTAGTTCCACCGAAATCCAGAGCAACAATTTTAGCTGCTCTACATGCCGCTCATCCAGGCATTGTAAAAATGAAGGCGTTAGCGCGTAGCTATGTTTGGTGGCCAAACATTGACGCTGAGATTGAGCTTATTGTTAAGAAATGTATTCCATGCCAGCAGAATCGTAACGATCATTCAGAGGCACTGGTGCATCATTGGGAGTCAGCCAAGCGGCCGTGGTCCCGTCTACACATCGATTTTGCAGGACCTTTTCAAGGAAAAACCTTTCTTTTGGTCATGGATTCTTACTCAAAATGGCTAGAGGTTGCGGTTGTTAGCTCCACTTCTACAGCGGCTACAATCAAAGTTCTCAGGCAACTGTTTGCTACGCATGGGTTACCAGATCAGTTAGTGTCAGACAATGGCACAGCATTTACCTCCGAAGAGTTCAAGGCATTCCTCCACAACAATCTAATTCGACACATTAGATCAGCACCGTTTCACCCAGCAACAAACGGCCAAGCAGAGCGCATGGTGCAGACCACCAAAAACTACCTTAAAAAACTATCTCCGAACAATAATATGGATCTAAGCCTTGCTCGATTTTTGTTTAATCAACACATAACTCCACATGCAACGACAAATCGATCGCCAGCACAGCTATTGTTAAATCGGGAGTTAAAGTCCTACTTTAATAAACTACAGCCACAAGAAATTTCTAATGGAGCAGAGCCATTTATTAATCAATCGAAATGTTTTGATACAGGCAAATCCGTTTGGGTACGAAACTATGCACCGGGTCCAAAATGGATAGAAGCCTACATATCCGAGCAAACAGGACCAGTGTCTTACAAAGTTCGTTTGACAGACAATCGCATCATAAAGCGTCATTATAACCAAATTCGAAGCCGAGTTGAACAAACAGATGTAAACATATCACATCAGGCACCATCAGCAACTGATGACAACACGGAAGATCCTGCTTCCAGTAACCACTCTAGGCCAGAGAGTCCTATTCAAGATGATCCACAGTCATTGCATGCCTCACCGATGCTACGACGTTCTGCTCGCATGAGACGACCCACTCAATTCTATGAGTCATCTGGGTGTTAAGGGGTGTTGTGTATGCAGCCCTATCATACGTAAGCCATCTGGCAACTCTGCTGGCTTGACGCCATGAACAGATCAGCCGGTCGTTCGCAGCAAGCACACGCGTTATAAACTTGCGATATATATATATGTAATTTCAATATCACCTAATCAATAAACATTCTAAGATATTTCAAAGTAGTAATATTATTATCAATAAATCAATAAACATTCTAAGATATTTCAAAGTAGTAATTTTATTATATGGTCATTGCCGGAAAAAGGTCAAATACAGGATCTAAATAGAAAGTACCAAAGATCTTGGGGTTTTTTATTGTTTAAAATTAAACATCTTGTTCATCTGAAATGGCTTTACCAAATCAGATGCACCAAAGAAATATACAAAACGAAAGAAAAACATAACACAAAAATAAGTCATAAAGATTCATATGACAAATATTGCTTAAAACCAAACAAAACATGCATCCACACTCTGTGGAAAACACTTAAGATTATAACAGCGGCGCGGTATCAAGTAACCAACGCTGAGCATGAAATATTAACAATTTTCAACCCCCGAAAAAAGTGGGTCATTAGAATACGTATCTTTAAGAACAATTGTTGCCTCCTAGAGTTTAAGAGTTAATTTATATACACAACACTTTGTTAAATAAAATCAGTTTATATTTTTGAATGCAACGAATGAAGATTGGGTTATTTTCCTCCTCCATGGAATCCCTATTCATTCATTACATAATATAAATTATTAAGAAATGTGCAGTCCTCGGTAGATGAGTTGTCAAAGTGGCCCAGTCATTTAGTCATCTGAACAACAAGGATCCGGGTTCGAATCTCAGGCTAGTGTATGGATGTAGTTTTCGTCTAAGCCGAAGGCCTTAGTTGCCAGTGCTTGTAAAATATAGTTAGGTTGATAGTTTGTAGAAATGTTCCGATTTCATATTATTGGATAGAAATAGTGAAAAAAGTTCACATGTACAACAAAATAGTTGTAAGAGAAGTTGAGTTTGTATGTATAGTGAACATGCTACGTTTATAAGAGTTTACTCTTCAAAATATTTAGGACATTTGGAGTTCTGTTAAGGGGGGTTTCTACCTTGTTGGGTCGAAAAGGCGTTTTGTAGTAAGAATTTTTTTTTTTAGAAAAGTATAATAGATCAAGGAATGAAATTTTCCACAGTTGTTGGGAAAACTTTTTTATTCTATGTATAATATTTTTGTTTCGGTGATCCGTGAAATGGGGGAGGGGAGGGGAATTTTCAATGGCACCCCCATTTCGTCCTTATGGAAGTCCTACCGTTCGCAAATGAAGTCTGAATCCAAAAATGAAAATCTTTCTTAAATCTTCCTAGACACTTTTTCGCAGCGCTGGTAGTAGAATTGGGGAAAAAAGGATGAAAAATGAAAAAGCTATAACCTTTTTAGAAAAAAAATGTATTTTTTGCCTATTTTTCGTTACTAATTAATTTTTTAAATTAACAATTTTAAATATTTTTCGCCAATTCTACTACCAGCGCTGAACAATATCAATATCCTAAAGAACATGTGTAAATTCATAGCGATTGGTTAATTTTTGCGCCCTGTAGGACTTCCATGAGCTCCAAAAATGTAGTTTTGAGAAGAACGCGTTTGAAAATTTGCGATGCCGCCCAGCGCCATTGACTTCGCTTCACTTAACGTCCGACAACTTTCGTAATTTTACAGATTTCAAGTTTTTACACAGTATTCTTGAAATATACATCTATCCGAAAATACAACAAAAAAAGAAATTGAATTTTTTTTATAACACAAGGTAGAAACCCCCCTTAAGTATTTTTTTTTGAGGTGTGCAACGCAACGCAACGAAGGAAGCATTTCCATTATATGGTCATAAAGTATATAAATTCTTGATCAGCATGATCCGTCTGTCCGTCCGTCTGGATCAACGCAAACTCCTCCTAGACCGTAAGAGCTACAGAGCTGAAATTTTGCATGTAGGCTTGTATATGCTGCAGGGTTGTATATCTCGGATTCAGCCGGATCGGACCACTATATTATATAGCTGCCATACAAACGGCAAAGTCACGAACAGTGACTTTTCTCAATAACTTCGTTATTTTCTGAGCTATTGTCGTATTAGGTAGTTTATTACACCTATAAACGACTGTGCCAAATTTGATCAAGATCGGGTGACTATATCATGTAGCTCCAATAGGAACGATCGGTCGAAAACAGTGATTAGTTAAAAAACTTGCAAGGGTATACAAACTTTGACGCGATCGAAAAATAAAATAATTATTTTTTTAATTTTTTTTGAATGACCATATGTTCAAATCCTTATATTAATTTAAGTTAGCATAGTTATTGTTAGCGTTTTTTAATTAAAATTTAGATGGAGCAACAAAATATAAATTTTAGAAAGCTGAAAATCAAAAGCGGTATTGTAGCAATGAACCACAAAAACAAAGCAGGGTGGAGTGGCTGCTGTTATTAAAACAAAAGAGTGGCAGATCCAAAAAACCATTAAGAATGCTCTTCACAATGCCTTTCCCTTTTACGAATTTGCACGGAACAACATAAGCCACTGGTTAACCTGTGTTTTTCTTAATCAGAAGTTATAATAAAAAAATCAAAAAAAATGAACCCAAAATGGGAAGCAGCCAAGAATATCGTTGGCATCAAGAGAAATCACTTCGTACAACACTGAGAATAAAATAAAAGTAGCGCGAAACGCCTCTTCATACAAATCGAATATCGTTAACATAATATATGCTATACATATGTTGAGCAAATACAATTTGAAAATAAATTTACATATCTTTTTCTGTTACATCAAATTAATAGAGTGTTTATTAGTCGTTAACACCTCATGAATATCCCTTTAATATTTGCGTTTGTATTAATAGCTGAAACACTAATATATTAACTAAACTTGTACTTTTATGTAAATACATTAAAAACAGTTCTGGAAAAAATGTTGTGTGAAAATATTCAGAAATCAAAATTCTTACACAATTCGCAGAGTTTGGCGATTGTTAGCAATGATGTCTAAAGCCATGTATATTTGATGTCGACATATAAAAACAGCAGGCCCTAAATTTTTTTTACTGTCGATAGTACTCTTAAAATACTTAAAAAATATCAAAGAAGCTAACATCGGCTATGCCGAAGTTTATATACCCTTGCAGTCCTTGGTAATAATAATTTTACAAGTTTGTTTTCTGTAACTCAATTCATCAATATACAAACAAAACAATTTTACTCTCTATTTTACGATTTGATCTTCTTCTTCTTCCCTCATTCCCAAAGCAAAGCAACGCACGCATACACATACAGTTTATGTAGCGTTGCGTCTGTGTGTGTATGCATGTACTCTGTTGATGACGAAAGACGTAGTAGACAGCAAGCAGCGCTGCCGGCAGAGCTGGGAGCAGAGCCGATTATTACATATATTGACAGTAACTTGTGTTATATTTATCCGATCACATTCAAATTTTGGGATCTGGGGTTTTATATCCAATATTATTACAATTTTTATGAAAATGTTTCTTCCAGTTCTTCTAGAGCTATATGATATAGTGGTCCGATCCTGATGGTTTTCATACTTTATTTTTCCCGGGCAATAAAAAACGCCGAAAAAAAAATTTCAGCCCGATAGCTCTTAAGACGGCTGAGTAAAACGCATATGCACAGACGGACGGACAGACGGACATGGCTATATCAACTCAGCTTCTCATGCTGATCAAGAATATATATACTTTATGGGGTCGGAAACGTCTCCTTCTGTGCGTTACAAACATCTGACCAATTTTATAACACCCTCTGCAAGGGTATAAAAATGTTGGTGCCTTTTTGGTCTTTTTAATATGATTTAACAACTTTGAAGTCAAAGCTTAAAGACACTGCTATTTTTTTCAACACAGCTGTAGCTATAAAACACACATACGATAAAGAACCAAGTATAGCTACATGTAGGCCTAACATTTTTCCAATATGACACAAGAAAACTTGCAAGGGTATAGAAACTTGGGTGCGGCCGAAAGTAGCCCCAGCCCTTTGTTTTTTTTTTTTTGTTGAACGTTGCTTACTGTTAGATAAGATGAGTTCCCTGCACGGTGTCGTCATACAACTTTCGGGCAGTTTTCGGGTCGGTTTTTTGAAAAATACGAATCGCTTGAATTTCTTTGTGTTCGATGAATGTTAGGCATTTTCGGTGAAATATTGAATGGTGGTAATTTGGTATGCCTTCCTCCTTGAGGTTAATCCAACAATTGAGGTTTTTGCACAACGTGCAGGATCAGTTCAAACAGAGTTGTTGGCTATTGCATGCCTTTGTGGGATGATCTATTCTTCCACAACGACGGCATCGCATTGGGTGTGGAATTTTTATTATCTGGTATCCAATATTAATCTCAGTGGGAAGGTTGGGTGTTAAAAATGTGAGAGAGAATTTTGCTTCTTTAGGACTTTTTGAGCTTCAGAGACGTTTTGAAAATTATGTTATGTTCTGATGTCTTCTTCGCTGATGTCTTTCAGTTTATTGGAGTATATGACAGAGTTGTGTTCCGTTACTTCCACTTTGATTAGATAGTAACTAGTCTTATGGCTTGTGGGAGTGATTTTGTTTTAGTTACTTTTGTGACATTACGTAAAGTTTTGCATTCGCTACTTTCTCCATTACAGATGTTGACTATTTTTTTTATGATTAAAACCAGCAAAACATTTACTAGTGAATCGTTGCTATTTTTTGAGACATTCTTTATTTGCCTATTGATTTTCGGTCGTTGCACTCTTGTCGGGGGTATACAAAACTTCGAAGCGGCCGAAGTTAGAAGTGTCCAACGCATAGAAGGAAGCATTTCCATTTTAACATTAATATAATATTAATATAGCATATTAATTTTGGTTTGAAGTGTGCATAAAAGAAAGCATTTCCGACCATATAAAGTATATATATTCTTGAACAGCATGACGAGACGAGTTCAAATAGCCATGTCCGTCCGTCTGACCGTCTGACCGTCTGTCCGTCCGTCTGGATCAGCGCAAACTCCTCCCAGACCGTAAGAGCTACAGAGCTGAAATTTTGCATGTAGGCTTGTATATATTGCACAGGTTGTATATCTTGAACTCAGCCGGATCGGATTACTATATCATATACTCCTTTACAAACGGCAAAGTCACGAACAGTGGCTTTTTTCAATAACTTCGTTATTTTCTGAGCTATTGTCGTATAAGAGAGATTATTACGCCTATAAACGACTATGCCAAATTTGATCAAGATTGGGTGACTATATCATGTAGCTCCCATAGGAACGATCGGTCGAAAACAGTCACTTTCGTCAATACCTTTGTTACTTTTAACGCAATTGCTTTCAAATTAAACATTGGTTAGTTAAATTTATCTGTTAATGACTGTGAATTTGATCAATATCTTGGTTATTTCCTTTGGTAAGATTGTAGGCCGTTCTTTCGCAAACATCAGCCTTTTTAGATAAAACGTTTTTCCACTTTGATGGATAAGGGTAACGAAAGAGTTACCAAAAAAGTTGCAAGGGTATAAAAATTTTGACGCGGTTGAAGTTAGCCCCGCCCCTCTGGTTTTATGTTGTTTTTATTATTAATTTTTTTTTAATCAAACCTTGCATTTAAGCCGACTTGAGGTAATATTTCAAAAGATTATTTCATATGTAACACAAAAATGTGAAGAAGTTGACTGTATAGTTATTTCAAAAACCACCAAGTTCTATCATAAACGGATTTTGTTTATTATTATTAATACCATTGCAACTATTCCTGCTGTATATGATGCTTGCCTGGAGGTCGAGAATGAGATACGGTCATTTTTTAAATGACTAAAGGACTAAAAATACTTTGACACCTTTAGGGCAGGTTTTAACAAACTCCAAGCGGAGTTTAATGCGGTGGAGACTCAGGATCAGTCTTTGGAGTGTATCTCTACCTCTAGATCCGCCAGCGTCTCTTATCGTCCCTGACCCGTGTCATGCACCGTCTACTCCCAATTAACAGCAATTGATATCGTTCAAGAGTCCGGTGGTGAATGCGATTAGTAAGGAATCACCGGTATCCCCTGAGAATGATCTCTCAAAAAAGATGCCAATTGTAGTGTCCGATGTGTCCAGGCAATTACCCATTCCAATGGAAATTGCCGATAGTTTTAAGGTATCGAGGGCCCCGTAAACAGGTTGCCTGCTACAGTGAGTGACTTGTCCAACGTTGCTGCTGCGGCTTACACTTTGGGACCGCGGCATATCGTTGGCATACCACCAAAGAAACATATATTTTTTCTACGCTAGACCCGGTTGTCACATCTGAGGATGTAATAGCCTATATTTGAAAAAAAGGTAACGTCTCGAATATTGCGGTGGAAAAGTTTAAATTTTCTTATTCTCGGGATATTTCGTCCTTTAAAGTTAGTTTTTCTGCCAATATCTTTGACCTTATATGTCGAGAAGATGTTTGGCCGAATCATATAATAGTGAGTATACAGTACTCAGTACAGTACACAGAGTGTACAGTATCTGCCCTGTACAGAAGAAAAATCGGCAACCGATTCGCCTGCCAACAACAACAACTAACACTACTCCTACTCGGACATTTCGTCCATATACTCGTCCATATATTTCGTCCTTCAAAATAGGTGTCTCCCCAGATTTTTTGTCCAAATATGTCATAAAGATTTTCGGCCGGAACACCTTATTGTAAAAGAGTATACAATAAAAAAGGAAAAATCGGCCTCCGATTAGCTTGCTACCTGCCTCTGTGAATAACATTCCTAGATAGTTAAACTTTTGACTTTCATATTCTTGCCTTTACTTGGCTGAGACCTGATACTGCCGATGCTTCAATTTTTTACTTAAAATATTTAATATGTAGACATGATAGGACTATCCGTAATGGTGGTGGTGTTTTGATTGCTGTTGATTCAACGTTCTCGTCTGAAATGGTCCAGTCTTTAATTTACTTGAGTTGCCTGGTGGACCCTCTCTGCTACGTATTAAGGTTTTGTGCAGAGACCCTATGTAAGCCAATACTTAAGTTGTTTACACTGTCCGTCACATCTTCCGCCTTCCCGTCTATCTGGAAGGAATCATATATTATTCCTCTTAATAAAAAGGCGGAAAAGTCCGAAGCCTCCAATTATAGGGGTATTTCTAAATTGTCTGCCATACCCAAAACATTTGAGAAAATAATAACACCTCAATTGCAGAATTTTTGTAGCTCAATTATTTCGTCATCCCAACATGGGTTTAAAAAAAAGTAGATCGACAACGACTAACGTATTAGAATTTACATCTCACTCGATCAAAGGATTCAAGACTGCCGTGCAAACTGACGTCATTTATACTGACTTCAGCAAGGCCTTTGAATCTGTTAATCACACTCTGGTTTTCTAAGACCATCCAAGTGACCTCTCGAGTACCTCAGGGTAGTCATTCGGGTGCATTGCTATTCACTCTTTTTATAAATGATCTTCCATTGGTAGTGTCACATTCTCGTGTGCGGATGATGTTTAACTTTAGCTCAGTTTAAAATCGCCATCTTGCCTGCTTCAATCCGATCTTAATGATCCTCAAAGTTGGTGTAAAACCAACCTATTAAACCTCAACGGCTCTAAATGCAAAGTTATGTCTTTTGCACTCCATGCTTAGCAACTTATTATACTAACGACACTGCGTTAGAGCGGTTAGATATTATCAATGACTTAGGTGTTCTTATGGACCATAAATTAACTTTTAATCCTCATATTTCTGCTACAGTTAGTAAAGCTATGAATGTTCTTGGGTTTGTGAAACGATGGTCAAAAGAGTTTGACGATCCGTACACAACCAAAATTCTGTATACTTCTTTAATCCGTCCTATCTTAGAGTACGGATCTTGCATATGGTCACCTCAATATGAGACGCACCAAAGTAAAATTAAATCTGTTCAAAAGCAATTTCTGCTTTTTGCTCTTCGGGGTCTAAATTGGGATCGCAATATCAATTTGCCATCATACTCCAGTAGGCTTCTTTCAATCAATCTTCCTTCTTTAATTAATCGTACAGTAATGCTTGGTGCTATCTTTATTCACAAACTTTTAATAGGTCAAATAGACTCTCCTGAGCTATCTGTACCCCGTAGACCTACTAGAGATTCTATTCCTCTATTCTTAAAACACTGTAGTTCTAACTATTCTTTGCATGAACCTTTTCGAGTCCTATGTTCTGATTACAATCTTCTGTATCTCGTAATCAAATCAGAAGCATCTCTTTCCCTTGTGAAAACTTCTATTTTAGCACATTTAGCTCGTAATTAGCTGTAGTTAATCATATTTTTAATTGTTTGTCCGTTTAATTTGTATTTGTCCACGCGATCGTGCCGTCCGATATGCGGCTGCGCCCCACGGTCGGTCGGGCGGGAGGTGGACAGCGCTCTGCTTGGGCTCGCGCGAAACAAGCTATGTCCTGGTGTCGTATGGGACACTTGAACGTACTTCGCATAGTACACGTCAAGGTCCAGACAAAAAAATCTAAACTTCCTAATCTCTATGTAGATAGTCTTTCTTTTAAACTCAACATTATAGCTTTTATGGAGACGTGGCTAGAGCCTGACATTGCTGATGCATCTTGTTGTGAAGAAATGCCGAAAGCTGTTATGTTAAATTGAATTTAAAATGTAATTTCGTAGGCTACACATAATTTAGCTATAAGAGCATGTGATTTATTAATGTTGTAAGACACAGTGTTGTAAGACACTAAGAGGGTTAGTGTAGAAAAGCTATCACTTGATATCGAGCTGTGAGAGAAAAGCGTCAGTAAAATTCGCTATTAGTTTTAAGTTAATTAATATGTTATATTTCTTAGGAAATAAAACTCCTCCTCAACCATGTTTGGATGAAATTGGTACCAGGGGCGCTGGGACCGCTCCCAGAGTTATTGGACCCGCGTCCAGAGTTATTATATCGGCGGAATTTATTAATATATATTATCCAGGGACATGGATGTTAATTTCAACTCTACTACCTCCTGGAGTTGTCGGACTTTATCCATAAACATCTCCTGGTCGCATTCCCGCGCGACTTTCCTTAGCTATCATCAAATATCTCTGACATGTTCGCCTCTGCTTCAACGCATACCGACTTACTAGTGCCTGGTTTTTCTGACTCTGCTGTGGCTATAATTTTGGCAACTATTTTTAACACTTCTTCATGTATTTTATTTCTGAAATACTGACGATCGAAAGTCCCATGCTGTAGCAATTTGTTATGATTAGGTATCCATCGATTTCGTATCTCTTTTTCCTCGATCACCTTGTTAGTTAAGTTTCTAGTGTCTAAGGCTTCTAACTGCTTTAATCTTGTATGCAACTCTAACTGCTTCCCTAACAATTTGTCAGCCTTATTAGTGAACATTTTAACTTATGCGTACATTTAGATATTGAAGTAATTATATAATGATAATAATAAAATATGTAGGTCGATGTATGTACTTATAACTATAACCTTCCTTTTAACTCTGTCTCGCCTCCGGTCGCCTTCTTCGTCTTTGCAACTATCGTGTTGCCTTGCTGCTTCTTTGCAATTGCAAATCTAAAACTGTTCGAGTTACGTCAGGTGTACCCCAAGGCAGTCATCTGGGCCCACTGTTATTTACTCTGTTTATAAATGATTTGCCTTTGGCCTTGGCTCATTCACGCGTGCTCATGTTTGCGGATGACGTCAAGATTTGTTATTCCTATAATGATCCTTCTTTTTAACAGTACTTGCAATCAGATCTCGATGCGTTCTGTGATTGGTGCCACGTTAATAAATTACACCTTAATGCCTCTAAGTGTTCTTTTATGACTTTCAGTCGTTTGTCTCCGTTCCTAGCTCATTACTCTATTAAGTCTGTTCTGTTAGATTGTGTACCATCGTTCAAAGACTTAGGCGTTATGTTTGACCCAAAACTTTCATTTAATGTTCATATTTCTTCAATTGTCAATAGAGCATGCAGTCTTCTTGGCTTCATTAAACGTTGGGCCAAAAGATTTGATGATCCCTATGTAACAAAGGTTTTATACACTTCGTTAGTTCGCCCTACTCTCGAATATTGCTCGCCAGTGTGGAATCCGCAATATGATGTTCACCAGCTTAGTATTGAATCAATACAGAAGCAGTTCCTTAAGTTTGCGTTACGCGGTCTTAAATGGGGCCCGAGTCTTCGCCTACCTTCTTATTCTAGCATACTTCTTACTAATCTTCCTTCACTTTACAACCGTAGGCTCGTTTTTGGTATTCTCTTTTTCCATAAACTAGTCAACGGCGAAATCATTTCTTCTAATTTACTAGATACGCTATATTTTTGTGTTCCCTCACGTCGGACTAGAAACTTTTTTCCTATTCACCTTAGTATATGTCTGACTAACTACTCTCTTCACGAACCTTTTCGTGTTCTTTGCCAATCTTTTAACAACCTTTCTCACCTAATTTCTCCTCATATTTCTGTCACTTCTCTTCGCGGTATACTTTTTAATCATATACAGCGAAACCAATGATAATATTCTGGACTTGGATTGGCTGCAACTCATCCCTGACCACATTGGCTGTGACTCGGGGCATAGCTGGCATCTTATGCAAATAAAACACCTCCACCGGGTCGGGGATGTTTAGTTGTGTATATAGCTAAGCTATCTTTTTCAATTAATTACTATCTGTCTTTAGCTTAAGCTTTTTCGTCGACTGCTGTGTTAGTTGACGTAAATAAATAAATAAATAAATAGTCATCGGTTGTTCTGAAGTGGCTTTCTTGGTTCACAAATGCACTGACAAAAGAATATTGCCAGATGACACCAAATACAATGACATTGAAAAATATCCAAATATGTTGATAGTGCTAGAAGATTCGTAGCATGTTCGTAAAACTGCTTATTGTTTAAAATTTTTGTAAATATTTACTTAAGCTACTCGGGCCCAAAATGCGCCAAAATGCGCCTAAACATCGCGCCTTGGCGATTTATTGAGTAGTTTTTTTGTAAATAACAAAATAAAAATTATGTTTTCAGCGGGATTATAGCTAAAAGTTGCTATTTCCGGCTAAAAGAAGCTGTCAAATTTTAAGATAGTGTTGCCAGATGCCAAATCACGGATACCCGAATACGCGGGCTTTTTGAAACTTTTGTTCGCACTATTCTCAACAAACGAAAATATTGTCGAGTTTTCATTCTTTCTTGATTTTAGAGAACAAATATAGTTCAGAATGCAATATTCGGCTGCCAGATTTTAAAATTCAGAGTAAAATATTTGGCTGCCAGGGCGGTCAAACAACGCGACAAATAAAAAATAGCGTTTTCTACCATTTTCAACACCGATTTTTTCACTTTTCACTAATAGCAAAGCAATCCAAAGGAAAAAACTTAAGCTATTAACAAATTATTTTGTTAACAATTAATTACAAAAAAGTAAGGTAAATCCTTAAAAGCAACTGAACATCCCTGTACCCGCGGAGAAGTTTTTTTTTTTGCATAATGCTTGGTTTTGGTTGTTATTTTAGATTTTAATGTTATTAGAAAGATTGTTAGATTTGTCTTTTGAAAAAATTTCTTGTATCAGCTCTTCAGTGGGTTGCGATGAATAGAATTTGTGATCTGTATGAATGTTACAGTCGGTTTTTATGTCTTCTGGTACAGATGATCGTGTGATATTTATTGGATGGAATTTTAGATGCATTTTGTCCGGCGTGTGCAGCCATAAATAGGGAACGCCGTTGTGGCAGTGAATGAGTTCGTTTTGTTTCAAGACAACATATTTTGGTTTGACTTGAATTGTCTTGCTGATAACTGATTTCAATAAACTTCTATCGGGTGGTTCTTGTAGGTGGTTGTTTTTGGGCAACACCCAGCACACCTGTTAGTGTTTTTGGTTTTTAAAGATTTTTTTTTTTCTTTGTTCTTGTGTTTGATGTCCGTTGTGTTTGAGTAGCAACTCTAAAAATACGATTATCACCGTGGAGGTTAAATTGGTACTGCCATTGGTCTTATAATTTGAAGACAGTTTCTTCATTTGGCGCATGGAACAACAAAGTCCGCGATATTACTTACTTACCTCATTTAATTCAGGGGTACACAATACGTGTGCCCGCTACGACGGCACGCCAGTCACAGAAAATTTGGCAAGCAGGAAAGACGTAAAGAGGATAGAAAAAACACAAATGTAAGATAAAATAGACCATGTGAGTAATTTGAATTAACATTGAAATAAAGATATCATCCAACCGACCTAACCGATCGATTTGCCCAACAAATTGTGCAACTGAATATAGCATAACATAGAAAACCGGCTTTTAATTGTTTGGTTAGAGGGCTCGGGATATATGTTCGATCTCGCGACCCTTTTTGAGCTATCACACGTCGACAATATGCGTGTCAACATCCTGAAATATTTATTTGTTTGGCTCCAGAAAGTTTGAATATTTCTAAACCACGTGGATTGGAACGGAATCTTCCCAAAGCTTCCTTCTTAAGAGCGACCTCCGCAGACGATTAAATGCCGGCTCGCTGAGATAGAAAAAGAGAGGTAGATGGTGAATTGGATTGGAACGGAATATTCCAAAAGCTTCCTTTGTGAGATAACCAATATGGATGGAGTACCAGTTGAACATAGCGCTGAGAGTCAAGAAGACGGCGCTGAGGCGACTGAGAATGGAGCGGTCTCAAGTGACCGCTTTACAATATGGTGTGGCCTATTGTACCTTTCCTTCAGGCGTTCCCAAGCAGTGTTGTAAGCCGTGTCAGTTATCGCCAGATGCCGCACCAAGTTGGCAGCATCATCGACGAGCAGTGTTTTCATGTGATGAAACTTTTGAGTGTTGATTAACTCCCTTTTGTTGTGTTCCGTACTCCCGTAGATATCTTGAAAAGCTGGCCACTCTGAGTAGAGTCAGTAAACCGTTTTATTTGAATCTTCGGCAATTCGACGCCTTGCTCGAATGCCGTCGTGTTGTTTCCCGAAGTCGAATCCGAAGCAGCCAACTCTTTGCGAGTGGTCATCGACAAGTTTGAACTGCTCTGGTTTGCAGCTAACTGTTCAAAAAGTTGTTGTTGTTGCAGCAAATGAACGATGTCGTAGTTATATGCCGTCGTCAGACAATGATGCTTGTTGTTGTACTAACCGTTGTTTTCCTAGAAGTAAAGAATATGCCTTTAAGTACTTCTCTTCGTAGGTCACGTGATCGACCTCTGGATCCACTTAGCCGTTTACATATTCCAGTAGGGCTATGGAATCCCCAGTTCCATTAAATTCCCTCTACACGGACTGGAGTTGATCCATCCGAGAGGCTACCTCAGTAGTTGATGTAGATTGGGTTCATTCCGTCCACTCCAAAATTCTTATGATGATGGCCTTGAGTCGGCTCCGACGACCCACTAATGCTTTTAGTTCTTTCATTGCAAACAACTATTCCAGAGTAATAACACAGCGAATTTCCCAATCGATCCAACGAAATTCGAACGAAAAGCACCTTATTCGAACGAAAACCGATTCCCTTATTCGGCTCGAATGACCAAATATGATTAAGTCTAGCAGTGGACTGTACCTTGAAATTAATTGGATAATTTCCCTTTGTGATTCTTTTCTACTTAATCAGTTGAGTGCCAATTTATTACTGAACAAAAAGAGAAAAAGCGCCGACCCAGCAGTGCGCAAATATGTGTGTACAATGCTTATGTTGTTATTATTATTAATCGATTCTTATAACTACACGTGAATTATCGATAAACGCAAAACGTTTAAAGTTAATTTATGGTCTAAAAATACGCCCAAATCATGCATGCGCATAACTGTGCGGGAGCCACCTTACTATTTAGTAAGGATTTATTACAGAAATTATTTACCCAAATGAGAATCCGTTAGAATTAGGAAACATTACAAGTTCTTTATTTGATACTTAAGAATAAATGCAAATCAATTTGTGGTTGTTACTCTGTAGCTAGCTGCTACCAGAATAATTCTTTACGCTGCCGCCCAGAAGCGCCAAAGCTCCCTAGCTGGCCCTAAGTTGCTAACGCCGCGCGAATGACCGTCTAACGGTCGCACGCGGATCCGGTGTCACCGCCTTGGCTCTTGCGCAAGCGGTTGGTATGTCTGCTTCTCCATCCTTTCTGCTCAGCCAGCAGTTTGTGTGAGGGGGCAGTTTGTGTGAGGGGAAGAGTGGCCTGATGTTTGTGGGCACTCGCGGAGTTCATGGTGTTAACTTATATATAGTTCATACGGTCGGAGATGCTTCCTTTTATGCTGTCATACTTCTGACCAAAATTACTATACCCTTTTTGCAAGGGTATAAAAGTATCAAAGGATTAGAAAAATTCCAAAACTTTTCGAAACAAGCATGAGTTGAATTGAAAGCAATGGCAAAAAGCCGAAATAGGAACTGTTCACAGCAGCATGCACCTTGTATGTACACAAGAAACTCTTAATACTGCCTCTTTTCATAGTATTGCTTTAAAAAAAAGATGTACATATATATACTCATAATATAAGAAAATAGAATTAGAGTTCGGAAACAAATTATTCTTTTAGATTAAGTTGATTATCTGTTTTATTTCAGATTTTTATGCCAAATCAATTTAAAATATTTTTTATTAATATTACAGGATTCTCAAAACACCTACTGAAGATATTTGGCCAGGCGTCACTTCACTTCCCGACTATAAGAATACTTTTCCTCGTTGGTCAACAAATCAATTGACTAACCAGCTCAAAAATCTCGATGACAACGGTATAGACTTAATTCAAAAAATGCTTATCTATGATCCAGTACACCGTATTTCGGCCAAAGACATTTTGGAGCACACCTTTTTTAAGGGGTTTCAAGCCGACTTGGTTTCCTAAAATTGTTTAGAAAACAAATAAATTGTATCCTTAATATTTGAAATTAAAGATTTATCACATATATATTCTGACTTTTTTGTCGATTCTTAAATTTTATAGTTTTGAAAAAAGATGATGGCTTTGTAGCATTATTGCGTGTGCGAACATGAGGCTGCATTCACAGGTGAATTGATTTATTTTTCAAATGGTTTAATTTTACTCTGGCTGATTCTTTAATTTTATATGCTGATCTTTATTTTGGAAGCAATTAAAAAAAATTAATGTTCTGATTGAGATGTTTTTTTTTGCACTTTGCAACGTTTACCAATTATTGCAATTTCGTCTATTTTAATAAGCAATTAAGATTTCATTCAACAATATAAAATCCATAAAATTCGAAAATCAATAAAATTTATATGCAAATGGTGTTTTTTTTAAATCACTTTAACATTTAACATTATTTATTGTTTATTACTAAAAAATTGTGAATTCATATTAGTTATAAAACACTTTATTGCAAGTAGAAATAATTATAAATATACGCATACCATTACATAACCAGAGAACCGGAGCAAAATTTGGCTGCGCCGAAATACGTACAGCCACTAACTTGAAAAGGGAGGAGAGTCAAGTTCTCGAAAATCTACATCCACTAAATAGACTAGTTTCATAAAGTATATAAAAGATTTATGAACTAGTGATTTGTTGTATCCAGAGTATAACTACCACCCAGCTTTGGGGATGTATATGGAGGTACCTAATGGCATGTTCACTATAGAGAAAAACCTGTTGAGAATTTATTACAAAATAGTAAGGTAAATCTTTAAAAGCAACTGAACATCCTTGGACCCGTAGAGATGTTTTTCTTTTTTTGCACAATGTTTGGTTTTGTTTGTTATTTTAGAAGGACTCGGAGGAGTGAATGTCCCAATAAAAGTTTATAATCTTAATTCCTGTAGCCTTATTTCCAACTATTGCATCTTATGAATCTTATGATTGTTCAGTGGAACTTGAAAGGATACTTTAATAACTATGATGAATTTAGCATTCTAATTAATAAATATCGACCAGACATTATATGTCTTCAGAAGACGCACCTACCCCACAATGCCCACAACACAATTTGCCCAAAGCAA
This sequence comes from Drosophila willistoni, assembly GCF_018902025.1. Lineage (NCBI taxonomy): Eukaryota > Metazoa > Arthropoda > Insecta > Diptera > Drosophilidae > Drosophila > Drosophila willistoni. Next base: position 3,521,500 of record NW_025814459.1, on the reverse strand, counting down.
TAAATTGGATATTTTACCAATCTTGCTTCCAACTTAACAGCAAAGCAAGGTGTAGGGATCGTTGTTAGGTGACACCTACCCTACTCGCTTATGCAGAATTCGGTTAACTCAAATATTTTACACTATTATATTTTACACTAGCAGATGGCTAGCTTAGACCTGGATATAAAGTTAACAATTGTCGATTCATATATCCCATATTGATCTGACATTTATCTCTCCTTCGCTCTACCCTTTCTGTAAGTGGTCAGTTATAGATGACCTGCACGGCAGTGATCATTTTCCAATTATGCGTGTCAACATCCTAAAATATTTATTTCGTTGGCTCCAGAAATATTCGCAGAGCTTGAATATTTCTAAACCACGTGGATTGGAACGGAATCTTCCCAAAGCTTCTTTCGTGAGAGCGACCGCCGCAGACGATTAAATGCCGGCTCGCTGAGATAGAAAAAGAGAGGTAGATGGTGAATTGGATTGGAACGGAATATTCCAAAAGCTTCCTTTGTGAGATAAGCAATATGGATGGAGTACCTGTTCAACATAGCGCTGAGAGTCAAGAAGACGGCGCTGACGCGACTGGGAATGGAGCGGTCTCAAGTGACCGCTTTACAATATGGCGTGGCCTATTGTACCTCTCCTTTAGGCGTTCCCAAGCAGTGTTGTAAGCCGTGTCAGTTATCGCGAGATGCCGCACCAAGTTGGCAGCATCATCGACGAGCAGTGTTTTCAAGTGATGAAACTTTTGAGTGTTGGTTAACTCCCTTTTGTTGTGTACCGTACTATCTAGATATCTTGAAACTGGAGTGTAGAGTCCAGTAAACCTATGGATCCACTTAGCCGCTTACATCTTCCAGTAGGGCTATGGAATCCCCAATTTCATTAAATTCCCTCTACACGGACTGGAGTTGATCCATCCGAGAGGCTACCTCAGTAGTTGATGTAGATTGGGTTCATTCCGTCCAATTCAAAATTCTTATGATGATGGCCTTGAGTCGGCTCCTACGACCCACTAAAGCTTTTAGTTCTTCCATTGCAAACAACTATTCCAGAGTAATAACACACCGAATTTCCCAATCGATCCAACGAAATTCGAACGAAAAGCACCTTATTCGAACGAAAACCGATTCCCTTATTCGGCTCGAATGACCAAATATGATTAAGTCTAGCAGTGGACTGTACCTTGAAATTAATTGGATAATTTCCCTTTGTGATTCTTTTCTACTTAATCAGTTGAGTGCCAATTTATTACTGAACAAAAAGAGAAAAAGCGCCGACCCAGCAGTGCGCAAATATGTGTGTACAATGCTTATGTTGTTATTATTATTAATCGATTCTTATAACTACACGTGAATTATCGATAAACGCAAAACGTTTAAAGTTAATTTATGGTCTATAAATACGCCCAAATCATGCAAACTTTTTAGAAGTTCTAAAAATGATGAACCGTTTTTAGTCGTTGGTCAGATGTTTGTAACTCACAGAACGAAACATTTTTTGAGGCCATTCGATTTTCACTCACGTTAACGTAAAAAAAGTTTCACTGGCACTCGGTTTGACACTCGCGATTGGTTTTAGAGGCGGTCCCTGCTCGGGCGCCAGTTAACTCCCGCATAACTGTGCGGGAGCCACCTTACTATTTAGTAAGGATTTATTACAGAAATTATTTACCCAAATGAGAATCCGTTAGAATTAGGAAACATTACAAGTTATTTATTTGATACTTAAGAATAAATGCAAATCAATTTGTGGTTGTTACTCTGTAGCTAGCTGCTACCAGAATAATTCTTTACGCTGCCGCCCAGAAGCGCCAAAGCTCCCTAGCTGGCCCTAAGTTGCTAACGCCGCGCGAATGACCGTCTAACGGTCGCACGCGCATCCGGTGTCACCGCCTTGGTTCTTGCGCAAGCGGTTGGTATGTCTGCTTCTCCATCCTTTCTGCTGAGCCAGCAGTTTGTGTGAGGGGGCAGTTTGTGTGAGGGGAAGAGTGGCCTGATGTTTGTGGGCACTCGCGGAGTTCATGGTGTTAACTTATATATAGTTCATACGGTCGGAGATGCTTCCTTTTATGCTGTCATACTTCTGACCAAAATTACTATACCCTTTGTTCAATGAAAGACGTTAGTGTTTCTTGAAGTTATTAAATGTTTATTTATATATATATCTAGGCACTAGCACATAAACCAGTGACTAAAGGTTGTCGCAACCAACACATAAATTGGGTGGACCTCGGAGTGAGATTACAAAGGTAGAGATGGGGGCCAAAGACACAGCGATGCACACCCGATGTAGCTACAATTGGTATCTGATCTTACTAAGAATAATGCATTTCTTTTATAGTACAAAATAGCGAGCTCACCAGTGCATAGTTCGACATAGTGTTAGGTCAGCAATGTACGTTTTTATTGATTAACTAGGTCTTTATTGTTTACTGCTGACCATATCAGATCTACTTATGATATAATCGGGTTACATACTTAATTGACATACATTTCTATTTGTTCTATATTATAATTGTCTTAATGTTAGCTTATCTTATATAATTAAAACACCAACATATTCCCGGCCGTTGAACACCTGTTCAACGTTATCCAACGTTGACCCCAAAATTGCTGGGGGCTGGGCTTACTGCAGCAGGAGTCGGTATGGGATTGACGATCCTCACGGTTGTCTGCTCTGGACCATTGTGTCTTGGGGGTTGTGAGCATCTTTTTATTCCATATACCATCACAAGAACCAATGGTATTGTTAGCGCTACGTAGGAGACTATAATATGGTGAGCCGGCTGGCTGAGGTCTTCTGGCAATTTCCAGTTTTGCTTAGTTTCCAGTTTTCCTTGAATGTTGCTTAGTTCGTCGCAGCTTAGCTGCATCTTTGTGAATTGTGTTGTTGTTGGCGCTACTTTTGTTGGGCCAATGAAGTTGCCAAATCGGACATATGACAATTTCATTGTGTCTGTCGTAGTTATACGGTGACCTGTTATTCGTATAGCAGAACTCCTAGCTGTACACGTCGGGTCTAGAGTTAACAATCCAGTCTTTTTAATTGTGACACCTTGTATATTATCAATTGGTCTAGTGGTGGCAAAAATCCACTGATTTTTGTGATACATGTCGTACCACACGAATGATCTGTTTGTGTGTTGTATTTGGCAAGTTGATGATTTTGTGTTTTTGAATAGCTGGAACTCACAGTTGCTATTAGCCGAAAACGTCGTTTGTTTATCAAAACAAATATATTGCTCGTTGTTGAGCTGATGGCATTGTTCCAAATCGGCTCTTGAGAGCCCAATGTATTGATTCTGTTCCTTGTTGACAGCAATGATGGGAATTTTGATGTTCATGATTACAATCCCATGAGTTACAATTGCTGGAATGGGTACCAGGTTATACAGTTGCACTGCCTGCGTTACCACTAATGGAAATGTGACCTTAAATATCACATGATTGTTTGCGATTGTGCCTTGTGCATTCATTAAGCCATATAATTGCAAGACGTCGTTATCTGGAACTGGCAAATCCAAACCAAACGGAAGATGTCTCTTCAGTTGGTTCAGATGTTCCCGAAGCTGGCCTGGTGATAGTAGTAACGGGCTTATTTTGCTATGATGGGCATCTGTAAATACTCGGGAAATTTCGGTTTGAATTCGTTGCAAATTCCCTGCAATAACTGTCATCTGAGTAGTTAGCGTGATATACCATTGCAATGCCTTTACCGCAGTGTCCTGGACCTTGGTCATGTCGTTCATTTGTTGTTCCATTAGTTTCATCTGATTTTCAATTGTGGCTTCATCTCGCTTAATGATATTTATCGTTGAATCAATTACAGATGTCTGATTTTGCAGCAAGTTCAATAAGTAATCTTCATTTGATTTAACCTTTCGTATGGTGCCTGACATCTCTGTTGCATACTTTGAGTCCAGCACACCAAATAAGCCGTTCGCAATGTTCCCAATTATATCTAAAGGCGATCGTCGTTGGCGTTCTATGTGAAGGAGATCATTTCCTGTCCGTAGCTCTGAGTTGACATGCTCGAAGTGCCTCTGCATTGCGGTGCATACCTCTGGAACCTTCATTAACACGCATATTTCTCCAACCTTTACTACTCCGTCTGAAAATGTCTTCAGGTCGGCCCTTGATACTACCTGCTGCCGTTTCTGAGTGTATTGTATCGGTCAGTTCCTTAAGTTGGTTGTTTGCTCCAACAAAGTTTGTTGCATTATCGCAGTATAATGTCTGGCATCTTCCTCTGCGCCCAATAAAGCGCTGATGCGCGCCCACAAATGAGGAGGTGGACAGGTCTCCGACCAACTCCAAGTGTACTGCCTTGGTTGCAAAGCATACAAATACTGCAATGTAGGAATGGTCCACAATAGTCTACTCCGGCATTGAGAAAGGGTCTATTCTGAGATACCCAATGCTCAGGTAAGTCGCCCATGTCTTGTTTAAAGAACTGAGGCCGGTACTTGGTGCATACTACGCAGCCCTGGATCACATTCCGGACCATCGGTTTCACCTTAATGATGTGGTACTGTTGCCGAGCTATTCCGCGTAGTGCCTCATGTCCACAATGAAGATTCTCTTCATGAAGTTTCCGTAGCATCATTTTTACCACCGGATCATTATACGGCAAGAGATATGAATTCCTTGTTTCCGTTGATACTGGTGCTTGTTGTAGCCTAGTTGCTACTCGTATGATTGAATCTTCATCCAGTATTAGTGGCAATGTTGCCACCGTGCTTTTGCGATCTAGCGGTTGATCAGGTCGTTTCTTTAACTGCCGTAATTCATATGCAAATCCTGTTTCTTGAATTTGCTTAATGATCACTCTCCGTGCTTGGTCCAACTCTTCCAACTCCAACTGAGCCGTTGGCTTCCTGTTCTGCTTGTGACAAAACCGTAGCACATACGCCACTATTCGCTGTAGCCGGTAAAACGAATTTCTGTGATTTACCGTATATATCCATTCACTCTTGTTGTTTGCCGTGGCAGTCACCATGCTGAATACCTTGGTTTTCTTTTCAGCGGTATCCATCGTGTGCTCTGTAGGCTTAAATGGTGCTGGCCAGCCACGTTGTGGTCCATGCAGAAATAGTGGTCCATACAACCATAATGTATGTGTGCTAAGCTGAACTGCTGATATGCCTCGAGACAGAACATCAGCTGCGTTGAGCGCTGATGACACATGACGCCATTGCCTTGGATGTGATACTGCGTGTATTTTTGTCAACCGATTAGCCACAAACGTGTGGAAATGTGATGCCCGTGAATTAATCCACGAGAGTACTACTGTTGAGTCTGACCAGAGGAATGATTCCACACTTTCTGATCCGAATTGGAGATCCTGTCGAACTCTATCCGTGAGTTCAGCTCCAAGTACAGCTGCACATAGTTCCAGCCGGGGCAGTGTCTGTTTTTCCAGGGGAGCCACTTTCGACTTGGCGCACAACAATCTGACCGAAATTTGGCCATGTTTATAGGTTGATCGGACATAAACTGCCGCACCATGCGCCTTTTCTTATGTATCAACAAATGTATGCAGTTCCTTTGTAGTGGGGACGTTGCCATCAAAAATATGCACTGGAATTTTCATTTTTGTTTAATGCCTGTACATCCTCTCGGTAGGCTTCCCATTGTTTCTCCAAATACGGCGGTGGGTCACCATCCATCTCAATTTGTTCGGTAGCAACATGTTGAAGAAACATTTTCACTCTTACCACTACCGGTGCGAACAGCCCTAGAGGATCGAATATTTGACCGACTTCAGATAGCACCACTCGTCTGGTTATTCCTTTTGTATGTCTTTGAGCCTTTCCACATAATTGGTCTTCTTTGGGTGCCCATATGATTCCCAATGTTTTGACACTTGTTTGTTCCAGTGTGTCACCGAGATTGATGTCAGCAATCGTATCTTCCTTTGGAGTTTCCTTTAGAAGTTGACTGCTATTTGAACACCATTTTCGTTCGATTTCTAGAAGCTCTTGTCTTATTTGCAGGGCTTCTGGTAAACTGTCTGCTCCTGTGAGACAATCATCAACATAAAAGTCATTTTTTACAATTTTTCAATGTTTTTCAGTGCCAAATATTCCAGACACTTCGTCGCTAAATATGGGGCTGACGTGGTTCCATAAGTTACCGTTTTTCAACGATAAAACTTTAGTTCTTGACTTGGATCCTCTCTCCACACAATCATCTGATTGAATTGATCGGCAAGGTTTATCCAAACTTGACGATACATTTTTTCAATATCTGCCGTGAACACATATTTGTGTGTCCTGAACCGCAGAAGAATTGAGAAGAGTTGATTCTGTACAACTGGTCCAGGATATAAATTGTCGTTCAGTGATTTTCCTGATGACGTTTTGCATGATGCATCAAATACCACTTGGTGGTGGTACTTTCTGGTTTTGGTACACAATGATGCGGTATAAAGTAATGGTTCTTGGGAATTTGTTCTACCATTACTTGCTTCATATGTCCAAGCTGTTCATATTCTGAGATAAATTTTACATACTCCTTTTTTATGTCAGGGTACATTCGCCTCTCTAACGACATGAATCTTCTTATGGCTACTTCCCGAGATTCTCCAAGAGATGACGCCTCTTCAGCAAATGGAAGCTTTACAATTAGTCGATTGTCCGCCGCCGTGTGTAGGTTATCGAGGAAGAATTTTTCACAATACTCTTCCTCCGGACTCCTGTACCTTTTTATTGGCTCTAGTGTGTCTAGCTGCCAGAATCTTTCTAGAGATTCCTCTGGATTCGTCATGACTACCATACATGTGATTGAAGCTGACGTTGACATATTAATTCTGCTAGCAATAATCCATCCAAACTCTGAGTTTTGTAATGTTGGACGGTTTCGATTGCCCCGTCTCCTTTCTGGTAGCAGCATAGCATAGTGATCATCAGCTCCCAACAGCATATCAATTTTTCCGGGTTTATCAAATGTTGGGTCCGCTAATTGAATGTTGTCTGGTAATGTGACTTTCTGCGTTATTTGTTCTGTGGGCAATACAAATGCCTCAACTAGCATTGCGAACTTGTTGTATCTTGACCTTACAACCAAGCTTACTCGCGCCTTGCTTATCTGTGGTTGACCACCCACTCCATTTATATGCACATGAGTCTCGCTAATTTTTAACGATAACTTCTTTACCAGTCTCTCTGAGACGAGATTTCCTTGAGAGCCGCTATCCAGGAGTGCTCGAAATTCTCCTTTCCTTTCATTGATCCCTTTTACCACTACCTTGGCCGTTGCCAACAGGGTGTATTTTCTGCCAATTCCATACGCAGAAGCTGCAGAAGCAGATGTAGCAATTTGGTTGCCTGTTTCTAAATGCAACATTGTGTTATGTTTTTTATCGCATTTAAAGCATCCCCTCCAAGAGAAATTTTTTGCCATATGGTCCGGTTTGAAGCAATTGACACACAATGTGTGTCTCTGCACCCAATTAAGCCGCTCTGGTGCGGATTTGATTTTGAACTTTTCACATTGGAAGAGTTTGTGCTTTGCTCTTTCGCAGAAAGCACACAGGGTACTATTTGTCCCAGATGCTGTTGCGCATGTCTTCCTTGGACTTGGTTTTTCAATGCTGCGATTTTCGTTTCTTGGTTTCCTAATCGCCTCTAATGTTAGGAAGCGCTGTTCTAAGAAGGATAGGAAGTCCTTTACTTCCTGCAGATCCCTTGTGTTGGAAAGAGATTGCTCATATAGTGCGTGGTTGAATCTATCCAATTTTCTTGTCATATGAAACATTATGACAGCATCTGACGATTCCATATTGACGCCTACATTTTTTAAGGCTTGCAATGATTCAAAAATGTTATCATGCAAATTCTTTATAGAAGCTGCGTCATTTCCCACATTTGGGTGATCAAACAGCTTTGCCAGTATGGCTGTTACTAGAACTCGTTTGTTATTAAAACGTTCCTGCAACACTGACCAAGCAGTGTTGTAATTGGCTTCTGTTAATTCCAGGTGCCGTATCAATCTCTCTGCTTCTCCAGAAAGGTTTGATTTTAAGTACCACATTTTCTCTATCGTGGATACATTTGACTCATGAACCACCTTTTTATAGATGTCATGAAATTGTTGCCATTTCAGATAATCCCCATCAAATTTTGGAATGGGAATTTTGGGTAGTTGCAATGATTGTATCGATTGCAATACAGGTGGTGATTGTATCACTACATTTTCTGCTGGTGCCACACAGAATTTCAGCATTGTATTTTCTGCGGCCACAAACGTAGCTATATTATATCCGGCTTCGGCTGGATTTTCAGCTAGCCGATGAATCTCATAATGGATTTCTTCAATTTGCATCCATAATTTGTCGACTACCGAATTGTAAGTCATTTTATCTTCAGGCACAATTTGTCTTAATGTCCTGGACAATGACTCCAGCAGAGCACTTTGCTTACGAACCAGTGGTTTGATCATGACTCGCTCTTCCTCTCGTTGGCGAGCTTGTCTCTCTAGCTTTATTTTTGCCAAATGGTCCTTCCAATCTTCCACTATATTAGATACAACCGTCTTCATTTTGCTGAAATAGTCCGTTACAAAGTAGTAATCTTCAGTTGGCACGTTATTTAATTTGTCCATCAACTCCTGATGACTTTTCTCGAAGTTCTCCCACATGTATTCCAGGAGCTCAAGTTTCTCCTCGAAATAAGATGGCTTCGTTTTCCTGGCGAAAGAATGTTTTTTGGTATTCCGAATAAAGGCCTGGATTGCCTCTCCTCGTTCTGTCTGCTGTTTATAAAACTCCTCCATGTTCTTTTATATTCTTATGTAATTGCTTATCTGTACTAGTACTTGACCCGATGGGAGTTTATTTATTTTGTCAAAGACAGGGAACGCTCCGACTCGTTCCTAAAATTGGTCAAGTGTATCACAAATAAAAATAAGAAATAAATCGAAGTTGCCTTTTGATTAGTGTTTTAACAATAGTTTATTTTTATTTCCAATATACCTATTCTTTTACACTGATAACTGCCACGACAGTGAAACCAATTTTTTGAGTTTCTTTTCTTTGTTTCAAAAATTGCTGATCAATGCCAAAATCTATACTCGTGCGTACTACCTGGGTTACTGACCGAGTTAACTAGGTCAGATATTGCTGACGCCAGGGAATGCAACAGAGTTGAGTTGATCAAACTTTATTTTATATAAAAAAAACTTTTTATGATTTGGTCGCCTCGTTGACACAAATCGTTGTTAAATGTTTTTTATAAAGTCATCGCCTAGTTGATCAACTTTTATTCAATGGGTATGCACTGCTACCCCGTTGCGGAAAACCAACTCCTAGTTTTCCAATAAATCTTTTTTATTCGCCAAGGTGGCTACGCAATGATTGCCAAGTTAATCAATTGCGATGTTTTTAGTCGGGACCCCAGATTGATGTGAGATGTTCATCAATTTGTGCCCTCGCTTAGGATTGTCGTGTCCAAAGCGTGCAAAGAAAGTAGTCGCCTAGTTGACCAGTTTCCTTTTTGTTGAGAGATTGGTCGCCTGAGTTGACCAAATGTTCTCGCTTGATGACGGTTTCACCAAGTCTGTTATTCTTTTAACTTGGAGCCGCCAATGTCGGGGTCACCAAAATGTTCAATGAAAGACGTTAGTGTTTCTTGAAGTTATTAAATGTTTATTTATTTATATATATATCTAGGCACTAGCACATAAACCAGTGACTAAAGGTTGTCGCAACCAACACATAAATTGGGTGGACCTCGGAGTGAGATTACAAAGGTAGAGATGGGGGCCAAAGACACAGCGATGCACACCCGATGTAGCTACAATTGGTATCTGATCTTACTAAGAATAATGCATTTCTTCTATAGTACAAAATGGCGAGCTCACCAATGCATAGTTCGACATAGTGTTAGGTCAGCAAAGTACGTTTTTATTGATTAACTAGGTCTTTATTGTTTACTGCTGACCATATCAGATCTACTTATGACTGATTAGCCATCGATATCTATAATCGGGTTACATACTTAATTGACATACATTTCTATTTGTTCTATATTATAATTGTCTTAATGTTAGCTTATTTTATATAATCAAAACACCAACACCCTTTTTGCAAGGGTATAAAAGTATCAAAGGATTAGAAAAATTCCAAAACTTTTCGAAACAAGCATGAGTTGAATTGAAAGCAATGGCAAAAAGCCGAAATAGGAACTGTTCACAGCAGCATGCACCTTGTATGTACACAAGAAAGTACAAACTCTTAATACTGCCTCTTTTCATAGTATTCCTTTAAAAAAAAAAATGAACATATATACTCAAATAGATAAATTAAAATAAAATAAATAAAATAAATTGTATCCTTAATATTTGAAATTAAAGATTTATCACATATATATTCTGACTTTTTTGTCGATTCTTAAATTTTATAGTTTTGAAAAAAGATGATGGCTTTGTAGCGTTATTGCGTGTGCGAACATGAGGCTGCATTCACAGGTGAATTGATTTATTTTTCAAATGGTTTAATTTTACTCTGGCTGATTCTTTAATTTTATATGCTGATCTTTATTTTGGAAGCAATTAAAAAAAATTAATGTTCTGCTTGAGATGTTTTTTTTTGCACTTTGCAACGTTTACCAATTATTGCAATTTCGTCTATTTTAATAAGCAATTAAGATTTCATTCAACAATATAAAATCCATAAAATTCGAAAATCAATAAAATTTATATGCAAATGGTGTTTTTTTTAAATCACTTTAACATTTAACATTATTTATTGTTTATTACTAAAAAATTGTGAATTCATATTAGTTATAAAACACTTTATTGCAAGTAGAAATAATTATAAATATACGCATACCATTACATAACCAGAGAACCGGAGCAAAATTCGGCTGCGCCGAAGTTTGTATACCCTTGCATGTTTTTCTGTTACTCTTCCTAATATACGTACAGCCGTTAACTTGAAAAGTGAGGAGAGTCAAGTTCTCGAAAATCTACATCCACTAAATAGACTAGTTTCATAAAGTATATAAAAGATTTATGAACTAGTGATTTGTTGTATCCAGAGTATAATTACCACCCAGCTTTGGGGATGTATATGGAGGTACCTAATGGCAAGTTCACTATAGAGAAAAACCTGTTGAGAATTTATTACAAAATAGTAAGGTAAATCTTTAAAAGCAACTGAACATCCTTGGACCCGTAGAGATGTTTTTCTTTTTTTGCACAATGTTTGGTTTTGGTTGTTATTTTAGAAGGCCTCGGAGGAGTGAATGTCCCAATAAAAGTTTATAATCTTAATTCCTGTAGCCTTATTTCCAACTATTGCATCTTATGAATCTTATGATTGTTCAGTGGAACTTGAAAGGATACTTTAATAACTATGATGAATTTAGCATTCTAATTAATAAATATCGACCAGACATTATATGTCTTCAGAAGACGCACCTACCCCACAATGCCTACAACACAATTTGCCCAAAGCAATAAATTGGATATTTTACCAATCTTGCTTCCAACTTAACAGCAAAGCAAGGTGTAGGGATCCTTGTTAGGTGACACCTACCCTACTCGCTTATGCAGAATTCGGTTAACTCAAATATTTTACACTATTATATTTTACACTAGCAGATGGCTAGCTTAGACCTGGATATAAAGTTAACAATTGTCAATTCATATATCCCATATTGATCTGACATTTATCTCTCCTTCGCTCTACCCTTTCTGTAAGTGGTCAGTTGTAGATGACCTGCACGGCAGTGATCATTTTCCAATTATGCGTGTCAACATCCTAAAATATTTATTTCGTTGGCTCCAGAAATATTCGCAGAGCTTGAATATTTCTAAACCACGTGGATTGGAACGGAATCTTCCCAAAGCTTCTTTCGTGAGAGCGACCGCCGCAGACGATTAAATGCCGGCTCGCTGAGATAGAAAAAGAGAGGTAGATGGTGAATTGGATTGGAACGGAATATTCCAAAAGCTTCCTTTGTGAGATAAGCAATATGGATGGAGTACCTGTTCAACATAGCGCTGAGAGTCAAGAAGACGGCGCTGACGCGACTGGGAATGGAGCGGTCTCAAGTGACCGCTTACAAAAAAACTTTCACTCGTTGCAGAGGACGGACGTGTTTTTTTTGCGCTTATCAACTTTTATTTTTTCTCGCGATTAAATACTTTTATATAACTCTTAAATTATCGGTTTAATTAATAACAATTACAACATCCGAATTTTATTTTCATTTCGCGAATTCTTGCTGTCGTTTTTGTTTAAATTTAAATAAAATCAAAACTTACAACAATACTTGCATTAGCGGTGTTGTTGTTTTGTTTATCTCTTTTGCTTTTGTGTCTTTACCGTTTTAACTAACTCTCGCGCTTTTGCATACAAATTGTTGTTGCATGTGTTCAATTTGACGCGCTCTCCCGCTCTTTCCTATTCTTGATTTGTTTAAGCTGCAACTGAAGCCAGACTCTCTTTGCTAAAAGAGAAAAACGAACGAAGAGAGAGAGAGAGAGAGACCAAGAACAGCGCAAGTTACTTTGAAGTGACAAACTTGGAGATCCGTTACTTCAATTCTTTTCTTTCTTATTTCTTCTACGGAAATTTCCAGAACTTTGAATTTTGTAAAAGACAGCGTGATTTGCTGTACTTGATTTTACTCTTAAAATTAATCTCGGTCGATGCGGATGCACCTTCTGTGCCCGCCGACAATTGTACTATAGTTTTAGGTTAAGAAAATAAAGCAACCGATTGAAGTCAACCTGGTCATCTCATTTCTTGCCAATCGCAAGTGCCTCGAAGCCGCCTCGGTGGAAATCATCCGAAGGCCGCATCATATAAAGCGAGCAGTTTGGGGCTCCGCAAGGGCGCAGCCGTTAGCCAACATATTTTTGGTGCCGAAACCCGCGAGGAATGATCTTGGCGATTGGATTTAGAGTGTGATTGCCAGTGGATAGACTGATTCGGGTGAGTACAATTTAACGTTGATGTGTTTGGGTAGGTGTTCATTATGGCTGAAAAACTGTTACCGTTGGCTACGGAGCAAATCACATTGCTCACTTCGCTGGAGAAGTCATTGGCGCGGTATAAATCGGAGGAGTCTGGACATACCGAGAGTCATCTGGAAGCCAGATTGGACTCGATTGCCCACCTTCACGCAGATTTTCAGCGCAATCATCACCAACTGATTCAAGAACGAGATAATGCGGCAGATAAAGGGCAGATATTTTGACAAAGACATCAGAGACTGTTTCGAAGAAACCTACATAATGGGAGTAGCTGAGATTCGAAATGAGTTGCAGAGACATAAGGATCGGAGAATCCCGGCGTCGACTGCATTTGATGAGTCTTGTTTGCATCAGACGGTGCATGAACAAATGGGACCATGTTTGGAGGAAGTGAAACTCCCAACAGTTAAACTGCCTACCTTCAGCGGGAAATTTATTGAGTGGCCGGCGTTTAAAGAGGTGTTTTTAACAAGAGTACACCACTGCGACAAGCTGACGGACTTACATCGTTTTCATTATTTGAAGGATTCGTTGGTTGGAGACGCAGCTAAGGATATTGAACATCTAACGCTAATAGCGGCGAACTATGAAGTGGCTTGGAGAATGTTGATAAATTTGTATGATAACAAACGAGTGTTATTTTTACATTACATGGATGTGTTCGATCAGCAATTACCAATAAAATATGGAGATGCGGAAAGTTTGAGAAGATTTGTGCAAACTTCCCGCTCATGTGTGAATTCATTGGAGAAGACTGGTGTGGATGTGCGACAACAGTCTGAAATTTTAGTGTACTACATGATGAAGAGATTACCGAATCAATTAAGAGTGGATTGGGAGCGGTCAATATCTTCAACGCAGAATCTGCCGAGCTTTGAGGAGCTCAGTCAGTATCTTGAAACACAGTACAGAACAATGATTACGGCGTCAGCAGGTAATATCGAGGGAACTCTATCACGGGATAGACATCGGAATGCAAAGCCAGGTGTACATGGGTTACGAGTTAACCAGAACTACACAAAGGCTTCATTTGTTACTCGAGAGACAGACCTATGCATTGTGTGTCAAGGGGATGCACACCTTATCGGAGTATGCAGGATATTCCAGGAGATGAGGCTATCGGAACGAAAGGCGTGTGTAGTGAGGCATCGACTGTGTTTTCGATGCCTTAGACCAAATCACCGAATAGATGCATGTGACAGTGCGGTAAATTGTGAAAAATGTCAAGGACGGCATCATACACTACTCCATGTAGACAAATCAGGATGCGAGAGGCCGCTTGGCACACTAAGGAAGGGAGTTATCCCAACAGCATCTGCGAATGCTTTAATTGGAAAGAGTACAACAAAAACTGCGGTAAGGCACAAAGACGAGGTTTTATTACCAACAGCAATGGTGTGGGTAGAGTCGATAGAAGGCTATCCCTTACAGTTTAGAGCGTTTTTGGATCAAGGTTCACAAGTTTCGTTCATTTCAGAGAATGCAGCTCAGCAGCTACGTTTACGGCGCAAACAGGCTCACATCACGATTACTGGATTAGCAGATACAAAAATTACAGATGCGGCAGCAGAGGTGGAGCTAGTCATAAGATCAATCTACAACCCACATGCGAAATACAAGCTGCTCGCGTCAGTAATACCTCTAGTGAGTAAGCGCATGCCAATCAAACGACTGCCGTTTGAAGAGTGGACTCATCTGAAGGGCTTACCGTTGGCCGACCCTAACTTCTTCAGTCCACAAGGAGTTGATATTTTGTTGGGAAATGACGTCTACGATGAGCTGATGTTAGGAGAAGTGCATCGAGGAATACGTGGTATGCCTCTGGCGCAAAATACGCATTTGGGATACAATGTATCAGGAAAAACGAATCAAGAAGCTGGTAGGAGATCGTCCTACATCATAACGGTACGAAGGAAGGAAGCTGATGAGATACTTGAACAATTGTTATGTAAGTTTTGGGAGCTAGAACAATTCGACGAGGAGCCACGTGGGGTTTCAGTAGAGGATAACTGGTGCGAAGATTTCTTCGTTAAGACACATAGCCGAATGCCGTCTGGGAAGTATGTTGTTCGTCTTCCTTTTCTTACATACTTGGACGAATCAATGGTAATTGGAGAATCATATAAGAGCGCGTTAAACCGATTACATTCTCTGGACAGACGGTTGCGTAACGATGCGAGTTTGAAGAACGCTTATGTTGGCACGATAAATGAGTATCTGGAGCTGGGTCAAATGGAACGGGCTAGTAAGACGGGCAATCCTGCATTGGGGGGAGTCGATCATTGCTACCTACCGCATCACCCAGTCATAAAGGAATCGTCATCAACTACGAAGGTACGAGTTGTCTTCGATGGATCGAGCAAGACGAGTAATGGAAAATCGCTTAATGAGATTCTAGCAATAGGTCCAAAATTGCACGTACATCTTCAAGGAATCATTCTCAATTGGCGAGGGCTAAAATGGGTATTTTAGCGGATGTTGAAAAAATGTACAGATGTATTAATATTCCACCCGACGACGCGCAGTACCAGCGTATTCTATGGAATCCGGACACAAGTGATTATGTGGAAGAATATGCCTGCACAACGGTGATGTTTGGAACGAGCTCCGCACCTTATTTAGCCATGAGAGTTATGAAACAATTAGCTATGGATGAATGCGAGAAGTATCCACTGGCTGTGGATGTTATAAATCATCAAATGTATGTAGATGACATACTGTCTGGTGGCGATAGTATTGCAGAAACGGAGGATGTCAAGAACCAAGTGATTGGAATGCTTCGTAGTGGTACATTCGAACTACGGAAGTGGGCGAGTAATTGCACAAAGCTATTAGAGAACATACCAGTTGAGCATCGAGAATCAAGCGGATTGTTACACATGGAAGGTAATGATACTATTCGCACGTTAGGTCTATACTGGAGTCCCAAAGAAGATGAGTTCCGTTTTGCTTTGCATGTCGTTCCACCAATGAGCTCACCAACAAAGAGGACAATACTATCAGCAATTGCACGACTGTTTGATCCCATGGGATGGCTTAGTCCGATAATGATTACTGCCAAAATTCTCATGCAGCAACTGTGGAAGGAGAAAATTGGCTGGGATAGCACACTACCGGACACTCTTAAGAGAGAATGGGAGAAATTCGTAAAAGAGTTACCAAACATAGTAACTATACGAATACCACGGCATGTTACATGGGGGCTACCGGGTGGTGTGGCTGAATTGCACCTGTTTTGCGATGCCTCGTCACGAGCATATGGAGCTGCGGCTTACTTGCGCTTCCCAATTGGAGAGGATAAGTATCACACAGAGTTGCTATTGTCAAAGGGGAAAGTATCGCCAACTAAACAACAACTAACCATACCTAGGGCAGAGTTATGTGCTGCGCTTGAAGCAGCCAAAATGTATAAGTATCTAAAAGAGAATCTAAGAATTAACATTAATTATTCGAACACTATTTTTTTGTCAGATTCTATGATAACCATCAGTTGGATCCGTAGTGGAGCTGCCAACTGGAAAGTATTTGTGTCCAATCGAATAAACAAAATCCTGGAAATCTCAGACGAAAGGCAATGGAGACACGTCGCCTCGAAAGATAACCCTGCAGATTATCTCAGCCGTGGCACGAGTGCAACCAAGTTGGCATCGTGTGAATTATGGTGGCATGGGCCATCATGGTTACAAGGATCGGACATCGAATGGCCTTGTAATGCTATTGATCAGGATTCGCTGTCGGTTGTTGACACTGAAGTCAAAAAGGTGACGTGCCATAAGATATCAGTGGAAGAAATGCCAAGTGTAGCATTTATCAGCAAGTATTCATCGTATACACGACTCGTCTGGATTATATCATATATAAAACGTTTCGTATATAATTGTCGAACATCTGTGGCAGAACGAAGAGGACTTGGACTCTCAATTGTGGAATACGAAGAGGGCCTACGTGAATTGATTAGGATGGTGCAGAAGGATTGTTTTAACTCTGAATGGAAAGCGCTATCGGAAGGAAGGGTTATAGCAAAGGTCAGCATACTACTGTCTCTTAATCCGTATTTTGATGCGAACGAACGTGTTTTACGTCTCGGAGGCAGGCTCAGAGATTCCCTGTTGCCTGTTGCGGTGCAGGCTTAATTGCCGCCCCGCGCCAGTAGAAAGGCTTACCCAACGCGCCCCTGGTTTTTATTCTCTCTCATTCGAAGAAGAACAGTTAGAATTTACTTTGTCTTTGCTTGCACTTATGACAGAGCGGCGGCCCGCTATGACGGCGCGCCAGTCACAGAAAATTAGGCAAGCAGGAAAGACGTGAAAAGGAGAGAAAAACACAAATGTAAGATAAAATAGAAACATGTGAGAAATTTGAATTAACATTGAAATAAAGATTTCAGCCAACCGATCTAACCGATCGATATGCCCACAAATTGTGCAACTGAATATAGCGCAATACAACACAAAACCGGCTTTTAATTGTTTGGTTAGAGGGCTCGGGGTATATGTTCGACTCGCGAACTTTTTTGGAGCTGTCCCACGTCACGACCTGAACATTTTCTACATCCTGAAATATTTGTTTCTTTGGCTCCAGAGATATTAGCAGAGTCTGAATATCTCTGAACCACGCGGATTGGAGTTTAATCTTCCAGAAGCTTCCTTCGTGAGAGCGACCGCGGCAGACGATTACATGCCGGCTCGCTGAGAGAGGAAAAGAGAGGGAGATAGTGAACCACGTGCAAACAGGCAAACATAACCTCATTGTTACGCAACATATGCAATGAGCAACAGTGATAGAGTACCAGTTCAACCTAGCGCTGAGAGTCAGGAAGACGGCGCTGAGGCGACTGAGAATGGAGCGGTCTCAAGCGACAGAGAAACTGATACACCAACGATGTCAACGCCATCCAGAGGCGACGGTTTGTCAGTGCAACAAACGATTCTTAATGGAATGTTCGAGAGTCACGCAGGAAACGGTACGGCAATTAAACGGCCCAGTAAAATTGATCTAGCTCCGTGGTCCGTACCTGCGTTGGCGCAATCGACTTTTCAAGGAGTGAGTCTACCTTTTCTGGCCAATACAGCTAATCTTCATAACGGATTGTGGACCCAAGGACAAAGTAACGCGGGTGGAATGCAGCATGGACCTGGAATCCAACTGCCGGCTACCGGACACTTGACGTTAAGCCCTGGAGTGCACTCTACGGATTTAGGACACAAGAAAACTCTATTGTCATCGGAACAGATAGCGGCCCGCCAAGTACTGAACAAAGACTTACCCGTGTTTTCCGGTAAGCCAGAAGAGTGGTTGTTGTTTATAAGCCACTACGAACAATCTACTGAAAGATGTGGAATTAGTAACGAAGAGAATCTTATTCGGCTCCAAAAGTGCTTAAAAGGAGCGGCTTGGGATGCCGTTCGAGGAAAGCTAATGTGTCCAGAGACGGTGCCGTATGCAATCGGTACGTTACGGATGCTTTATGGAAGACCGGAGATTATTCACTCGAGCCTACAAAGGAAACTAAGAGAAGAACCAGCGGCACGCTCAAATAATTTGGATTCGGTTATTCAGCTAGCCTTGGCAGTGCAGAACTATTGCGCGACACTGGTCGCAATTGGGCTTAAAGAGTATCTGCACGATCCAGCTTTACTAGGCGAGCTCGTCGATAAGTTGCCGGGAGAATTGAAACTCGATTGGGGAAGACACCGAATGACTCTAATTGGATGTGTGGCTAACTTGTCTATCTTTGACAATTGGTTGTTTGGCATTGCAATGTGTGCCTCAATGGTTACGCCGTATACAGTTCCAGCTAAGGATGGAGCAAAGAGAACCAAAGAGCGAATTTTTCTGCACAACGAATTGCAAAGTGGATCTAGTCAGGAATCGAAAACACAAGAAGTACGCATCCGGTTGTGCCCCAAATGTGCAGGGAGTCATAACGTAGCAGACTGTCGCCTCTTTCGAGAAATGAGCATAAAGCAGAGAAAGGAGTTCGTGCGGCAAAAGAGGCTCTGCTATTGTTGTTTTGATCAGCACGTGATACGGAATTGCAAAAGTAAAAGAAGTTGTGGTGTCGATGGGTGCAGGCAGATACACCACTCGTTGATCCACGAGACAGCGGACTACAAGGAAAGCAAATCGCAGTGGCAGACGAATGAGGATGATAAACCAGTTCATCCACCAATCTTATTCCATGGAGATATAACAAGCAAGGCTTTATTCAGATATATGCCAATCATGTTATACGGAAGGAAGCAAAATTTAGCGACATATGCCTTACTGGACGAGGGAGCCGCTTGCTCTTTGATTGAAGGAACTCTGGCAGACGAGTTAGGACTAGATGGCCCGGCCGAAGAACTGTGCTTAAAGTGGACCAGTCAAGTCACTCAAACGGAAAGCGCGTCCAAGTATGTGAGTGTCGGAGTGTCGTCGATGTGTCAAGGTGCGACGCAATTTGAACTCAAGAGTTTGCGCACGGTACGTAAGCTAGACTTGCCTACGCAAACAGTTACCGACGAACTGGTAACATCGAGAAAGCATCTACAGTATTTACCAAATTTAAGTTACTGTAACGTAAAAGCAAGCTTAATTATTGGTCTGGATAATTTGAAAGTTTGTGTGCCTTTGGAGATACGGGAGTCCGAAGGAGACGACGTGGTCGCGGCGCGCTGTAGATTGGGCTGGTCTGTGTATGGCCGGCACAGCGACGCCGCTCCAGCGTCCTCACACATATTGCACATATGTGAGTGCAATGAAGCGAGCAGCATGCGCGCTTTGGATGCGTCAATGAAAGAATACTTTGCTATGGAGTCCTCGGGAACACGCGTGCCAAGTAAGCCATTAAGATCGAAAGACGACGAGCGCGCGTTGCAGATTATGGAGGCGACCACAAGTTATTGCCCGATTGACAAACGTTGGCAAACTGGACTGTTATGGAGGTTCGACAAAGTAGATCTACCGGATTCATACTCAATGGCCATGAGGCGTCTTCAGTGTTTAGAAGCGAAAATGGCAAAGGACATCGATCTTAAAAGCTTTATGTTGGACATTATGCAAAGCTATGAAGAAAAGGGATACATCCGGAGATTAACAGAAAGTGAGCTAGATAAGGGTAAAAGTTCATGGTTTCTTCCTATATTTACAGTCACTAACCCAAACAAGAACAAGACGAGGCTGGTCTGGGATGCAGCTGCGAAAGTCAACGGCACGTCATTAAACGACGTCTTGCTAAAGGGCCCGGATATACTGGCATCTCTAGTTGGCGTGTTAATACGTTTTCGGGAGCGACCAGTAGCAGTGGCTGGTGACATAAGTGAGATGTTTCACCAAGTAAGAGTGCGCCCAGAGGACCAGACGGCTCAGAAGTTTCTATGGCGCAGTGGAAATTCGGCTAAAGCGGCAGAAACGTACGTGATGCAGGTTATGACATTCGGTGCTTCCTGCTCGCCGGCCTTAGCTAATTACATAAAGAATCGCAACGCAGAGCGGTTCAGAAAAGAATCTCCAAGAGCTGTTGCGGCCATTTGTAGGAACACGTTTGTCGACGACTGGCTCGAGTCGACAAACACCGAAGACGAGATGACGGAGTTGGCCATGGAGGTGCAAAGAATTCACTTGGAGGGTGGATTCAACATGAAGCGCTGGACCTCGAATTCTGCGAGCGTAGTGAGAGCGCTCAAGAACCAAGAAGGAGACGTGCCTAGGGAGGTGGGATTCCTTGAAAAAACGCAAGTTAAGGTTTTAGGCATGTGGTGGCTGCCCGTGACAGATCAACTTACCTATGTAGTCAAGCCGGATTTGCTTGAAAGAGCATCGAAAGACTATCCGACCAAAAGAACTGTGTTAAGTGTGGTTATGTCAATTTTTGACCCACTTGGATTGCTTGGCTTTTTCACTGTTCGTGCTAAAATTATTTTGCAGAATATCTGGCGAGCAGGAACGGATTGGGATGAGTCTCTTCAGGAAGAGGACCAAGCAGACTGGAAAATTTGGGTGAAGCTGTTACCCAAAATCAACGAAGTGAGGATTTCAAGGTGCATGCCGAAGGTTTGTTGTGCAAGACGAGTACAACTTCACACGTTTGTGGACGCCAGCATCAACGCTTATGCAGCGCTTGTGTACCTGCGAGCAGAAGTGGATGGAATAGTCCACTGTTCCTTGGTAGCGTCTAAGACACGAGTGGCCCCTTGAAGCCAGTCTCAATACCACGGATGGAACTGATGGCTGCTGTTTTAGGTTTACGGCTGACGAAATTCATCGAACCTGAACTCTCAGTAACCGTATGTCAGCGTATTTTCTGGACGGATTCGAAGGACGTTTTATGCTGGATTAGATCAGATGCCCGCAAATACAATCAATTTGTGGCATTGCGAGTTGGAGAAATTCTGGAAGACTCTGACGTGCTATCTTGGCGATGGGTGCCCACCCAGCATAACGTTGCAGACGATGGCACGAAATGGACAAAGATGCCAGACATGACCGGGAATTCAAGGTGGTTTGTTGGCCCGAGATTCTTGTATGAACAAGAGACACAATGGCCTAGCATGGAGCAGAGCCCGAGCAAGACGAGTGAAAGTATCTTGCACCACGAGGAGAAAGTCAAAGGGAACTCTAGTTTGGCTTGCATCACACCTGATCCGGAACGATTCGGAACGTTGGAAAAGCTACGGGCGGTACAAAAGCGAGTTCTAAACTTTTTGCAAGCCATATGTAAGAGGCCTTGCGGAGAACAACTGATGAACATTTTGGCTATAAACCGCGATGTGGAAACCGATGCAGTTTTTATTCGTGCATGCCAAGAAGAGGAGTTTCCAGAAGAGATCAGATGCTTAAACCAAGGACATAGCATAACAAATAGGAAAAGTAAGCTATTTAAGTGCACTGCTTACCTGGACGAGTTAGGAGTGCTACGTATCAAAGGACGAATCGACAGAATTGAAGGAGTAGATATGGACACTAAGCGACCCATTATACTACCGCAAAAGCATAGAGTAACGTTTCTGATTGTGGAGTACTATCACAGAAAGAATTACCATTTGCACAATGAAATTGTCGTTAACGAGGTACGACAGCGGTACTGGATAACCGGCTTACGCGCTTTAGTGAGAAAAGTCGCGAACGCCTGTGTAGCGTGCCGTATACTAGTGGCCCGACCAGTGCCACCAAAGATGGGCGATTTACCAAAGGAGAGGTTATCGCCAAACACACAACCATTCACTTTTACTGGAGTGGACTGCTTCGGCCCATTTGAAGTCGCAGTGGGCCGCAGGCACGAGAAGAGATGGGGCGTGTTATTCACATGCCTTACGACCCGAGCGGTACAGCTAGAAATTGCTACATCACTGTCAACCGACTCATTTCTCTGCGTATTGAAGGCGTTTGTAGCCAGAAGAGGGGTGCCGCGTACCATACTATCGGACAATGGTACAAATTTTAGAGGAGCCAGCCGCGTATTGAAGGAGCACATAGAACGGATATCAACTTCAGCTGTGGAGCAGCAGTATTCAACGTTGGAGTTCAAGTTTAACCCTCCCAGTTCACCGCACATGGGCGGCGTTTGGGAGCGACTGGTACGTTCTACTAAATCTATACTTTCAGAAATACTGCCAAAGGCCGGCCTGAAGGAAGAGGTGTTAAGAGGAGCGTTTGCTGACGTAGAGCAAATTTTGAATTCAAGGCCTCTGACGTATGTGCCTTTAGAAAGCGCCGAATCGGAAGCATTAACGCCGAACCATTTTCTAAAAGGCAGTTCTAGTGGCCTACGTGAGAGCGGTTCACTGCAACAGTCCGGGCCGCAACTCGCAAAAGGGTATCGTGTTGCCAGCCAAATTGCCGACCGTTTCTGGAAGAGGTGGCTGAGAGAATATCTACCTACAATCACAAGGCGCACGAAATGGTTCCAACCACAGCTCAAGCCGGTAGCAGTAGGTGACGTGGTGATAATTGTAGACGATGCCGCTAAACGTAATACGTGGCCAAAGGGAAGAGTGATCGACGTTCATCGTGGGAAAGACGGACAGGTGCGAAGCGCAGTCGTTCGCACAGTAGATGGACTTGTGACGCGACCAACAGTGAAGCTGGCCGTACTGAATTTGGAGAGTAATCCACCGCACGAAGACGCTGGTGAATTACGGGGTGGGGAATGTTGCGGTGCAGGCTTAATTGCCGCCCCGCGCCAGTAGAAAGGCTTACCCAACGCGCCCCTGGTTTTTATTCTCTCTCATTCGAAGAAGAACAGTTAGAATTTACTTTGTCTTTGCTTGCACTTATGACAGAGCGGCGGCCCGCTATGACGGCGCGCCAGTCACAGAAAATTAGGCAAGCAGGAAAGACGTGAAAAGGAGAGAAAAACACAAATGTAAGATAAAATAGAAACATGTGAGAAATTTGAATTAACATTGAAATAAAGATTTCAGCCAACCGATCTAACCGATCGATATGCCCACAAATTGTGCAACTGAATATAGCGCAATACAACACAAAACCGGCGTTTAATTGTTTGGTTAGAGGGCTCGGGGTATATGTTCGACTCGCGAACTTTTTTGGAGCTGTCCCACGTCACGACCTGAACATTTTCTACATCTGCCTATAAATGAAAAATATCCTTATATATTACCGTATAAACATCCTTTCACAGATCTGGTCATATCTTACAGTCATATTTGCACCTTGCATGGTGGAACCTCACTAACGCTGAATTTTATAAGGAAGAAATTCTGGATTGTTAATGGACGCAATGCAGTTCGGTTTGGAATTCATAAATGTATCACATGTTGTAAGATGAAGGCCATTCATTTGGAACCAGTTGGAGATCTGACCTCAGATGCGTTTATAGGAGCATTTAACCGTTTCATTGGCAGACGTGGCCTATGCACAGACGTTTATAGTGACTGCGGTACTAATTTTATTGGAGCCAACAAAAAATTGCAAGTGGACAAACTGGCATATTGTTCGTACATTACGAAACATATTGCGCCAACATTATTGAGAAAAGGAATCAACTGGCATTTCAACCCACCATCAGCGCCACACTTTGTGGGAGGCTGGAGTGAAGTCCATGAAGTATCATGTGAAGAGAACTCTCGGAGAACAAGTTTTAACATTCGAGGAAATGGCAACTGTGTTGGCACAGATTGAGTCTTGCTTAAATTCAAGACCGTTATGTCCCCTATCAAATGATCCTGACGATTTAATGGTATTAACATCCGGTCACTTTCTGATGGGTGAAGCGCCTTTAGCACCTCCTGCTCCGGAATTGGCTAAAGTTACTCTGATTGATCGATGGAAGAATTGTCAATATTATGCACAACAGTTTTGGAGAAGATGGAACTCGGAATATTTATCACGATTACAAAGGAGACCAAAATGGCTGCAGACCAAGGAAAATCTAACAGTTGGATGCATAGTGCTCATCAGGGACGAGCGTTTCCCTTCTCATCAATGGCCTCTAGGTCGGGTTATGGAGACACATGCAGGACCCGATGGACTAGTGAGAGTGGTGACTTTGAAGACAGTCAAAGGACTCATGAAACGACCGGTAGCCAAACTCTGTCCATTGCCTATTCTGGAGAATTGGATAGAGAATGACACCATTCCTAAACCTAAGCGTTAAATTGTTACTTTCTCGTTTCAGTTTTCTTTTCGCAGGAGTCTTCCAGACGTGAATTTGATGATGAAGATCGTCATCATCAAAGGGGGGAGAATGTTTAAGCTGCAACTGAAGCCAGACTCTCTTTGCTAAAAGAGAAAAACGAACGAAGAGAGAGAGAGAGAGAGAGACCAAGAACAGCGCAAGTTACTTTGAAGTGACAAACTTGGAGATCCGTTACTTCAATTCTTTTCTTTCTTATTTCTTCTATGGAAATTTCCAGAACTTTGAATTTTGTAAAAGACAGCGTGATTTGCTGTACTTGATTTTACTCTTGAAATTAATCTCGGTCGATGCGGTTGCACCTTCTGTGCCCGCCGACAATTGTACTATAGTTTTAGGTTAAGAAAATAAAGCAACCGATTGAAGTCAACCTGGTCATCTCATTTCTTGCCAATCGCAAGTGCCTCGAAGCCGCCTCGGTGGAAATCATCCGAAGGCCGCATCATATAAAGCGAGCAGTTTGGGGCTCCGCAAGGGCGCAGCCGTTAGCCAACATGATTGATTTGCGCTCTCGTCTTTTGCCTACCCGCGACTCTGTGATACGTGTTTTTGTTTTTGTGTTTTCATTTCTTTTTATTCTTTAGTTGTGAAGGCTTACTCTGCACATTAACCCTTGTGTCAGAACTGGTCAGTATATTCTTATACACAGATTTTTTACCTTTAGAATTTTTATTTTTTTTTTTTTTTGATATTAAGTTACTTCTGAACAGAAGATTTCTTTGGCCTCCCTGTGTATAACAGGTTAACGCCACAGCGTATTCGTGATGATGAGTTTCGTATTTTGGTTTTTGTTATAAATAAATTAGCTATTTAATTTAATTTACTTATGTGTGGGTTAGATTGTTAGAGTTCTATGTTGGCAGCCTTAGTAAATTGTGTTATCGATTTGTAGTTGGCGATAGGCTCTTGCGCGAGTAATTGATATATATCGTTATACTTTGTTAGTGTTGGGAAGTTCATTCGGGTGTTTGTGTATTTTGAACAATTTAAAATAATATGTGAGATATCTTCTGTAATGTTACAGGTGTCGCATAAGTTGTTGTCAACGACTTTCATTTTAAATAGAGTGTTTTTGTCAAATGCGTGACCGCTTAGTATTCTGTTTAGTTGTTTTATCTCCAGTCTATGGAATTGGTTTTTTCCCTGGAACCATGGTTGTGATGACACATAAGGATATAGAAGGCAGTATCCTTTGTTTCGATCTATACAAAATTCATTGTACGCTCTTTCCCATTCTAGTTTTATTTTGTTGTATATATGAATGATAGCATCGTTGATTGTCCAGCTTATGTGCGTGAACACTCCATCGTGTCTGGCATTTTTGGCTGCGGTATCAGCTAAATCGTTTTCTTTTATGTTTGAGTGACTAGGTATGTGGTGTATTTCGACTGAGATGATATTATAACTATTTTGTATATTTTTAAGGATTCTTTGAGCAATGCAATTATTGTTCTTTGGGTTTCTAATTGTTTGGATTGCTCCAAGACTGTCTGTTAGGAACGCTACTTTGAAGAGGTGATTCGAATCAGCAAACTCCACTGCTTTTTCCAAAGCTGTGAGTTCCGCAGTCAATGATGACAGTTTTTTATTGCTGTAATAGCTTTTTGTGATGTTGGAGCCCAAGTGAAAAAAAGCACTTCCAGTAAAATCTTCAGAAACTGAACCATCTGTGTAAATCAGGTCAAAATTTTTTGAATTTAAGTTCTTAATTTTTTCTTTATACAGGGAGAGTATCATTGTTTCATTTGCATGTCTTATGTTTTTAAAGGCACCTTTGGAAAAATTGGCATCTATGAAGATTTTTCGTGTGCGTATAGGAGTTGGCTCTATGGGTGTAATGTTGTCCAGGACATCTTTAAATTCAGCATACACTTTGGCATAACTTGTTTTATTAGCATGAAAGACACTGGACAGAAGCGACGCTGCTGGCAGGCCATAAGCGAAGACCCTGATCAGTTCTTTTGCTGTGGTAAATTTAATTCTATACTCTGGTGGAAGTTCGGCCGCTAGGTGGTATATTATATAAGTTGGAGTTGATCTAATAAGCCCCAATGCCTTCCTTAAATGTAAGTTAGCATGAGTATTTATGATGCCCATTACTGTCTTAGTTGTATTTGCAAATGAAGAGCTTGCATATTCATACCTGTTCCTTGTAAAGGCCTTATAGAAAAGAATTGCATTTTTGGGATGGGTGCCAAAACGACAGCCATTAATCATATGAAGAAACATATTTGTTTTGTTTGACTTAGCAATTGTTTTCTTTATGTGTTGGGTCATGGAATTATTGGTGCTAATCAGTCTTCCTAAGTAGTTAATTTTATCTACGTCCCTTATAGCTACGTTATTGCATATTATTTGTAGGGGTTTACGTCTTAAATTAAAATGTAAAGCAGCAGATTTGTTCGGGTTGAATGACAGGTTGATTTTATTACACATTTTACTAAATTCTGTAACTTGTCTTTCTAATATGTTTTTAGCGTCTGAAAAGTTTTTATGGTAACATACCAGGAAAAAGTCATCAGCATATTGAAATAGTATGCTGTTAATTTGGTTGCTTATCTTGTGCAGCTCAGCTGTGTATAAATTGAAAAGTATTGGACTAAGGCAGCTACCCTGACTTACTCCTTTTCTTATTTTTATTTCTGTTCTTCCCATAGTCAAAACTCTTTCTTTAAGGTAGTTGTAAATGAATTGTATGTGTCTGTGATCGAAACCTAAATCTATTAGCTTGTTGCCTAGAATGGGAATATTAACAGAGTCGAAGGCTTTGCTTAGATCTAATACAGATGCACAAACGTGCATGCCCCTAGCTTTCAGATTTGCTATATTGTTTAAAACGTCATTGATGCAGTTCGATGTGGAGTGGTGTTTACGGAAGCCGTAAGATCTCGGGGGCAATATATTGTTGTTGTTTATATGGTTTTCCATCCTTGTTTTTACCAAACCTTCTAAGCATTTGAAAACTACGCTTAGTAGGCAAATAGGTCTATTGTTTGTTATTATAGCTGAGTCTAGATTCTTTTTAGGGACAGGTACTACTTTTATTTTTCTCCAACTAGCTGGTATGTCACCGTTGTCTAGAGTCTCATTTAGCAGGGATACCAAAATTTGAATTTCTGAGGGTGGTAAGGCTAGAAGCATTCTATATGAGATATTGTCTGGACCTTTTGCTGAGTCCGGGTTGCGGGAATTTAAAAAGTCAAGTAAATCGTTGTCAGTAAAGTTTGAGTTGCTAGCGGGTAGTAGCCAGGTGTTAGGTGGTTTCATTCTAATGCAGTCTGAAGTGTCAGGTACCGTCGCCATTTGTTTAAGAAATTTTTCATGATCCTCATCAGTTTTTTCGTTTTTTGTCGGTTTAAGTTTTTTATATTGTTTAAGGGCTGTAATTTTTTGCCACATTTCTTTTGCTGAATTAGTTTTTGAAATTTCGTCCATTAGCTTGTCTATATTGTTTTTTCTAACTTTATGTAAGTAGTTGTTCAATGTTCTATTGCTTTTTAAATAAATTAAAGCGTCCGTGTGAAGTTTTGTTTTATAATATTTCTGTCTGCACGCGTTTCTAAGTCTAAAAAGTCTGTCACAATGTTCATCTCAATATTTTTTTGGTTTGTATCTATTTTTTGGGTCTATTGAAATTGTATTCTGTCTAGTTATATTTTGTGAAGTTGATGTCAGGTTGTCCAGTGAAGAAATGTGAATTTTTGAGAAGGCTTGAAGTATTTTCTTGTGATTTATCCTTTTTTGATTCTGTACTTCGTATGTTTCGTCTAGTTCTAGTATAACTGGTAAATGGTTGCTGTTTGATATTTTTGCGTTTGTCAGTGTCCACTTTGGGTTGAGGTTGTAGTTGTTAATTAATGTGATGTCTAAGGTAGAAAAGTACGATGCGTTGTGTGAATATGTGGGGTTGCCATTGTTAAGACAATAAAAGTTGTTGTTTATTAGTAATTGTTCTAGGATGTTTCCTCTGTTGTTTTGAATCGTGTTTCCCCATATTTGTGATTTGGCGTTAAGATCTCCTCCTATGATTGTTAAACCATTAGTCTGGTTTGCCCTCGTTAGAATTTCTTTGCATCCTTTCTCAAAAAGATCATCATTTAAACTTTGCGCTGCATAGACGCTAAATAAATTGATGTTATGTTTCAGGTTCATAGTGGACACTGAAATCACTTCTACTTCACTAATGCAATTTAATTGTGTGAATTTTATATATTTTTTTAGGTATATGCCTACTCCGCCATATCCATCTGCTCTGGGGTGGCAAATAAAGTTGTAATTCGCTAAACTACAATTAGCATTATTTGTGACCCAGATTTCAGATATAATTGCTATATCAATGTCGTTGTTTATTAAAAATATTTCTAGTAGATGTTTATTATTGCTATGCGTTAGGCTCTGGATATTGTACTGTAGAATCTTCATATGTCTATTATAATAAGATGTTGAGTGTAAGGTACTAAGTAAGGATTAAGATTTGAATTTAATTAAGTTGGTTTATTTTTATAATATCTATTTTTGTGTTAGCTTGTGCGATTCTATCTCTTAGTGTCTCTAAAAATTTATAGTGGACTGAATTTAGTTGAATGTTTGGATTAGTTATAAATGAGGATATGTCTATAGCCAGCTGTGATAAGCCTTCTTTTGCCATTTCAAGAGCAGAGGGGCTGTCAGTAGACTGATTAGATTGGGATGTAATGGTTGGGGGTGTTGGTTTAAATGTGTTGTTTGTATGTGTGTTAACGTATTTCTCATTTAAAGTAATTTTGTGTTCATTTAGAGTCGCTTTCCAGGTACTCATTGTTTCAGAAGAGTTTCTCTCTTCATTTCGTCTGTTTTGCATGTTTCTTAATGTTTTATTATATGGGATGTGAGCGTGTAGTTGTTCTGTTGATAATTTTGTGTTGTTCTGCAGAGTTGGGGTTGTAGATGTCTTTTGCCATGTTGGAATGGGAAATTGTGTTGTATCATTAGTGTCTATCGTATTTTGTCTTTGGAATAGAGCTGGATATCTAATTTTTACCTCATTTCTGGATAGATTCTCCATTGTCATACATTTCTGTATGGCAAAGGCTCTCTTGCGAGCGGGGCAGTCGATTGAGGTAGCTGGGTGATTTTCTTTGCAATTGATACAAATAGTTTGTGTGCAGGTTTTTTCTTTATCATGTAACAGGGAGCATTTGTTGCACTTTTGGTCTAACTGTTTACAGTGTTGCGCAAAGTGATTAAATCTGAAGCATCTGTAGCATTGATTAAAAGGTACAAAAGGACTTACTGGAACTTTTGAGTATAGGAAAGTTATTTCTGTTGGTATTTGAGATCCTTTGAAAACTATTTTAACTCTAGATGTTGCAATTAGATTGTCCTTCTCCTTTCTACGCACACGAATAATCTTGTGTATGTCCACTGGTGTTGAGATATACTCTTACTTAAGTTCTTCGTCTGAGAATCTTGTGGGGATCTGGAATATGATTCCAGTTTTGTTTAGGAAATGCTTTAGTAACTTGGGTTCATAGTCATATTTTTTAAGGTCCGATGCGATAAATATGTTGGCTGCAGCTGCCGATTTAAATTCTACCTTGCAACGTCCATATCCTATTTTATTGACAGTTATTATGTCTTTGACTTTTAGTTTAAACAAAACTGCATTTAGCTCTAATGGATTAATTGGTAATCTGCTTTTATTGCTCTCTTTGTTATTTCCATCTACTCTGTCTACATACACCACAAATGGTCCCTTGTGTGTATTGTTATAATATAGAACGTTATTTTGCGATTTGCCATTTGACATTTCTGTTGGATCTTTATTCTCCTTTGGTGCCGAGTCATTGGATTTTGGCATTTCTGTCATTTCTACTTCGTTATATTCAGATTCTGATTGGCTTTCATTAGTGGTAATTTTTCTTTCCTTTGATGTCCGCGATATTCTTGGCTTTTTGGATCCGTTTAGCTCTGAGAAGGGGCTACCACCCCTGGCCTTAGAGCCCGTGATTTTACGGGTAATTTTACCCATTTTTTTTTTTTTTAACTTTCCACAAAATTAAATTTTATTATATTTTTTTTTTTTAATTGACTTATTTCGAATATTCGAATATTTTTATTTTTTTGTATTTCCTTTTGTAATTAAATTAAACTTTTGATAAAATGGTTGTCTGCTCAAAAAATAATTGCATAGTTGCCACTAATGCGGTTGACTCCCATGATTATATTCTTTGTTGGTTGTGTGACAATGCGGTTCACGTCAAGTGTGCAGGTTACACAGGCAGAATCAAGGAGTCTATTGCTAAAGGTGGTGGCTTAAAATATGGATGTGATGCTTGCCGGGAGGTCGAGAATGAGATGCGCTCTTTCATGAGGCGGACTAGAGATAGTTTTGACACTTTAAGGGCAGGTTTTAATAAACTCCAAGCGGAGTTTACTGCGGTGGATACTCAGTTCAGAAGTTTATCGCTTATGAATGAGTCTCCGAAACGTAAAAGAACCAGTCCTTGGGGTGTTTCTGTATCTGTAGATCCGCCAGCGTCTCTTATCGTCCCCGACCGGTCTCATGCACCGTCCACTCCTAATGTACAGCAATTGATATCGTTTAAGAGCCCGGTTGTGAATGCTATTAGTAATGAATTACCGGTATCACCTGGGAATGATCTCTTAAAAACGATGCCTATTGTAGTGTCCGATGTGTCTGGGCAATTACCCATTCCAATGGAAATTGCCGATAGTTCTAAAAGTATCGAGGGCCCCGTAAACAAGTTGACTGCTGCAGTGGGTGACTCGTCCAACGTTACTGCTGCGGCTGACGCTTCGGGACCGCGGCCTCTCGTTGGCATACCACCAAAGAAACATATATTTGTTTCTAGGCTAGACCCTGTTGTCACATCTGATGATGTAATAGCCTATATTCGGAAGAAAGTTAACGTCTCGAATATTGCGGTGGAGAAGTTTAAATTTTCTTATTCTCGGGACATTTCGTCCTTTAAAATTAGTGTTTCTGCCAATATCTTCGACACTATATGTCGAGAAGATTTTTGGCCTAAACATATAATAGTTAAGGAATATAATGTAAAAAAGAAAAATCGGCAACCGATTCGCTTGCCTACAACAACAACTAATACTATACCTGCCACATCAGCATCTGCTGGTGTGTCAAAAAACTAGCTTCGTCCCATAACCTGGGTTACCAGAACGTTAGAGGACTGAAATCTAAACTTCCTAATCTCTATGTAGATAGTCTTTCTTTTGAGCATAACATTCTAGCTTTCACAGAGACGTGGCTAAAACCTGATATTGCTGATGCATCGGTTTTTTTACCGAACTTAAATTAGTTAAACCTGTTTATTCTCCGGGGCCAGACGGTATTCCTGGATGTATACTCAGGTTCTGTGCAAACGCATTATGTAAACCCATTTTAAAATTGTTTCTATTGTCTGTAGAATCTTCCTCTTTTCCATCTATTTGGAAGGAGTCGTATATTATTCCTCTGCATAAAAATGGCAAAAAGTCCGAAGCCTCTAACTATAGGGGTATCTCAAAATTGTCCGCTATTCCGAAAGCTTTTGAAAAAATTATAACTTCTCAATTGCAACATTTTTGCAGCTCTATTATTTCGCCATCCCAACATGGGTTTGTGAAACGTAGATCTACAACCACTAACCTTTTAGAATTTACATCAATAATTATCAAGGGGTTCAAAAATGGTAAACAAACTGATGTCATATACACTGACTTCAGCAAAGCTTTTGATTCCGTTAATCATACCCTATTACTTTCTAAGCTGAGCGACATTGGGTTTCCACCCCTTTTCCTTTCTTGGGTTCGAGAATATTTAACAAATAGAAAACAGAAGGTACTTTTTAAGTCTTCTTTTTCCGTTTCCATTTCTGTGACTTCTGGTGTACCTCAAGGTAGTCATCTTGGCCCTCTGCTCTTCACACTATTTATTAACGATCTTCCATCAGTCATTGTTCATTCGCGTGTGCTTATGTATGCTGATGATGTCAAGCTTTGTCTTACTTATAAAGATACAGATTCATTTAGTCGGCTACAAGCTGATCTTAACTTTCAATCCTGGTGCCAGTTTAATCTACTAAATCTTAACACTACCAAATGTAAGGTAATGACTTTTTTTCGTAACTCTCCTTAACTGGTCACTTATATTCTAAACAACAGCCCTTTAGAACGTCTAAATAATATGAATGATTTGGGCGTACTTATGGACCATAAGTTAAATTTTAACACCCATATTTCCACCACGGTCGCAAAGGCCATGAGTGTCCTGGGTTTCATTAAAAGATGGTCAAAAGAATTTGATGACCCCTATACAACTAAAGTTCTTTTTACTTCGCTTGTCCGTCCTATTGTAGAGTATGGATCTTGCATTTGGTCACCTCAATATGAGTCGCACCAGATTAGACTAGAATCCGTTCAAAAGCAGTTCTTGCTATTTGCTCTTCGTGGCTTAAGCTGGGATCGCAATGTCAATTTGCCTTCGTATTCTAGTAGACTTCTCTTGATTAACCTTCCGTCCCTAACTAACCGTAGAATTATGCTTGGTGTCATTTTTATGCACAAGCTCCTAATTGGTGATATCGACTCGCCTAAGTTATTAGCTCAGGTGAATCTGTCGGTACCATGTAGACGGAGTAGACATCCTTTAATACCTTTATCCCTTAGTCGTTGTTCTTCTAACTATGCTATGCATGAACCTTTTAGGGTCCTCTGCTCTGATTACAATCTTCTATACCCTGTAATCGGCTCAGAGTTTTCTATTAATATGCTTAAAACATCTATCCTATCCCATTTAGTTAATAGATAGCTATAGTATTATGTGTTTGTCTGTCTTTTCTATTGTGAATTTTGTCCACGCGATTCGTGCCGTGCGTTATACGGCTGCACCCCTCGGTCGGTCGGGTGGGAGGTGGGCAGTTATCTGCTTGGGCTCGCGCGTAACAGGCTTTGTCCTGGTGTCGTAGGGGCCACTTGAACGTACTGCGCATAGTATCGTCAACGTCCGCTATTACAATATGGCGTGGCCTATTGTACCTTTCCTTTAGGCTTCCTTCCCTTTGTGATTCTTTGCTACTAAATCAGTTGAGTGCCAATTTATTACTGAACAAAAAGAGAAAAAGCGCCGACCCAGCAGTGCGCAAATATGTGTGTACAATGCTTATGTTGTTATTATTATTAATCGATTCTTATAACTACACGTGACAGAAATTATTTACCCAAATGAGAATCCGTTAGAATTAGGAAACATTACAAGTTCTTTATTTGATACTTATGAATAAATGCAAATCAATTTGTGGTTGTTACTCTCTAGCTAGCTGCTAGCAGAATAATTCTTTACGCTGCCGCCCAGAAGCGCCAAAGCTCCCTAGCTGGCCTTAAGTTGCTAACGCCGCGCAAATGACCGTCCAACTGTCGCACGGGCATCCGGTGTCACCGCCTTGGCTCTTACGCAAGCGGTTTAAAAAAAAGATGTACATACATATATACTCAAATAGTTTCATAATATAAGAAAATAGAATTAGAGTTCGGAAACAAATTATTCTTTTAGATTAAGTTGATTATCTGTGTTATTTCAGTTTTTTATGCCAAATCAAATTAATATATTTTTTATTAATATTACAGGATTCTCAAAACACCTACTGAAGATATTTGGCCAGGCGTCACTTCACTTTCCGACTATAAGAATACTTTTCCTCGTTGGTCAACAAATCAATTGACTAACCAGCTCAAAAATCTAGATGACAACGGAAAGACTTAATTCAAAAAATGCTTATCGATGATCCAGTACACCGTATTTCGGTCAAAGACATTTTAGAGCACACCTTTTTTAAGGAGTTTCAAGCCGACTTGGTTTCCTAAAATTGTTTAGAAAACAAATAAATTGTATCCTTAATATTTGAAATTAAAGATCTATCACATATATATTCTGACTTTTTTGTCGATTCTTAAATTTTATAGTTTTGAAAAAAGATGATGGCTTTGTAGCATTATTGCGTGTGCGAACATGAGGCTGCATTCACAGGTGAATTGATTTATTTTTCAAATGGTTTAATTTTACTCTGGCTGATTCTTTAATTTTATATGCTGATCTTTATTTTGGAAGCAATTAAAAAAAATTAATGTTCTGCTTGAGATGTTTTTTTTTGCACTTTGCAACGTTTACCAATTATTGCAATTTCGTCTATTTTAATAAGCAATTAAGATTTCATTCAACAATATAAAATCCATAAAATTCGAAAATCAATAAAATTTATATGCAAATGGTGTTTTTTTTAAATCACTTTAACATTTAACATTATTTATTGTTTATTACTAAAAAATTGTGAATTCATATTAGTTATAAAACACTTTATTGCAAGTAGAAATAATTATAAATATACGCATACCATTACATAACCAGAGAACCGGAGCAAAATTTGGCTGCGCCGAAATACGTACAGCCACTAACTTGAAAAGGGAGGAGAGTCAAGTTCTCGAAAATCTACATCCACTAAATAGACTAGTTTCATAAAGTATATAAAAGATTTATGAACTAGTGATTTGTTGTATCCAGAGTATAACTACCACCCAGCTTTGGGGATGTATATGGAGGTACCTAATGGCATGTTCACTATAGAGAAAAACCTGTTGAGAATTTATTACAAAATAGTAAGGTAAATCTTTAAAAGCAACTGAACATCCTTGGACCCGTAGAGATGTTTTTCTTTTTTTGCACAATGTTTGGTTTTGTTTGTTATTTTAGAAGGACTCGGAGGAGTGAATGTCCCAATAAAAGTTTATAATCTTAATTCCTGTAGCCTTATTTCCAACTATTGCATCTTATGAATCTTATGATTGTTCAGTGGAACTTGAAAGGATACTTTAATAACTATGATGAATTTAGCATTCTAATTAATAAATATCGACCAGACATTATATGTCTTCAGAAGACGCACCTACCCCACAATGCCCACAACACAATTTGCCCAAAGCAATAAATTGGATATTTTACCAATCTTGCTTCCAACTTAACAGCAAAGCAAGGTGTAGGGATCGTTGTTAGGTGACACCTACCCTACTCGCTTATGCAGAATTCGGTTAACTCAAATATTTTACACTATTATATTTTACACTAGCAGATGGCTAGCTTAGACCTGGATATAAAGTTAACAATTGTCGATTCATATATCCCATATTGATCTGACATTTATCTCTCCTTCGCTCTACCCTTTCTGTAAGTGGTCAGTTATAGATGACCTGCACGGCAGTGATCATTTTCCAATTATGCGTGTCAACATCCTAAAATATTTATTTCGTTGGCTCCAGAAATATTCGCAGAGCTTGAATATTTCTAAACCACGTGGATTGGAACGGAATCTTCCCAAAGCTTCTTTCGTGAGAGCGACCGCCGCAGACGATTAAATGCCGGCTCGCTGAGATAGAAAAAGAGAGGTAGATGGTGAATTGGATTGGAACGGAATATTCCAAAAGCTTCCTTTGTGAGATAAGCAATATGGATGGAGTACCTGTTCAACATAGCGCTGAGAGTCAAGAAGACGGCGCTGACGCGACTGGGAATGGAGCGGTCTCAAGTGACCGCTTTACAATATGGCGTGGCCTATTGTACCTCTCCTTTAGGCGTTCCCAAGCAGTGTTGTAAGCCGTGTCAGTTATCGCCAGATGCCGCACCAAGTTAGCAGCATCATCGACGAGCAGTGTTTTCAAGTGATGAAACTTTTGAGTGTTGGTTAACTCCCTTTTGTTGTGTATCGTACTATCTAGATATCTTGAAAAGCTGGAGTGTAGAGTCCAGTAAACCTATGGATCCACTTAGCCGTTTACATCTTCCAGTAGGGCTATGGAATCCCCAATTTCATTAAATTCCCTCTACACGGACTGGAGTTGATCCATCCGAGAGGCTACCTCAGTAGTTGATGTAGGATGGGTTCATTCCGTCCAATTCAAAATTCTTATGATGATGGCCTTGAGTCGGCTCCGACGACCCACTAAAGCTTTTAGTTCTTCCATTGCGAACAACTATTCCAGAGTAATAACACACAGAATTTCCCAATCGATCCAACGAAATTCGAACGAAAAGCAACTTATTCGAACGAAAACCGATTCCCTTATTCGGCTCGAATGACCAAATATGATTAAGTCTAGCAGTGGACTGTACCTTGAAATTAATTGGATAATTTCCCTTTGTGATTCTTTTCTACTTAATCAGTTGAGTGCCAATTTATTACTGAACAAAAAGAGAAAAAGCGCCGACCCAGCAGTGCGCAAATATGTGTGTACAATGCTTATGTTGTTATTATTATTAATCGATTCTTATAACTACACGTGAATTATCGATAAACGCAAAACGTTTAAAGTTAATTTATGGTCTATAAATACGCCCAAATCATGCAAACTATTTAGAAGTTCTAAAAATGATGAACCGTTTTTAGTCGTTGGTCAGATGTTTGTAACTCACAGAACGAAACGTTTTTTGAGGCCATTCGATTTTCACTCACGTTAACGTAAAAAAAGTTTCACTGGCACTCGGTTTGACACTCGCGATTGGTTTTAGAGGCGGTCCCTGCTCGGGCGCTAGTTAACTCCCGCATAACTGTGCGGGAGCCACCTTACTATTTAGTAAGGATTTATTACAGAAATTATTTACCCAAATGAGAATCCGTTAGAATTAGGAAACATTACAAGTTCTTTATTTGATACTTAAGAATAAATGCAAATCAATTTGTGGTTGTTACTCTCTAGCTAGCTGCTAGCAGAATAATTCTTTACGCTGCCGCCCAGAAGCGCCAAAGCTCCCTAGCTGGCCTTAAGTTGCTAACGCCGCGCAAATGACCGTCCAACTGTCGCACGGGCATCCGGTGTCACCGCCTTGGCTCTTACGCAAGCGGTTTAAAAAAAAGATGTACATACATATATACTCAAATAGTTTCATAATATAAGAAAATAGAATTAGAGTTCGGAAACAAATTATTCTTTTAGATTAAGTTGATTATCTGTGTTATTTCAGTTTTTTATGCCAAATCAAATTAATATATTTTTTATTAATATTACAGGATTCTCAAAACACCTACTGAAGATATTTGGCCAGGCGTCACTTCACTTTCCGACTATAAGAATACTTTTCCTCGTTGGTCAACAAATCAATTGACTAACCAGCTCAAAAATCTAGATGACAACGGAAAGACTTAATTCAAAAAATGCTTATCGATGATCCAGTACACCGTATTTCGGTCAAAGACATTTTAGAGCACACCTTTTTTAAGGAGTTTCAAGCCGACTTGGTTTCCTAAAATTGTTTAGAAAACAAATAAATTGTATCCTTAATATTTGAAATTAAAGATCTGTCACATATATATTCTGACTTTTTTGTCGATTCTTAAATTAAAGATGATGGCTTTGTAGCATTATTGCGTGTGCGAACATGAGGCTGCATTCACAGGTGAATTGATTTATTTTTCAAATGGTTTAATTTTACTCTGGCTGATTCTTTAATTTTATATGCTGATCTTTATTTTGGAAGCAATTAAAAAAAATTAATGTTCTGCTTGAGATGTTTTTTTTTGCACTTTGCAACGTTTACCAATTATTGCAATTTCGTCTATTTTAATAAGCAATTAAGATTTCATTCAACAATATAAAATCCATAAAATTCGAAAATCAATAAAATTTATATGCAAATGGTGTCTTATTTATTGTTTATTACTAAAAAATTGTGAATTCATATTAGTTATAAAACACTTTATTGCAAGTAGAAATAATTATAAATATACGCATACCATTACATAACCAGAGAACCGGAGCAAAATTCGGCGTACAGCCGCTAACTTGAAAAGGGAGGAGAGTCAAGTTCTCGAAAATCTACATCCACTAAATAGACTAGTTTCATAAAGTATATAAAAGATTTATGAACTAGTGATTTGTTGTATCCAGAGTATAACTACCACCCAGCTTTGGGGATGTATATGGAGGTACCTAATGGCATGTTCACTATAGAGAAAAACCTGTTGATCGACCAGACATTATAGGTCTTCAGAAGACGCACCTACCCCACAATGCCCACAACACAATTTGCCCAAAGCAATAAATTGGATATTTTACCAATCTTGCTTCCAACTTAACAGCAAAGCAAGGTGTAGGGATCGTTGTTAGGTGACACCTACCCTACTCGCTTATGCAGAAGGCGGGTTTTAGAGGCGGTCCCTGCTCGGGCGCTAGTTAACTCCCGCATAACTGTGCGGGAGCCACCTTACTATTTAGTAAGAATTTATTACAGAAATTATTTACCCAAATGAGAATCCGTTAGAATTAGGAAACATTACAAGTTCTTTATTTGATACTTAAGAATAAATGCAAATCAATTTGTGGTTGTTACTCACTAGCTAGCTGCTAGCAGAATAATTCTTTACGCTGCCGCCCAGAAGCGCCAAAGCTCCCTAGCTGGCCTTAAGTTGCTAACGCCGCGCAAATGACCGTCCAACTGTCGCACGGGCATCCGGTGTCACCGCCTTGGCTCTTGCGCAAGCGGTTGGTATGTCTGCTTCTCCATCCTTTCTGTTGATCCAGCAGTTTGTGTGAGGGGGCAGTTTGTGTGAGGGGAAGAGTGGCCTGATGTTTGTGGGCACTCGCGGAGTTCATGGTGTTAACTTATATATAGTACATACGGTCGGAGATGCTTCCTTTTATGCTGTCATACTTCTTAGCAAAATTACTATACCCTTTTTGCAAGGGTATAAAAGTATCAAAGGATTAGAAAAATTCCAAAACTTTTCGAAACAAGCATGAGTTGAATTGAAAGCAATGGCAAAAAGCCGAAATAGGAACTGTTCACAGCAGCATGCACCTTGTATGTACACAAGAAACTCTTAATACTGCCTCTTTTCATAGTATTGCTTTAAAAAAAAGATGTACATATATACTCAAATAGTTTCATAATATAAGAAAATAGAATTAGAGTTCGGAAACAAATTATTCTTTTATATTAAGTTGATTATTGTTTTATTTCAGTTTTTTATGCCAAATCAAATTAAAATATTTTTTATTTATATTACATCATCATTATTTCTCCAATTCGAGTTGTTATTGTTCCAATTCGAGTTGTTTCTCCAGTTACCATTATTGTTATAGCGGCGTCTGCCGCGGTCATTATGCTGGGCATAAAAAATGGTATTATTTTGGAAACTTTCTGTGGAGCCCGACTCTACTGAAAGAGTGGTAAATCTGGTGATTGCTTCTTTAGCTGATTGAAAGTGTCCTGATTCCATTAATAATTGGACTCTTGGACTTTTGGTATGACCTACCATAGCATTTACCGCCACTTTGGTGGTTTATTTTATTGCTTGTTCAGTTGGAAGACCATCCGAAATATAAGCGCCTTTAAGGGCATCGGTCAACTCAGTAATTTCGTTTGTGTATGAAACACAGTTATTGGGGTTTCTCTGCAGATTTTTAATTTTTGCTGTTAAAAGATCTACTGAGTCACCCTTGAAGATTGTTGATAGTCTTTGTATAACTTCATCAATCGTTTTTTCTGAGCTTAGGCTATTAGCCGCTTGATTTTATGAGTTGGATGGCTACCGCTTCGTGCGGTTCTTTTATGGTGTCAAGAACGCGAAGCGCTCCAATGAAACCTGGTAGACTTTTACTATCACCATCGAGGTATGGTATCAGCTTGGTGGCTGTATTTATGAATTCTACAGTTGTTTGTGCCATTTTGTTGTTTTCTTTGGGAATTGTTGGTTTGTTACGACTTATCACTGATGGTTCTTCTTGACATATTTCTTCATCAGCCATAAGTTGCGTTTTTTCTTCCAGTACTATTGAAGTTTCGAAATCAGATGTTTGTTTGAATTCAATATTGTGTCTTTTTAGCACAGTTATTGCTTTTTGTTTGCAATCACTGTAGAACGCATTTGCGGCTGTTTTTTGCCATGTCTTTAGTTTGCTATAGTGTTCAGTTAATACCGCTCTAATAGCTTGAAGATTCTCGGTTATTATCTTCGTGTGTTTGGTTACTGTATCTTGGGATGTTTCTCTATTCTGCGAGAGACACTTACAAGATTTAGTTAATTCTTGTTTCTAGCTTTTTCTATTATATCATCCGAAGTAACCATAGTTTGTTAAGATTAATTTCTATTTCTATTTTTGATTCTTGAGAACCCATTTTACTAAACAAAAAAGGAATTTGTCGTTTAGACCTGTTGTTAATTTAAGAAAAAGATTTTGAAAATGTGTAAGGTTTTACTATTCTATGTCTATTATTTCTATATCTGAGTCTGTTAAATCTATTGGTTCTACACTCGATTCTGATATGTTTATCAGCGCAATTGAGTCCTTGAAAAGTTCGTGGACCCATCCGGGACGTCTTTTCTTAAAGGAGTCTTAGCTAATAATCTACTATAAGCTACTTTTATGAATTTTTCCATAAGATCTACAATGTTTTTTCGAAATTTGTAGTTGTGGGCTATCCAATACCTTATTTCCATGTGTTTGTGATTTGTTTCACCTGATTGTATCAGGAAATCAAGGAAAGGTAAATATTTTTGGAGCTTTTTTGTTTCTGCTTTATCCATATTCTACACTAACTGCCTAAGCCTTTTTAACTGATTATGGATGTATTTAGTTCTTTACTGCTTCGGTTCCTCCATTAGGTAGAAACGCAGTGTGCCTGCTGCGTTTGAAAAACAGCATACATATGGTACCGTGAGAATGAAACTCATCTGTACCCTAGTGCCTCCTTTGACTGGGAAATCTTCGCCCGTTATATCAAGGTAAGCTAACCTAATTTGTACTAAGTTTATGGAGCGTTGAGGTGAGGTACTTCTCTCGCTTCTATAAACCTCAATTAAGTCTTGGACTATGCTAGGGTGCCTGTTGTTTATTTTTTCAAAGTACCTGTCACAATGGGTCATTTTTTTTTTTAATTTTTTTTTTTTTTTTATATATATATATATATTTTATCTTTTGTTAAAAAGGTTTTGATTTAAAATTGCTTGTGTGCATATGTATTTTTAGATCTTATCTAGATCATTAGCTTGGCTTAGAGCTCTTTTTGTTACACATTTATTGTGTAATAGGGAAGCCTTATATAATACATATGCGCACAATATTATGACAATTATTAATAGTAGTATGTTCGTTAATCTCATATCAGCATTTGATGATTCAATTTTATTTATGACATTCGCAGTGGAGTCCACTGATTTTGTTTCGATTAACCCCATTGTGGGTATATCGGATATGTCATCAAATTTACTTATGCTATTATCGAACATACGTATGGGATTTTTGTTTTTATTTATTACAAGTGTGCAAAATATGAAATAAAGTTCATTAAGACAGGTTAAAAACATTTGTTTAGCAATTACTTTAAATTTTTTTTTTTTTCATAAATATGTTTTGACCGGTATATTTGTCTGAATTTGATTTCTATTTGAAATATTAAAATAAAATTGTTATGGATTCATGCATATTTTTTTTTTTTTATTTAAATTATTTGTGAAGAGAAAAAAAAAGTAAGAGAGAAATTTATCTCAACTGTGTCTTGCACAGCGAGCCGGAGACGTGGTAAAATTATAGAGAATGTGGTTGGCTCACAATTCAGGTATACATTTCATTTGTTTTATTAAAAAAAAAAAAAAATTCTCCAACCACATTGTTAGTAATAGCCTAGCAGTGAGTTATACTAATTAGAATTATTAAATTAAAGGCAAGTTAAGGCTTGCGCATTTCTGCGGCCCCCTTGCGTTTCTTCGCTCTTTGGTGAAGTTCAGCTTTCAGGATGTCAATACGCTCTATGCAGCGTTGTCGGTCTTCCTCCGTCTTCAGAGTGGCCAGTAAGTCTACTTCCAGCCTCTTCTGCTGGAGTAGCTTGTGTATTTGGCCTCCTCTTTTGGTCTTCTTTGGCTCTGGCTTTGTAGATTTTGTGTTGCGGGCCCGGTACTCAGCTATTGTGAGTGGGCGCGGTCCATCGTTGGGATACAGCTCTAACGCTTTCTCTAGCGTCGGTGCATCCCTTTGCTCGATAGGAGCAGATTCCGCAAAGGGAATATCTTCACTGTTCATTCGTGTTCCTTGTTGGTTGATTGGTCGGTTTCGAACGCCACTGCCGAAAAGATGGATACTTGACGGGGGGGCGGGAATTCTTTGTTTTTTGTGTGTGTGTGTCTTTGTTGTTTTTCTTGCTTAAAACGTTCAATTGAATTCTTTGTTTTTTTTATAAAGATTGTTGGTTTAAAACCGGGTGGGGGGAGAGCTGGAACTGGAACTGGAGCTTGGAGCTTGAGCTTTGAATTAACGTTTTTTGCCAGGGTTGCCACACTGCTTGCTGCTGCTGCTAATGCTGCTCTCTATCGCTAAAGTAGTTGCAACACATTGTGGGACATTGTTTTATGCTTTTATTTTTGTTTGTTTTGTTGAAATTTTCTTGGTTTTTTTTTATTGTTGCTGTTGTTAGCATGGAGAGTCCTTGTAGGTCCTTTAGAGTCCTGTCACGGTCGCCATGTAATGACCGGGTTCCATTTGAGAAGAAATAATCTTGAAGACGGACACGTCAGTGT
This sequence comes from Drosophila willistoni, assembly GCF_018902025.1. Classification (NCBI taxonomy): domain Eukaryota; kingdom Metazoa; phylum Arthropoda; class Insecta; order Diptera; family Drosophilidae; genus Drosophila; species Drosophila willistoni. The sequence continues at coordinate 3,478,328 of NW_025814459.1, read as the reverse complement.
CAGTTGGTTCTAGTTATCCGATTGATTCTTTATTCCAAATTATTATTTTGCTTAAGCTTAGTTTACATATATATTCTTATGCTGCGACTTATGCGACAGCTACAAAAGAGAGGGAGAGTGTCAGTACATACATACATATTGTTGGAGCGCATGCATCAAAGTGCTTGGTCAGCGTTCCCACGCTGGCCTGGCTCTAGCTCATGTTACGCTTGTGCATACATTGCTTATGTGAATATATGTATGTGCATATACAAATGCACATACATATATGATCATGCTTAGCTGTAGATTTATGTGAATATGTTTATGTACATACATCAATGTATATATATATAAACATATTCAAGTGCACAATTATATTTTAATGCGTATATGTTTAATTGTTTATACTTGCAACAGGGTGTTACAAGTTGAGCTCATTGTACTGAATGATTATTTGTATGAAAATACTACAGTATTGACCTGCCTCAAGCCGTCAACGACAAGTCGCCCAGAGTCAGCTACAATAGTAAACCCAACGACTTCTGTCCAAACTAGAATGGATAGATATATTAAAATAACTAAGCGGAAGCTAAGCTCGCAAAAGAAAAAAAATGGCAATACGCCGAAAATAACCAATCCAAATGAACGAGTAGCACCCCTTAGCGGGAATCGTTTTAAAATTCTTGCCGATCAACAAGACGATCAAGCCGGCGCTGTAGATAAAATAAATCGGCTAGACCACCCCCTTTATACATCCGTGGAGCCAACTGCAGCGCCCTGATTCCGAAGCTAGTAGAAACAGTAGGGGCAAATAACTTTGTTGTAACCTCACTCAATAGGGGTAACATTAAAGAAATTAAATGTCAAACCCAAACTGAGGACAATTTCCGCATCATCGAAAAGTACTTCCGTAATGCTAACATCAGCTTCTATACCTACCAACTAAAAAGCAGTAAAGGGCCCAGGTTGTGTTAAAGGGGATTGAGCCATCGGTCCCTACTCAAGAAATAGAAGACGCGTTGGTCGAAAAAGGGTTTGCGGTCAAGTCCGTTGTCAACATTATCAACAGGAACAAAGTCGCACAGCCGCTCTTTAAAATCGAGCTCCAACCAGATGCAAAGCGGTCGAAGCCAAATGAAGTGCACCCGATCTACAACCTACAGCTTCTATTGCACAGAAGAATCACCGTAGAGGAGCCCCATAAGAGACGCCAACCACCGCAGTGTAAAAACTGCCAGGAATACAACCACACCTCTAACAATTGCAATCTTATGTCAGTGTGTGTTGGCTGCGGCGAACATCATAAAGATGGCATTTGCACCAAGGACAGAAACAACGTCGCACTAAGACCATGCAGCAACTGTGGAGGGAACCACACGGCCAACTACAGAGGATGTCCTGTCTTCAAGGATCTTAAATCACACCTAAACGGGCGCAAACCCCCAGCTGGACCAAAAATCACCTTCAACGCCTCCAAAACTACACCGGAGGTTTTCTTCGCCAAGGCTGTTAGATCATCCAACATGACTGCTACAACCAGTCCTAGTGTATCCTTCGCTAGTGTGCTCCGAACTGGACAGACGGAGCCCGCGAAAGAGACCCCGTCACTCCTCCATCTACAGAATTCGCAACCTATCGCACCAGAGCTTGGCCAGCAAACTCCAAGTGGTCTAGAGGCCCTATTGATCTCACTCAATCAAAACATGACCACTTTTATGACATTCATACAAAACTGTATGCACGAACTGATGCGGAATCAAAACCTGCTTATCCAGAAGCTTATCGAGAATAAATAATGGCTTCCCTACGTCTATGTCTTTGGAATGCTAACGGCATCTCCAAGCACAAAAATGAACTGTAACTATTCCTAGACTCAAGTGAAATCGACGTTTTGCTGATTTCGGAAACACATTTAACATCAAAAAATAATTCCTCAACAGATTTGAAACACAGCACCTACAAGCAACTGCTATAACCGTCCAAACCAGCTGCGGCAACACTACATTGGTTGCCCTGTACTGCCCACCACGCTTCTCAATCTCTGGAAAGGAATTTACCGATTTCTTTAACACACTCGGAAATCGCTTCATTGCAGCAGGGGACTATAACGCGAAACATACGCACTGGGGATCTCGCCTGGTAAATCCTAAAGGCAAGCAGTTGTACAACACAATAGTCAACCCTCTCAATAAGATGGATTGCGTCTCACCGGGTAGGCCTACTTATTGGCCCACAGATCCACAGAAAGTGCCTGACTTGATTGATTTCGCAGTAACCAAGAGGATTCCACGTAATCGGATCACTGCGGATACACTGCTTGATTTAACTTCCGATCACTGTCGAGTGCTATTCACACTATTAACAAGACCTCAAGTACTTCGCCCATTAAAACAACAAAACAAATTGGCTTAAATTTAAAATGTACATTAGTGCCCACATTGACTGTTCGCCGAAACTGGATGCTGCAGAGGACATTGACATGTGCGTCTCTGCACTTGAGTCGATGATGGGAGCTGCAGCAAGAGTATCTACTCCACATGCCTCTTCTTACACTAAACCTGTTGACAGGACTACGAACCGGCGGATAGAACAATTAGTAACGGAAAAACGACGTCTAAAAAGGGAATTGCAGATTTCTCGCTCACCAGCAGCAAAACTTCGCTTAAGGCATGCCAATCGCAACCTCTCTAAGGGGTTAAGACAAGAGGAAAGTTGGGCTCAAAGTAAATACATAGAAAAGCTCAGTCCAACCAGCACTAAACATCCTCTGTGGAAAGCCCACACAACAAGCGCTCCTACAGAGACAATTTCACCGATAAGGAGTCCAACCGGTGGATGGGCCCGCAGTGACGAAGAGAGGGCATCCGTATTTGCCACACATCTTAAAATGGTTTTCCAGCCAAATCTAACATCAAACTCATCTGTACTTCCCCCTTAGATCACATTAACGGATAGTGAGTACTCGGAACTCCAATCGGACGAGATCACTGCAGTTATTAAAAACCACATAAAACCGAAAAAAGCCCCTGGTCATGACCTAATCACACCGAAAATGATCCTAGAACTCCCTATCATCGACATACAATATATTTGCAAACTGTTCAAAGCTATAATAAAAATTGGCTACTTCCCAAGAACATGGAAAAAGTCCACTATCATCATGATTCCTAAAGTGGGAAAGGACAAAACCCAGCCATCATCCTATAGGCCAATTAGTTTGTTGCCATGTCTTTCTTTTTGAAAAGGTCCTGCAGATCCGACTAAACTCATTTCTGGCATCGGAGAACACAATCCCTTCACACCAGTTCGGCTTCCGCGAAAAACATGGTACAATTGAACAAGTCAATCGCATAACATCCGAAATACGAACAGCATTCGAACTAAAAGAATACTGTGCGGCTGTCTTTCTCGACGTTGCCCAGGCTTTAGATAGAGTTTCGCTGGAGGGTCTGATGTTCAAAATCCGGCAAAAACTGCCACAGTACACTTACAACGTCCACTTTTGCCGATTACACGGCAATCCTCAGCAGATCCAAATGCCCAATACAAGCCTCTGCAAAATTAGAGGAACACCTCAAGGTGGTAGAGGAATGGCTAGCAACCTGGCGTATCCGGGTCAACGAGCAGAAATGCAAACATGTTACATTTACACTTAACAGAAGAAACTGTCCAGCTCTAAAGCTCTACGTCTGGAGTATAAAGTCCTCCTATACAACTCCGTACTGAAACCCATATGGACTTACGGAGCCGTACTATGGGGAAATGCAAGTACCATCAATGTCGATATTATACAAAGAGCGCAGTCGAAGATTTTAAGATCAATCACGGGGTCCCCGTGGTATATACGAAACGACAACATTCAAAATGATCTAAATATACCTAGCGTAAAATCTGAAATAGGTACTCAACAATTAAAGTATTCTGCGAAACTGGATGCACATACAAATGTTCTTGCCAATTGCCTTACGCGAACTAATAATAGAACTCGTCTTAAAAGAAATGACAGACCAACCCAATAACAAGTGATTAGGGCCGCCTGCAATATCCCCAGGATTTATCTTAAGTACTAGACTAAGAAAAATATCTCAAACTTGTTGTTACGCTCTAATTTAAGAGTAGATTGAACAAATATACATTAAACGTTAAAAAAAATGCAGCCTGATGTTCGCACACGCAATAACGCTACAAAGCCATCATTTTTTTTTAAAACTAAAAAATTTAAGTTTAGTCATTTGTTTTGTTAGTCAATTGATTTGTTGACCAACGAGGAAAAGTATTCTTATAGTCGTGAAGTGAAGTGACGCCTGGCCAAATATCTTCAGTAGGTGTTTTGAGAATCCTGTAATATTAATAAAAAATATTTTAATTTGATTTGGCATAAAAAACTGAAATAACACAGATAATCAACTTAATCTAAAATAATCATTTGGGTAAATAATTTCTGTAATAAATCTTTACTAAATAGTAAGGTGGCTCCCGCACAGTTATGCGGGAGTTAACTGGCGCCCGAGCAGGGACCGCCTCTAAAACCAATCGCGAGTGTCAAACCGAGTGCCAGTGAAACATTTTTTTACGTTAACTTGAGTGAAAATCGAATGGGCTCAAAAAACGTTTTGTTCTGTGAGTTACAAACATCTGACCAACGACTAAAAACGGTTCATCATTTTTAGAACTTCTAAATAGTTTGCATGATTTGGGCGTATTTATAGACCATAAATTAACTTTAAACGTTTTGCGTTTATCGATAATTCACGTGTAGTTATAAGAATCGATTAATAATAATAACAACATAAGCATTGTACACACATATTTGCGCACTGCTGGGTCGGCGCTTTTTCTCTTTTTGTTCAGTAATAAATTGGCACTCAACTGATTAAGTAGAAAAGAATCACAAAGGGAAATTATCCAATTAATTTCTAGGTACAGTCCACTGCTAGACTTAATCATATTTGGTCATTCGAGCCGAATAAGGGAATCGGTTTTCGTTCGAATAAGGTACTTTTCGTTCGAATTTCGTTGGATCGATTGGGAAATTCGGTGTGTTATTACTCTGGAATAGTTGTTTGCAATGGAAGAACTAAAAGTATTAGTGGGTCGTCGGAGCCGACTCAAGGCCATCATCATAAGAATTTTGGATTGGACGGAATGAACCCAATCTAAATCAACTACTGAGGTAGCTTCTCGGATGGATCAACTCCAGTCCGTGTAGAGGGAATTTAATGAAATTGGGGATTCCATAGCCCTACTGGAAGATTTAAACGGCTAAGTGGATCCAGAGGTTTACTGGACTCTACACTCCAGCTGTTCAAGATATCTACGGGAGTACGGTACACAACAAAAGGGAGTTAACCAACACTCAAAAGTTTCATCACTTGAAAACACTGCTCGCCGATGAGGCTGCCAACTTGGTGCGGCATCTGACGATAACTGACACGGCTTACAACACTGCTTGGGAACGCCTAAAGGAAACGTACAATAGGCCGCGCCATATTGTAAAGCGGTCACTTGAGACCACTCCATTCCCAGTCGCGTCAGCGCCGTCTTCTTGACTCTCAGCGCTATGTTGAACAGGTACTCCATCCATATTGCTTATCTCACAAAGGAAGCTTTTGGAATATTCCGTTCCAATCCAATTCACCATCTACCTCTCTTTTTCTGTCTCAGCGAGCCGGCACTTAATCGTCTGCGGCGGTCGCTCTCACGAAAGAAGCTTTGGAAAGATTCCGTTCCAATCCACGTGGTTTAGAAATATTCAAGCTCTGCGAATATTTCTGGAGCCAACGAAATAAGTATTTCAGGATGTTGACACGCATAATTGGAAAATGATCACTGCCGTGCAGGTCATATACAACTGACCATTTACAGAAAGGGTAGAGCGAAGGAGAGATAAATGTCAGATCAATATGGGATATATGAATTGACAATTGTTAACTTTATATTATATTTATATATATATAGAGCTCTTCTTATTAGGCACACGGGATCTCGCATCTCAGTTACGGCTTTGCGCCATTGATTTGCTGCCCTCTTATACTCTGCGTCGGGGCGTTGTTGATTCGATCCCATAGGAGCTCCAGAGTTCACCTTTTGCATGAACTCGTTAAACTTTTCTGGAATATCCATGTATACCTTCTCTTCCAGTTCACCGTTGAGGCATGCTGTGACCACATCCATTTGATGGATCTCCATGTCATATTCAGCTGATAAGGCCGCTAGAAGTCTAACTAAGTTTCATGAAAGTCCGCTTCTGGTTTTTGTGCATAACCTTTTGCAAATAAACGCGCCTTCTTTCGTCCTGTTGGATTGCCGTTGTCCTTTGTTTGGAACACCATTTTGTTTCCCATCACTTTTCGGCCTTTAGGCCGCTCAACAATTTCCCAGGTCTTGTGGAGAATTTGAGCCATAAACTCATCTTCCATAGCTCTTGTCCAGGATCATCTGTAGCTACTGCAAATGCCATTTCGCACTCCTCGAATACATCCTCAGCTGAGTCTAGTTCATCCTGTTGATCATTGTGTTCGTCTGCCGAAACATTTCTTCCTTGTTGATAGATCTTCCGTGGCCTATCACGCTGACCGGTTCTTAGAAACCATGGTCGTCCTCTACCATGTCTCTCAAGTTGAATTACCTCTTCGGTATCATCCTCGTCGCTTGATGAACTTCTCTCAGTCTCATTCACTTGGTCAACTAGTGGAATATCTACGCCATTTGTGGCTCGTCATAGAATTCTTGAAATTCGCATTTGAAACCTGAAATGTTCATAAATTTAACACCATTACTTATTAAAATCTCACGCCGTATTGGTTGATACAGTCGATAGGCTTTCGACTCTGATGAATATTCCAATAATATACATTCCTCCGATCGTGACTCGAACTTGCCCTTGATTTTGTCCTTTATTAGTGCACACGCTTTTGTGCCAAAAGTACGCATGTGTCTCACACTCGGAACTTTTGCAGTCCAAAACGTGTTAATTGTCTCTGCCCAAAATGATGGTGGAGCGCCCGCTTGCTTCATCATACACCTATACCATTCTGCTGGAATGTGTGGGGCACAGTGAGTCGTCGGCCAATTCCGTGCTTGTTCAAGTATTCATCGAATCCCTTGTTTCGATATTCCGTCTCATTACCAGTCTGTAACATCTTTATCTTGTGACCTGTAACATACTCAACGAAAGATTTATATGATTTAAATGTTTCGAAAACGAATCACGCCTTGCACCTCTGTGGTGTTGTTGTTGGCCAAATTCAATGTCTTATCAATACCTTGTACTTGATCAAATGCATTTTTGTTTGAGCTCATATGTGCGGTACAGCCACTGTCTAGACACCACAAGTTACTTTTTCTCTCCGCATTGTACGCACGTTCTGCAATGTTGATTGCTTCGTTCTTCATTTGGCTTTTGTTCTCGTTTGGCTCTTCTCTCTCTTTCTTTGCATGCGGTCTCGCTTTAGTTGGACAGTTACCAGCCAAATGTCCGATCTTGTCACACGTAAAACATTTTCGTGTGTCTCTTTTCGTGCTTCCCTCTCTGTCGTTGCCTTTGCGGCGGTAGAAGTATAACGCACTCTGCTCGTCGCGCGCTTTTTTGGCTTGGCGTGCTTCTGACTCTTCCAATATCTTCACACGCAAAATATCAGGGCTGGGCATCGGAAAGTCTCATAGGTATCCGGTAAACTATACAATAAAAGAATTGCGAGTAAGTCGTCGCCTATAGTTACACCTATACCGCGTCAAAGAAGTCATTTAGATGATGACGCGCATCACTACCCTCACACATACGCCTCTTGGATTGAAATGTTTCCTCTAATTTCAACCAATAATCTCTTGCTGATCCACAGCTTTCAATTAGTCCCAATTCTGCTGTACTGATGGACAGCAAAATGTCTGCTCGAGCTTTCAATTACATTTATTTTCAATTACACACATGGGTCTGGGCCCATAACCTGTTGAAAAATATGATTCCGAGAGACCCCGCGATATTGGTCGCGCAGCTATGAATAAATAAAAGGGCAATACACTTATTTGCAAATATACATATGTAACATTATTAGAACTTAAGCACACGTCTGTACAGTGCCAAACCAGAAACCAACTCTTTGTCTTTGTTAAGCGATGCCAGATCTCTTTAAAAATACTAGGGATGCCAGATTGCCACTTTGATATAAACAGCTGGCGCTAATATCGAACACCAAATATCTTCAGTAGGTGTTTTGAGAATCCTGTAATATTAATAAAAAATATTGGTTTGGCATAAAAAGCTGAAATAAAACAGACTAAAACAGACAACTTAATCTAAAGGAATAATTTGTTTCCGAATTCTAATTCTATTTTCTTTAATTTTGAAACTATTTGAGTATATATGTACATCCTTTTTTGAAAGGAATACTATGAAAAGAGGCAGTATTAAGAGTGTGTACTTTCTTGTGTATGTATGTATGTAGGTGCCTGCTGCTGTAAACAGTTCCCATTTTGGCTTTTTGCCATTGCTTTCAATTCAACTCATGCTTTTTTCGAAAAGTTTTGGAATTTTTTTAATCCCTTGATACTTTTATACTTTTGCAAAAAGGGTATAGTAATTTTGGTCAGAAGTATGACAGCATAAAAGGAAGCATCTCCGACCGTATAAACTATATACATGTATAAACATTCTTGATCAGCATGACTGGACTATTTTATATAGCCATGTTCGTCCGTCTGGATTATCCCTATCTGTTAAAAATGTAATTGCAGCTATTTTCCTAAGTCCAATAAAGGCTTCAAGCATGTCTTAAAATTTTCACGCGTTAATAAGCTGTCCGCCTCTGCCGGTATCACCGAGTAATAATATCTCCAGACATATACTAATTGTAGTATCCGATTTGAGTTAATTGCTGTAGTTGTTAAAGCGTCATCTGAACTAGTTCAATTTAATAATATTTTCTCTGAATATTCTAAAGAGTTATCCAACTTGAAAAATGAGTCGAGATTGCGATTTTTAACGACGGTAACTTGTGCTCTATTTATCCGATTAGATTAAAATTTTTGGATCTCATATTTTATATCCAATACTATGACATGAATTTCAAAGCGATACTCCAACTGATTCATCCTCTTCTCGTATAGAACTATATGATATAGTGGTCCGATCCTAAAGAGTTTCATACTTGATCTGGCTTAGATAATTAAAAACACACAAAACAAATTTCAGCCCGGTAGCTCTTAAGATGGCTCAGTAAAACGCATTCGCTCCGACGGACAGACGGACATAGCTATATCGACTCAGCTTCTCATGATCAAGAATATATATACTTTATTGGGTCGGAAACGTCTCGTTTTGTGCGTTACAAACATCTGACTAATTTTATAATACCCTCTGCAAGGGTATAAAAAGTGTAATACCGATTTTGCGTTCTACCTAGATAATTCAAAAAATATAATAAAGCGCTGAATATTTCTCTAGTTGGCGACAGTTTATATTTAGCTTCATAACTGAATAGTATTTGTCAATATAATTCAAGACAGTTTATTTTTATTAGTGCAAAAATGTTGTAAAAGAATGAAAGGATTTTTGAAGTTTTCCATGACTGTGAAAACCCAAATGATTTTGAAATGGGTTTGCTGAAGGAGATGGTCATTTCATTCGAAAACTCTAGTACGGAGCTTAAGGTAAAAATCAAATATACACACTCTAACTTAAGGCGAAAATGGACCGCAAGTGAGAGATTTCTACCACATTTCGTAAAAAAAATGAAGTTTGGCTTGAGGACTGTACGAAATTCGTAAAAGGAAGAAGTTCAATCATCAAATGACATCTTAAATAACAGGTTTTAGTCAAGAGTTCATTAAAAGGTTGATTGTTATCTTGAATGTATAACATTCAATTGCAAAGAAATAATAAGAGGTGGAAAATTTGCCGAATTTACTTCAAAGACTGCTCAACTTTTGACTGAAGTGTATCCGCAAAAAAAAATTACCCCAACGGTAGATAGGATTTTGGCTCACGGAAAGGATTTAATAGAATATCCAAAGAAGCACAGAAGTGAAAAAGGACTCCAAAAGGTTCAGATACACTAATATATTCAAAACTTCTCGTGTTAGACAAAATGAAGTCCTTTTTAACATGCTGGCAGCCTCTTCAGACCCACTTATTGCATCACTGAGACACGTGCGATCACAAAAGGATTTGGAAAATAGCAACTATAGTCCCGAAATGTTGAATTTATAGATACTGATGTAAATATTGAAAATTATTTTGAAGAAAATCAGCCATCAATAGCAAATTTTCAAAATTAAACTAAAAAAAAATTAAAAAAAAATTTTTTTTTCTTTTTGTAATTATGTTAAAAAATCAAATTAAAACATTAAAAAATGTTACATAGTCGTCTAAAACAATGAAAAATTCCATTTGTGATTGAAAAAAACCGGGTTTCGATCCATTTTTAAAGGAAAAACATGCTTGGAAATATTTTCAATATTACAGCACCACGAACACCCAGCACTTTTGACAAACATTCTTTTTAAATTTTTGAAATCGCTTTATTGGTTTAGACGCTATGATTTTTGCAATGCTTAATGCCAGAAGGCCCCACTGTGCGTCGTCTAATTTGATTGTGGCAAGGGAAGTTTTGATTCATCGAATCCAACGAGTAGCAGATTACAATTATGGCCGAGAAATAAGTTAAATAAGTTTTGGTTCAATTGCAACTAAAATGGACTCGTTGTCTCATAACTTCTTAAGCTACCACAAGTTTCCGAAAAGGGATTGCAAGAGGCAATGAATCATCAAACACCCGTCGAGACATCTAGGAAGAAAAGTCGACATCATTAATGCATATGATACCACGTTAAACTCTCCACATACTGCAGTAAAGACATTGGAATAAAACCGCAAGTATTCAATCAAAAAATTACTGTACTCGCACATGTCCAATAAGAGTAAACCGAACAGTTATATTTTCGTCGTTTGTCATTCCACTCTTTACATATCGAACACAAACAAGCGTGAGTGCCTGCGCCAACTGTACATCAAAAAACAGTTAAGTTTGCGAACATACACATACATATAACAATTCAACATTCGCGTTGGTCCTGCTACTTGGAGGTGTTGCTGGTGTTTATTGAAGCATTATGGGCAAAGACGGTTCAAACACTCCCGTAAGCTCAAAGGGAACAGACAAACTAACAAATCTTAGATCCCAGCGGACTCAGTTTGAAAATCATATTCGAACTTTACATCAAAAGATCATTGCTACTAGCGACCAAGAAGATGCCGATACACTAGACTGCAGACTTCAAATACTTGAATCTCATTATAGGCAAATTACTCACATTCAAACACAAATTGAAAATTTGTACGTAATTGATAAAGGAAACGTTCAACGGGACCAGTAAACACATCGGATATGAGTTTTATGAGTTCTTTAATGTCTCCTACAGTGGTTCACAGTCAACGATTACCTAAACTGAAATTACCCAGTTTCGATGGTAAATATTCAGCGTTTAAGAGATTCAAATCGTCTTTCCTGAATCTAATTCACAACGATACCCACATGCCAACAATTGATAAATTCAATTATCTTCTCGAATGTTTATCGGGACCTGCACTGGAGGTCGTGCAGTCGTTCCAAGTCAGCGAACAAAATTACAGTCAAGCTTGGTCAAGATTAGAAGCTCGCTACGACAACGACGTTCTAATCTTCCATGATTGTATATCGAGTCTGTTCAATTTACCATTAGTCAAGCAACCAGAAGCAAGGCTTTTGCAGAAGCTCATCGATAATGCGTCCGCTATACGCGGATCACTTCTTACACAAGGATCAACTGAGGAAACAATGAATAACATCATGATTCACATACTTCTTACGAAGGTTGATGCCGAGACCAAAGGCGTCTACGATGAAAAGCAAAGCTTTGACAAGCTTTCAACGTGGGAGGAATTCTGCACAATTCTTCATCGCCGCTGCCAGTTCCTAGAAAGTCATCAGACAGGTCAACTCGGTCAGCGCAATAGTTCAATAGGGGGAAAACGACCATCAACATCAAAGGCATTCCTCAATATTAACTCTCAATGCTTACACTGCCATTCGACGGCACACTATGTTAGTAATTGTAAATCATTTGGAGAGTTATCGCTACAACAAAGGTTCGAAACAGTCAAACGGACCAATGCATGTCTTAACTGTCTGCGAACGGGACATCGCGTCAAGGATTGTCCCTCACTCTCCCGGTGCAAGGTGTGCCGATCGGCTCATCATACGTTATTGCATCAATTCGCCCCCACCCCGATAAAAAACCTATCATCATCGATTCAATCTGTTAATGCAATAACTAATTCACGAAGCACTTCGTTATTAACGAACACTGATAGGGAATGCTTCCTACAGCATTGGTTCATATAATGGATAAGTCTGGCCAATTTCATACTGTACGGGCACTTTTAGATTCATGTTCTGAACTTAATTTTATTACAGAAGAGACTGCCAAGCGGCTAAATCTGGATAGGACTCGTGTATCTCAAGAATTCAGCGGCATTACCGGAAGCAGTCAAGGCATTAAACACAATGCGTTTGCCACAATACGTTCTAGGCATTCATCATTTACGTGGTCCGCCAACTTTGCCGTCATTAAGAAAATTTGTGCTCAGCAACCACACGAGCATATCGATACATCAAATTGGACCATACCTACGGATATCAATCTAGCCGATCCGTATTTCAACGAGCCCCACAAGATACACATTTTAATAAACACGAATGGGCTGTTTGCAGCAATCCTCGATGGTCAGCAAGGCTTGGGCGAAAACATGCCATATTTAATCAACAAGGAAAATGGATGGATAGTTGGTGGAAATTTGGAAACCACACACGAAAGGCCTCGACAACAATGTTTATTGGTACACGTCAACCCATCACTTGATCTTCTAGTTAAAAGATTTTAGGAAATTGAAGACTGTGAGTTAGTTGGTAGCCGACAAACCAAAGAAGAACAGGAATGCGAAAGCCATTTTTGTGAAAATGCAATTGTAAAATCGGATGGAAGACTCCAAGTTCGACTCCCATTTAAGGAACCCCCAGAGAAATTAGGATTATCCTACGACAACGCAGTACGGCGTTTCAAATCCTTAGAAAATCGTCTCGACCGCGACGATCAACTAAAAAAGGCATATGTAGATTTCATCAATGAGTATGTAAAACTTGGCCACATGTCTACCAAAACTGTCGCAAGCCACAACGAACCGCATTATTACATACCTCATCATTGCGTGTTGCGTCCTCAAAGCGTTACTACGAAACTTAGAGTTGTGTTTGATGCTTCGTCTAAAACATCATCGGGAAAATCATTAAATGAGCTGTTAATGATTGGCCCCACAATTCAACAAGACCAATTTATAACATTTCTATCATTTCGTCTGAACAGGCGACATAGCCAAGATGTATTGCCAATTTGTCATAGATCCAAGAGACCGGAAATTTCAGCGCATTGTATGGCGACCAACAAAAACAGAAACAACTAAAAACTTACGAGCTCAACACCGTGACATATGGCATGTCAGTTGCACCCTTCTTAGCTATCAGAAGCGTTCACCATATTGCCGATTTGTACTCACATGATCATCCTATAGGAGCTAAAACATTACGGAACGACTTATATGTGGATGACTTGCTAACCGAGCTTATAGCGTAACCGAGCTTCAACACATTAAAAATGATACAGTAGACATCTTAGCACAGGCTAGATTGCATCTTACAAAATTTAGTAGCATCTGGAAATTACGAAAACTTCAGAGGACGAAGTATTTATCGCCATGGAAGATCAAGACAGCAGTGACATCTTTACACTTCGATACATTTGTCAGTAGTAGCAAGAATGTTTGACTTGCTGGGATTCATAAGTCCGGTCATCGTTCGGTGCAAAATTCTTATGCAAGACTTGACACTCAAGGGCCTAGATTGGTCGATTGTCGAAGTAAGGAAAGATGGAAAGAACTTTTACAGGATCTTAAAGACTTATAAAATCTACAAATACCACGATATGTGAACACATCAAAAACGTATCGATTCGAAATACACGGATTCGCTGACGCATCCGAAAGAGCGTACGGATTCTGTCTTTATGTTCGATCAGATCTCCCGAGTGGAGTCAAAGTCACTTTACTCATTGCGAAATCAAAGATAGCACCTACCAAGACACAGTCATTGCCTAAGTTAGAACTGTGCGGAGCATTGTTGCTCAGTCGGGCTTGGCGCAAATTCGAAAGGACATTAAAATTATACATCGACAAGGTATATTTTTGGACCGATTCAAAAATTGTTCTGCAATGGCTGAAACTTCATGCATCAATACTAAATTGTTTTGTAGCAAATAGAGTATCAGAGTTACAACAACACACGGAAGAAATAATATGGAAGCACGTCCCTTCTAACAAGAATCCAGCAGACATTGTTTCTCGTGGTTGTAGGACATCAGAGCTGCAAACAAGCATGTGGATAACAGGGCCAACATTCTTAAAATTGTCTAAGGCCGAATGGCCAATTCTTAGGGAACCACTTCCGCCGCCTATCGAAGTAAGAACCAAGTCCGCACTTCTTTGTTGCAGAGCAGACAACGCTAATTCACAATCTATTCTTAATATGATCATAAATAATTCTTCATCGTATATTCGAATCGTTCGAATTTTTTTATACCTCTATCGCAGCGTGAACAAAGTGAAGCCTGATCGCACTCTAAGTTCATCATCAATAGCCGATATTCGCATTACTGAGACAGAAATGTATCAATCGTTTTGGAAAATTGTTGCAGTAATACAACAAGAATTTTATGCTGATGAAATATCTTTACTAAAAAACAAACAACCTTTAACACTGTGTCTACAGCGTTTGACACCATTCATGCACACAATGACATTTGGACAAACTGCAGTATGTGTGATGAGAGTCGGAGGACGTCTCGACAACGGAGACCTTCCATTCAACGCCAAGCACCAGGCCCTGCTACCTCAAAATCATCGTTTTACCAAGTTATACATCGAATTCTTACACAACAAAAATCTTCACGCTGGCCCAAAGTTAATTTTATCTCTTTTACGAGAACGAATTTGGGTAATCAACGCACGAGCGTTGATTAGAAAAGTTGTGCGAAGCTGCATCCGCTGCTTTCACTTTAAACCTCGCCTCATGATGGGCAATCTTCCTGCTGATCGACTACGAGCTGAAAGACCATTCCTAGTAACAGGAGTAGATTTTTGCGGCCCATTTTTCACGTCTTACAGGATTCGCGGAAAGCCGCCGTACAAAACATTTGCGGCAATTTTTGTATGTTTTGCTTCAAAGGCGATTCATATTGAATTAGTCTCCGAATTGTCAACAAATGTATTTCTGCTTTGTATACGTAGATTTGTAGCGCGCCGTGGTGTACCATTGCGCATGGTGTGCGACAACGCCACAAACTTTGTTGGCGCTGCTACAAGGCTAGCTGAGTTTAAGTCAAAATTGTTTAACTCAGACGTCATAGATCACATAAAAACATATAGTTCAATTAAAGGATTTAACTTTTGCTTTATTCCCCCTAGAGCTCCACACTTTGGCGGCCTCTGGGAAGCGTCAGTAAAATCAGCGAAGACACTGGCTCTGAAGAATATTTCAAACGCATCTCTTACTTTCGAGGAACTACTCACTGTGTTCTCGGATGTGGAAGCTATCCTTAATTCAAGGCCAATAGCACCCACTTCAGATGACCCCAACGATTTCAATGCTCTCACTCCTGGGCATTTGCTGATTGGAACCGAATTAACGTCAGTACCAGAATCATTAATTTACCATTCCACGGACCCTCCCGGAACGGAACTACGGTATCTGGATAGATGGCAGCGAGTGACCTATTTGAAACAACAATTCTGGACACTGTGGGCACGGGATTATCTTCATAACTTACAACAACGCAGCAAATGGATTTACGAAAAGGCAAAGGTGGCCTTGGGACAACTAGTTATAGTACATGAAGACAACGTGCCGGCTTAACATTGGCCTTTAGCAAGAGTAGTGTCTGTACATGCCGGACCTGATGACAAAATTCGAGTAGTCGAACTTAGGACTGCAAAAGGAATCTTCAAAAGGCCAATTCACAAGATCATCAGAATCATTTATTTGAAATTTGGTTCTTTAAACAGAGGGAGCATGTTGGAGGAGAACTCCTGAATTTACATTCATTAATTTAATTATTCTGAAATATTAACCATTGGGTTAAATAGCTAAACTATCGATATATCGCAAGCTCAAAGAGAGTTCAATCTAGCATCACTGTTGGCTCTCTTCTTGCGTTTCCCTTTACATTTTACTTTGTATAACTCTCTCTCGTATCATATAAGAATTGAAGAATTTACTGTACCAAGAGAACTCGAAGGCGACGGACGCAAAAATAAATGGAAAACTACTAACGTCGGCTAATCTGATTGTGGCAAGGGAAGTTTTGATTCATCGAATTCAACGAGTAGCAGATTATAATTATGGCCGAGAAATTGGCCAACAATCTCTTTGAACAGTTAGCTGCAAACCAGAGCAGTTCAAACTTGTCGATGCCCACTCGCACAGAATTGACTGCTTCGGGTTCGACTTCAGAAAACAAGCAAGGCGTCGAATTGCCGAAGATTCAAATAAAACGGTTTGCTGGACTCTACACAGAGTGGCCAGCTTCTCAAGATATCTACGAAAGTACGGTACACAACAAAAGGGAGTTAACCAACACTCAAAAGTTTGATCATTTGAAAACACTGCTCGTCGATGATGCTGCCAACTTGGTGTGGCATCTGGCGATATCTGACACAGCTTACAACACTGCTTGGGAACGCCTGAAGGAAAGGTAAAATAGGCCACGCCATATTCTAAAGCGGTCACTTGAGACCGCTCCATTCCCAGTCGCCTCAGCGCCGTCTTCTTGACTCTCAGCGATATGTTGAACTGGTACTCCATTTATATTACTTATCTCACAAAGGAAGCTTCTCTCTCTGTTTCTATCTCAGCGAGCCGGCGGTCGCTCTCACGAAGGCAGCTTTGGGAAGATTCCGTTCCAATCCACGTGGTTCAGAAATATTCAAACTCTGAGAATATTTCGGGAGCCATAGAAATAAATATTTCAGGATGTTGACACCCATATCGTAGACGTGTGCTAGCTCAAAAAAGGTCGCGAGATCGAACATATATCTCGAGCCTTCTAACCAAACAATTAAAAGCCAGTTTTCTATGCTATGCTATATTCAGTTGCACAATTTGTTGGGCAAATCGATCGGTTAGGTCGGTTGGCTGAAATCTTAATTTCAATGTTAATTCAAATTACTCACATGGTCTTATTTATCTTACATTTGAGTTTTTTTCCCTCCTCTTCAAGTGTTTCCTGCTTGCCAAATTTTTTGTGACTGGCGTGCCGTCGTAGCGGCCACACGTATTGTGTACCCCTGATGACTTTTTACCATTCCTTTTCCGACTAAAGAAATGCATATAAACGAATTAAGTGAATTAAGTAAGTAATCTCGCGGACTTTGTTGTTCCATGCATCAAATGAAGCAAATGTCCAATGGCAGTACCAATTTAACCTCCACGGTGATAATCGTATTTAAAGTTGCTACTCGAACACAACGGACATCAAACACAAGAACAAAGAAAAAAAACAATCTGAAAAACCAAAAACAGTAACAGGTGCGCTGGGTGTTGCCCAAAAACAACCACCTACAAGAACCACCCGATAGAAGTTTATTGAAATCAGTTATCAGCAAGACAATTCTAGTCAAACCAAAATATATTGTCTTGAAACAAAACAAACTCATTCACTGGTACAACGGCGTTCCCTATTTATGGTTGCACACCCCGGACAAAATGCATCTAAAATTTCCCTAACCATCACACGATCATCTGTACCAGAAGACATAAAAACCGACTGTAACATCCATACAGATCACAAATTCTATTCATTGCAACCCACTGAAGAGCTGATACAACAAATTTTTTCAAAGGCAAATCTTACAATCTTTCTAATAACATTAGACCTTCTAAAATAACAACCAAAACCAAACATTGTGCAAAAAAAAAAAAAACAAACATCTCCACGGGTTCTGGGATGTTCAGTTGCTTTTAAAGATTTAACTTACTTTTTTGTAATTAATTGTTAACAAAATAATTTGTTAATAGCTTAAGCCTTTTTTTTTCGAATGCTCTGCTAGTTGACGTGCATAAATAAATCATCGGAAATGTCCAATAGGTCTTTCTCTATAGTGAACTTGCCATTAGGTAGCTCCATATACATCCCCAAAGCTGGGTGGTAATTATACTCTGGATACAACAAATCACTAGTTCATAAATCTTTTATATACTTTATGAAACTAGTCTATTTAGTGGATGTAGATTTTCGAGAACTTGAGACTCCTTAGAAAAACCCTTTTCAAGTTAACGGCTGTAGATTAGGAAGAGTAACAGAAACACTTGCAAGGGTATACAAACTTCTGCGCAGCCGAATTTTGCCCGGTTCTCTGGTTATGTAATGGTATGCGTATATTTATAATTTTTTCTACTTGCAACAAAGTGTTACAAGCTCACCTATACTACACTATTGTTGCCACAAAGTATTACAAGCTGACCTATACTACACTATTGTTGTCGTTTACTGCTAGAAAGCTAGAAACATATCCTGCTTCATTTAGGCCAGTAGTAGTGTTGCTGTTTTATAACTAATATGAATTCACAATTGTTTAATAAAAAACAATAAATAAAGTCAAATGTTGGGAAGGTAAATAAATGTTTTACACAAAATATTTACACAAAATATTTTAATTTGATTTGGCATAAAAAGCTGAAATAAAACAGATGATCAACTTAATCTAAAAGAATAATTTGTTTCCGAATTCTAATTCTATTTTCTTATATTATGAAACTACTTGCGTAAATATGTACATCTTTTTTTTAAATTAATACTATGAAAACAGGCAATATTAAGAGTTTGTACTCTTTTGTGTACATACAAAGTGCACGCTGCTGTGAACAGTTCCTATTTCGGCTTTTTGCCATTGATTTCAATTCAACTCATGCTTGTTTCGAAAAGTTTTGGAATTTTTCTAATCCTTTGATATTTTTATACCCTTGCAAAAAGGGTATATTAATTTTGGTCAGAAGTGTGCAACCCATAGAAGGAAGCATCTGCGACCATATAAAGTATATATATGTATAAGTTAACAAACAATCTAGCGAACTGCCCCTGCACTAAGTCTTAGAAGAATCTGTGCAGCTGCAACGTCGATGTGACGAATTCCACATAAGCATAAATACGCTGACGCAGCGTCTGACCAAGAGCTCATAGCATGACCATATGCCTTACATATTTACTTCTTATGTATTTAGCTTTAGATTCATATTCCCACTTATGTATGTATGTAGCTTTAGATTCATATTCCAATTTATGTACTCGGGTTTAGTTCTCTTTTATTTCCTTCAATATATTCAGTTTTTGTATAACCATTTAACAATAAAGAAGCATAACTCCGGCACTTAGCCGAAATACAATTTATCATCTCTAATATATTGCTGATCCACAAGGTCGGTGATTCAGATACCTAATCGTATCTCATCCTAATCAACATAAATCAATCCATAAGCTGAATCCCACCAACGGCAACCCCTAACAGAAACCAGTGGAAATATTTTGTGAGTAATTTGCATTGAATTTATTTGCATTGAATTTAATTGTGAGATTGAATGTGTGCGGTTATATTGTTAGATTGAATTCGCTAAGACACTGTGTTAGACAACTGCCAATGAGTTGGTCCTATAGGGACATTAAAGAAGAATCTGATAACAACGAGGATATTATAGTACAATCTAGGCCTCAGGCACTCGATCAAACAGAAATGGATCCACAAACGTTAAAAGTGATAATAGAGAGCGCAGTCAGCACCGCGCTTAACGCACAAGAACAACACATAAGAGGCGAGATACACGCCGAACTCGAACATCTGAGAAACCAAGTGAACCTATTTAGAATTGAAGCGCCCTAAGTACAGGTGTACGAAAGCGTAACAATTGACCACAGCATTAGATGTGAGGTTAGACTCGACGCTGCGAAATCGGTGCCAAATTTTAATGGTGACCATGAAGAATATGTGTCTTGGAGACAATCAGCCATAGAGGCATATCAAGCCTACAAGGGATACTATGGGAGTGAAACAAATTACCAGGCAGTGATCATTTAAAAAAATAAAGTTTGTGGTGCTGCACGCGCAGTGCTTACCTCACATAACACTGTGCTAAATTTCGATGCAATCACTGCTAGACTTGATTGCACATACGCCGATAAAACGTCTCTGCGCGTTCTTAGACATCAATTAGAAATGGTCAGACAAGGAGACCTAGAATTAATGCAGTACTATGTTGAGGTTGAGAAAAAACTCACTCTTATTACAAATAAAATTGCCATGACGCATGAGGAGCAAGCAGCCGTCATTCTTAATACAGAAATTAGGAGCGATGCTCTGCACGACTTCATGGCAGGCCTGAGGAAGCCTATTAAGGCACTAGTTATACCAGCACAGTCCAAAAATTTGCCTTCGGCTTTAGCACTGGCTCGCGAGGCTGAGAATAGCATAGAAAGGAGCACGTTCGCTGCTACGTATGCTAAAGCAATTCAAGATAGGAGCCACCCAGGGGAAAATAACAAGCAAGGGAATCGGTCAATGCCCAGACAGGGAAAACATTTTGAGAAAAACCCCCATTTTACAGGAAAACAAGTCCAAAACAGACCCTAACAGGGTGAGCAGGGACCAACATCAAACAGTAAACAAATTCGAGCCCAAGACCAAGCACAACCGATGGATGTTGATCCATCAGTTTCCAAACTGAGACAGCAGACTGCTTGGGGTAAAACCCGCGGTAGCGGGCGAATCTCAAAAGAGACAGAACGCATCAGAGCGTATGACTGGACAGAGTCGCCAGAATGTTAACAACATTTCTCAAAAAGACTCGGCCCAAGACCAACAATACGCGCGTATAGCAGAGGCCGCCGTCGCAGAGGCTAGCGATGAGAACGACTCCATACCGGACAATGATTTGCTAAGTTTTTTAGAGAACGCTCCCAACTGCCGTTCGTCGAGCGACAGTTGGCTGGTAGAACACTAAAAATTCTAATCGACACTGGGGCAGCAAAGAATTATGTAAAACCCGTAAAGGAGTTAAAAAACATAACACTTGTCGACACCCCATTTACTGTGAACTCCATACATGGGTCCAGTAAAATTAAAGAAAAATGCTTCATGAGAATTTTCGGAAAGAATGCCCCGTTTTTCATTTTAGATACCCTTGATACTTTTGATGCCATAATAGGCTTCGATTTGCTAACGCAAGCAGGGGTAACCCTAAACTTACACAGCGGTAGTATTGCATATGGCAGTATGGCGGAAGCACTGCAACACCATACTTGCGATAGCGTTAATTTCACAAGCATTGATGACATAATAGTTCCTGATAGCGTAAGAGAGGAATTTAAAAAGGTAATACTGAACACGATCGGCGCATTTTCGACCTCTAACGAGGCATTGCCATATAACACTTCAGTTATTGCCACAATTCACACAAGCAATAGACAACCAAGAAGTGTACTCCAAGTCTTACCCATATCCTATGGGTGTAGCCGATATTGTTAATAACGAAATCGCTCAATTGTTAAAAGACGGCATTATAAGACCATCTCGGTCTGCGTACAACAGTCCTGCATGGGTTGTTGACAAAAAAGGTTTGGACTCAAACGGTAACAATAACAAACGACTCCTTATTGACTTTCGAAAGTTAAACGAGCGAACCATTGCCGACCCAATGCCAAGCATTCCAATGATTCTAGCGAATCTTGGAAAGGCAAAATTTTTCACGACTCTGGGCTTTAAATCTGGATACCATGAAATCTATCTAGCTGAAAAGGATCGCGCGAAAACGGCGTTCTCAGTAAACGGAGGGAAATACGAATTCTGTCGCTTAACCTTTGGTTTGAAAAATGCCGGAAGCATATTTCAGAGAGCAATCGATGTTCTAAGGGAATAAATCGGGAAAATATGCTACGTCTACGTAGATGACGTGTTAATATTTTCTGAAAATGAAGCCGAGCATGTCAAACACATTGACACTGTGATCCAGCTGCTCTGCAACGCTAACATGAGAGTTTCGAAAGAAAAGACAAAATTTTTTAAAGAAAGCGTCAAATATTTGGGTTTCATCGTCTGTAGTGACGGAACAAAAACTGACCCCGAAAAGGTCAAGGCAATTCAGGAGTACCCCGAGCCAAAGAGCCTCTATGCACTAAGATCGTTTTTGGGCCTTGCTAGTTATTACAGGGTGTTTATTAAGAATTTTGCATCAATCGCAAGACCTTTAACCGACATACTGAAAGGCGAAAATGGAAAAGTAGGCAAGCACATGTCCAAAAAGGTCCCAATCGACTTTGATGAATTGCAACGTCACACCTTTGACCGCTTAAGAAACATTCTGGCATCCGAGGATGTCATACTCATGTACCCGAACTTTCAAAAACCTTTCGACCTCACAACCGACGTTTCTGCCGACGGGATTGGAGCAGTGTTGTCCCAGGGCGGGAGGCCAATAACAATGATATCCCGAATATTAAAGCAAAGTGAATAGCTTTACGGCACTAATGAAAGGGAATTGTTGGCAATCGTGTGGGCTCTTGGAAAACTACAAAACTACCTGTATGGAACCAGAGAGTTGCACATTTTTACAGATCACCGTCCGCTCACATTTTCCGTGTCACAAAAAAAGACAAATGCGCGAATTAAAAAGTGGATGGCTTTTATTGAAGAACGTAACGCTCAAATTCATTACAAGCCAGGGAAAGAAAACCTAGTGGCAGATGTCTTATCAAGGCAAAATGTAAATGCCCTATAAGATGAAATTCAATCATGTGCTGCCACCGTCCACAGTGAGCTTTCCTTGACCTACACAATCGAGACAACAGACAAGCCTGTTAATCTCTTTAGGAACCAAGTAATCCTAGAAGAGGCGCGCTACAACTTGCATCGGAGACTAATTCTGTTCGGCAGCAAAACTCGACATGTGATACAATTCACAGACAAGAACGATCTCCTTGAATCCTTAAAGCTTGTAGTGAACCGTGAAGTTGTAAGTACATTAGCCGCCTTTCAACATGAATTAGTTCGACTTTTCCCCACAACAAAGTTTTGGCATTGCAAGAACATGGTTACTGATATAACCAACAAAGATGATCAGATTCAGATAGTTACTACCGAACATAATCGCGCACATAGAGCAGCGCAAGAAAATATCAAACAAATACTCCGGGATTATTACTTCCCAAAAATGGCCAAATTAACCAATGAAATCGTCTTAAATTGCAAAGTCTGCACCACAGCTAAGTACGACCGTCATCCAAAAAAAACAAGAACTTGGGCAAACACCTATTCCCTGTTATCCCGGCGAAATGCTGCATATCGATATATTCTCCACTGACCACAAGCTATTCTTGAGCTGCGTGGACAAGTTTTCCAAATTTGCTGTTGTACAAGCCTTATTATCCCAAACAATAACGGATATTACTATCCCCATATTGCAATTACTCAATATTTTTCCAAAAATAAAGACAATTTATTGTGACAACGAAGCATCGTTTAATTCAGAGACGATTACTTCGATGTTAAAAAATCAATTCGAAATAGACGTAGTAAACGCACCTCCATTGCATAGCTGCTCGAATGGACAAGTGGACCGATTCCACAGTACATTGCTAGAGCCAGATACATGAAAATTTATAAACAACTTAATGATACGACACAGATCATAGTAAGAGCAGCAATAGAATATAATAAAACAATTCATTCGGTTACGGAAGAAAAGCCAATAGACGTTATCCATGCACAACACACTGTTTTGCGGGAAAATATTAAAGACAGAATCAACAAAGCACAACAAGATACACTCAACAGATGCACGAAAATCATAGACGATACGATAAAACTGGCTGAATTATTTCCCTTGACGAACATGCGAAAATTTATAGAAGTAGACATAAAACATGTTAAAAATCTTTTGTCCGCATTAATAATACATTACAGGATAGCAAGAAGTCTAGATTTTTTGGGTACAGCGCTAAAGGTTGTGGCAGGAACACCTGATGCGGCAGATTTGGAAAAAGTTAAAATAACAGAAGCACAGTTAATTTAATCTAACAATAGACAAATAATAATTAACACAGAAACTCAAAGGCAGATTAATTTACTTACAAATACTGTTAATAAAATAATACAGTCCAGAAGTGGTGAAATTACCGATATCCCACACTTATACGAAACTTTACTAGCAAGAAATAGAATGCTAATTACAGAAATTCAAGACCTTATGCTTACTGTCACACTTGCCAAATCTAATATAATAAACCCAGCCATTTTTGATCAAGAAGATTTAAACAGAATGCGTTACCAACAATCACGCAACATTTTGCAAACTGGCTAAGCATGACACATGCGCTCGCGGACTACATTCAGGGCAATCTGCTATATGCCGGCCGCAGCCCAGTCACCTGGAGCCCATTACAAGGGTTGGCGAATGGATAATTATTGCCAACACGCGTGCGAGTATCAGCGTAGATGATGGCCCTACGTTACACGTCAACGGAACCCATCTTATAACGTTTGAGAAAAGCGCTACGATAAACGGGACCATGTACCTCAACCACAACAAGGTCGTAAGCAAGGTTCCTGGCATCCCAGCTTCCCCTTTGCTACATATAACGGGACACGATCATGTGTTAAGTCTACCTCTGCTACAGCGAATGAATGAACTCAACCTAAACGCCATCCAGGAGTTGAATGATGATATGATATCCAACAGATCGCCCAAGGTTTGGTTCGCGATCGGAGTACTTGTAAGCTTCATGCTCTGTAGCCTCGTCGTAGCTGGTTACTGCAGGTACCAGAGGAAGTCAGCTGCTAAACTGCGAAAATTCGTCCAAGAGTCATGCATCACCGAGGACGGCAATGAACTTAGAAGGGGAGAAGTTAACAAACAATCAAGCGAACTGCCCCTGCACTAAGTATTAGAAGAATCTGTGCAGCTGCAAAGTCGATGTGACGAATTCCACATAAGCATAAATACGCTGACGCAGCGTCTGACCAAGAGCTCATAGCATGACCATATGCCTTACATATTTACTTCTTATGTATTTAGCTTTAGATTCATATTCCCACTTATGTATGTAGCTTTAGATTCATATTCTAATTTATGTACTTAGGTTTAGTTCTCTTTTATTTCCTTGAATATATTCAGTTTTTGTATAACCCTTTAACAATAAAGAAGCATAACTCCGGCACTTAGCCGAAACACAATTTATCATCTCTAATATATTGCTGATGCACAAGGCGGTGATTCAGATACCTAATCGTATCTCATCCTAATCAACATAAATCAATCCATAAGCTGGATCCCACCAACGGCAACCCGTAACAGGAACCAGTGGAAATATACAACATCTTAACTTATATACATTCTTGATCAGCATATAGGGTATATAGGGTTGACTTGACTTCGAGTAAATTACACTGTTTGTCTTTAGATATTATGGAGACGTGGGTTGAGGGAAGAGTGAATGGGAAAAGGGTCTTCCTGATACTCTCTATTCGTTGGCCGTAGTCTAGGATGTGGGGCAGGGTGATTTAGTTTCCCCCGTGATCAGATGGGAATGCGTAGGAGTGGAGTGACCAATGCGTAGAAGGACAAAAGTCCGACTTGTGCTTCTGTGGCAACTATCGTAATATCGGGTTATTTCCATATTTGGATTAAAAGTTTTATAATAATGCTGAAACGATGCCCAGTTGCTGGATTTGAGGGTGAAGAGGTGTCGTTGAACAGCTGTTTTTAAGTCCATGTCGTTGCATGGTATGACAGTAAAGGTAGGAGATTTTCCGACCATTTTTGCAGCGGCATCTGCTAATTCATTCCCAATAATACCTTTGTGGCTGGGTACCCAAAATATTTGAAGTTTGACTGGTGCTTTTATGAGGGCAACCCCTATTTGGTAAATCGTAGTATTAGTATTAATCGTGTTTTGTGTGGCTAACACTGTTGATAGACTGTCGGTGCAAATCACATATTTCCCGGCTTTTCTTTGGGCATGGTTAATTGCTTTGACAATTGCTGTAGCTTTCGCAGAAAATATAGTAGAATATTCCGGAAGCCATCCAGATGCTACAAGTACTCCCTCTTGGTTGACGCCGGCAAAAGCTGTGATATGTTGCGTTTTTGTTCCATCAGTGTAAAGCCAAGAACGGTTTTTGAGGGGAGGTTTGGCTGATTCTTCGGCAAATGATCTTTGAAAGGTTTGGCTGCTGGTGTTGTTTTTTGAGAATTGGAGAAGTGTAGTGCTGATGAAGGAAGGCCTAAGTAGCCATGGACGTGTTGTAGCCTTCCTGGAGATTGTTGGTGGTTGGATGTTAAGTGCCTTTGAAAGTAAGGCGCATCTGCGTATGGTAGAGAGGTGTTTATACCGCTTTTTTTTTTTTTTTGTGTCAAGGCTTTGCGGATGCTATTTTGCTGGAGCAAGTATGGTGTGCAAAACAGTTTTGGGATAAGTTTACCCGTGGTTTCTGTGACTTTGTCTTCAATAGAGGGTAATGCTTCTGCCCATGCCAGCATTGATGCTGCGTCGAGCTGCAGTGTAATAGGCTGGTTTGAGGAGCCTTAGATGAGTTTTAGCGCAGCCTTACTGTAGTAAACTGCATAAAATATTTTAGCTTAACTGTTTTAACCGACCGTTTAAAACTGGCATTGCCTTTTTTATAGGCTAACAAATTGGAATCAGACATCTTATATTTGAATAACTGCCACATATGTTGTTTTGTATCTCCAAGCCCCTGAGGGATATTATTCCACCAGCAAGTTTTTCTTTTAAATATATGTGGTTTAGTCTTTAGTAATTCGATATTAACGGCCATTCTGATGGCTTTTATTAGTTGAGCAACTTGCAATTGTATGTTAGAGTGGGAGGCCCAATGACAATGTCGATCACAAGATAAGGCAAAAATTTCCCAATTTGCTAGGTCGGTTTTGTATTTAGGGCAGAATTTAGTGTTTTGGAAATGAGCCTATATAATCAAAAAAGCTTTCTGCTCTCTGGCGTGACGCTCGTGTTTTTGCATAGCTCCTGAGTTTTTATTAATATTTATTGTTTTTTCTCAATTTTTAATTGTGCTTAATTTGTTTACACTTCCGCTGGTGTTGTTCGCTTGACTCCCTTGTGTTTTATTTCCATAATTCGCCAAATTAATCAGTTTAAACAGTTTTTTCTTTTTCGTGATTAGTGTTTGGTGCATTTACATATTTTTTTTTTCTTTTTTTTTTTCTTTTTCGTCATTGCTTCTGCAGTTGCTCCCCTCATCGCCCCCATCTTACCATCAGTGCTAGTGGCTTTGTTGTTCTCTCTGCTTTGTGCTTGTGCTTAGCTTCTCTCCCGCGTAATCACTTTTGTAAGGCCGCCTCTCAAAGCTCGGCTTATAACTGTTCTTGCACTCTCTGTTGTGCTGTGCACTCTAGCTGTCTCTTTGTTTTATTTGTAATTATTGATTATTTATCAATAATTATCTTTGTGCTGTGAATTTAATTTTTCTATATATTCTTATATATATATAATTTTTTTGCCTTTCTTTCGGCTTTTCAATGGCTTGTTGTCTACCTAATTGCAAACATTCTGATCGTTTTGATGATCAGTATAGAGCAATATCTTGTTGGCTCTGCGATAATCTTATTCACTTAAAATGTGCTGGCCTCAATGGCCGCGACTACGACAAATTTTCTGGTTTGTCTGTGTCTAAGCCTGAGCTTGGCTTAATGCGCTGGACTTGCCCATCTTGTGCCAGCCAGCAGCTTGATTTTAGCCGTATGTATAGGGATCTTCGTTTAAGGTTTCTTTCTTTAAACAAACTGGCCAAACAGCTGTCAAACGAGTGTGACTCTAGCGTTCAATTATTGTCGCAATTCAAATTTGTTCCACCTTCTGAGAAATTGCACAAGAAATGTACCCTTGAGTTGCCTCGTAAGCAGTCGCCAGCTCCCTCTATTACTTCCTCTCCTTTACTTTCGCCTACACCATCTTCTTGTCCCTCTTTATGCTCTTCTTTTCAGATTGAAGTACCCATTACAAGCCCTGGTGTACCTCAATCTATCCCTCACGGGAACTCTGATCAATCACAGGATCATGCCGGCTCTCAATCACTTGCGGATCCCAATGCTCCTCCGCCTCCACTAACTGTAGTGCCTCATCGCAAACAATTATTTATTTCTAGGCTTGCTCCAGATACTTCTGAGTCGTCTGTGGCAGCTTACATTAGTAATATTTGCCCTGCTAAGGTTTTAATTTAAAAGTTTAAGTTTTCTAGGCCTCGCGAAATCTCCTCTTTTAAAATTACAGTACCAAATGAGTACTTCTCAGCTATGGTTGACCCTAATTTTTGGCCAGAGGGCCTAGTTGTACACGAGTTTGCGCCCAATAAGCGCTCTCGTCCGTTGCCTGTCCACCTTCCTACTTTATCTTCTGCTTCAAAAAACTAATAACGTCTAGTCTTTGCATTCATTATCAAAATGTAAGAGGACCAAGCTGTCGAACCTTTTCTGTGATAGCCAAACCTTTTCAGCTGACATATTAGCTTTCTCTGAAACTTGGCTTAACTCCTCTGTTCTAGATAATGAAATTCTTTCTAATAATTTTATTTCTTATAGGCTTGATCGTGTTGGTCGTCGTGGCGGTGGAGTACTCATTGCTGTAAACTCGAATCTGTCTTCAAGTGTGGTGCCGATTGATCTCCCCTTAGGTGTTGAGTTTATTTGCGTCGAAGTTACATGTTCTAACTTTAGCCTATATATCTCTTGTTCTTATATTCCTCCAGCTTCTGATATCATGATCAACATGCGCCATGCTGATGCTTTACGAACTATTTTTGGTCGTCTTAAAGATCGTGATGTTCTTATAGTTTTAGGTGATTTTAACTTGCCTAATATTTCTTGGCTTGTTGATGATAATCTATCTTTCTTAATTCCTTCATCTCAACATGTTTTTCTTGATAGCCTACTATATCAGTTGAATTCTTTCCTTAACTGTTCTAAAAGAATCCTTGATCTTGTTTTTGTCTCTGATCCCACTGTTTGTGCTGTATCGCAAACACAGCCACTAGTGAAACCTGAAGATCCTTATCATCCTACCATTGAAGTTACTATTTCTTACAATTCCGTTACTAATTTATTTAAAAACATCTCAAATTCTCGTCGTAGATGTTTTCGCAAAACAAATTTCAATCTTCTTAACAGCCTTATTTTCTCTTTTGATTGGTCGTTTCTATTTGAGTGCTGCGATATAGATTGTGCAGTGAAGTTTTTCTATTCTGCTCGTAATTCTCTAATTGATAAATGCGTTCCTTATGTGAATGTCTCTACCGTCTCCAGCTCGCCAGTCTGGTTCACACGTAGGCTCTCTAATCTTCGTAACATTAAATCGAGATATTTTAAAAGATTTAAAAAAACTGGTTCGCGACTTGACTATGCAAATTATTGTATAGCCAAATCTCAATTTTGTCTCTTAAATACTCAATGCTACAACAATTATCTCGTTCGCTGTAAGCCTGAATTTTATAATAACCCCAAAAGATTTTACAACTTTGTCAATTCCAAAAGACGCTCTAATGTCCTACCTTCCACCTTCAGACTTAACGACCAGTCTGCCAATAATGATTTAGATATTGCAGATCTGTTTGCTAAATTTTTTCAGTCGACATATTCTACTACTGTTTCGGATCCCACACCCTATCCCTTTTCAATCCCACATTTAAATTGTATGTTTTTTCCCAGTATTACTGAAGACTGTATTCTCTCTAGCTTGTCATCTATGAAGTCTTCCTTCGTTCCCGGGCCTGATGATATACCTAGTTGCATCCTTAAAATGTGTTCTATTTCCCTATATAAGCCTTTAGCTCGGTTATTCTTTATATCGAGTGAGACTTGTAGATTTCCTGATATTTGGAAGGAGTAATTTATTATTCCGCTTTTTAAAAAGGGTAGCAAATCGGATGTTTCCAACTACCGTGGCATTGCCAAACTTTCGGCAATACCTAAACTGTTTGAGAAAATTATTACGTCTTCTCTTCAACATCTATCCAGATCCACTATTTCTCCTTGCCAGCATGGTTTCATGAAAGGTCGTTCGTCGCTTACCAACCTTTTAGAATTGACTACCCTTGTACACCATGGCTTCCGTAAAAAGTGTCAAACTGATGTTATTTATACTGACTTCAGTAAGGCTTTTGATACGGTTGATCATTCTTTGCTTCTCGCGAAACTTAACATCATGGGTTTTTCACCAAAATTATTGGGTTGGTTAAAGTCGTATCTTATTGGCAGAACCCAAAAGGTGTCTTTTCGTTCCTCGATATCTAAAACTGTTCGAGTTACGTCAGGTGTACCCCAAGGCAGTCATCTGGGCCCACTTTTATTTACATTGTTTATAAATGATTTGCCTTTGGCCTTGGCTCATTCACGCGTGCTCATGTTCGCGGATGACGTCAAGATTTGTTATTCCTATAATGATCCTTCTTTCCAACAGTACTTGCAATCAGATCTCGATGCGTTCTGTGATTGGTGCCACGTTAATAAATTACACCTTAATGCCTCTAAGTGTTCTTTTATGACTTTCAGTCGTTTGTCTCCGCTCCTAGCTCATTACTCTATTAAGTCTGTTCTGTTAGATTGTGTTCCATCATTCAAAGACTTAGGCGTTATGTTTGACCCTAAACTTTCATTTAATGTTCATATTTCTTCAATTGTCAACAGAGCAAGCAGCCTTCTCGGCTTAATTAAACGTTGGGCCAAAGAATTTGATGATCCCTATGTAACAAAGGTTTTATACACTTCGTTAGTTCGCCCTACTCTAGAATATTGCTCGCCAGTGTGGAACCCGCAATATGATGTTCACCAGCGTAGTATTGAATCGGTACAGAAGCAATTCCTTAAGTTTGCGCTACGCGGTCTAAATTGGGACCCGGGTCTTCGCCTACCTTCTTATTCTGACAGACTTCTTCTTATTAATCTTCCTTCACTTTATAACCGTAGGCTTGTTTTTGGCATTCTCTTTCTCCATAAACTAGTCAACGGCGAAGTCATTTCTACCAATTTACTAGATACGCTGTATTTTTGTGTTCCCTCACGTCGGACCAGAAACTTTTTTCCTATTCACCTTAGTAGATGTCTAACTAACTACTCTCTTCACGAACCTCTTCGTGTTCTTTGCCAATCTTTTAACAACCTTTCTCACCTTATCTCTCCTCATCTTTCTGTCACTTCTCTTCGCGCTATACTTTTTAATCATCTACAGCGAAACCAATGAAAATATTCTGGACTTGGATTGGCTGCAACTCATCCCTGGCCACATTGGCTGTGAATCGGGGCATAGCTGGCACCTTGTGCAATTAAAACACCTCCACCGGGCCGGGGATGTTTAGTTGTGTATAAAGCTAAGCTACCTTCTTCATTTAATTACTATCTGTCTTTAGCTTAAGCTTTTTCGTCGACTGCTGTGTTAGTTGACGTAAATAAATAAATAAATAAATAAATAAATAAATAAATAAATAATATCCAATTAAAAATTACCCGTACTTGGCTGGTAGGAATGGGTTGATTAGGTGGTATATATGAATTGACAATTGTTAACTTTATATCCAGGTCTAAGCAGATGGCTAAGTGAAAATATTAGAGTTAACCGAATTCTGGATAAGCGAGTGGGGTAGGTGTCGCCTAACAACGATCCCTACACCTTGCTTTGCTGTTAAGTTGGAAGCAAGATTGGTAAAATATCCAATTTATTGCTTTGGGCAAATTGTGTTGTGGGCATTGTGGGGTAGGTGCGTCTTCTGAAGACATATAATGTCTGGTCGATATTTATTAATTAGAATGCTAAATTCATCATAGTTACTAAAGTATCCTTTCAAGTTCCACTGAACAATCTTAAGATTCATAAGATGCAATAGTTGGAAATAAGGCTACAGGAATAAATAAATAAATTAATAAATAAATAAATTGTGCCAAAAGAAAAACATCTCTACGAGTTCAAGGATGTTCAGTTGCTTTTAAAGATTTACCTTACTATTTTGTAATTAATTGTTAACAAAATAGCTTGATAATAGCTTAAGCCTTTTTCTGTCGACTGCTCTGCTAGTTGACGTGTATAAATAAATCATCAGAAATGTTCAATAGGTCCTTCTCTATAGTGAACTTGCCACTAGGTACCTTTATATACATCCCCAAAGCTGGGTGATAATTATACTCTGGGTACAACAAATCACTAGTTCATAAATCTTCTATATACTTTATGAAACTAGTCTATTTAGTGGATGTAGATTTTCGAGAACTTGAGACTCCTTAGAAAAACCCTTTTCAAGTTAACGGCTGTACGTAGATTAGGAAGAGTAACAGAAAAACTAGCAAGGGTACATAAACTTCTGCGCAGCCGAATTTTGCTCCGGTTCTCTGGTTATGTAATGGTATGCGTATATTTATAATTTTTTCTACTTGCAACAAAGTGTTACAAGCTGACCTATACTGCACTATTGTTGCCACAAAGTGTTACAAGCTGATCTAAACTACACTATTGTTGTCGTTTACTGCTAGAAAGCTAGAAAAATATCCTGCTTCATTAAGGCCAGTAGTAGTGTTGCTGTTTTATAACTAATATGAATTCACAATTTTTTAATAATAAACAATAAATAAAGTTAAATGTTAAAGTGATTTAAAAAAAAACACCATTTGCATACAGATTTGGTTGATTTTCGAATTTTATGGATTTTGTATTGTTGAATGAAATCTTAATTGCTTATTAAAATAGACGAAATTGCAATAATTGGTAAAAATTTGCAAAAAAAACATCTCAAGCAGAACATTAATTTTTTTTAATTGCTTCCAAAATAAAGATCAGCATATAAAATTAAAGAATCAGCCAGAGTAAAATTAAACCATTTGAAAAATAAATCAATTCACCTGTGAATGCAGCCTCATGTTCGCACACGCAATAATGCTACAAAGCCATCATCTTTTTTCAAAACTATAAAATTTAAGAATCGACAAAAAAGTCAGAATATATATGTGATAAATCTTTAATTTCAAATATTAAGGATACAATTTATTTGTTTTCTAAACAATTTTAGGAAACCAAGTCGGCTTGAAACTCCTTAAAAAAGGTGTGCTCTAAAATGTCTTTGGCCGAAATACGGTGTACTGGATCATAGATAAGCATTTTTTGAATTAAGTCTTTCCGTTGTCATCTAGATTTTTTATGGTCGGGAAGTGAAGTGACGCCTGGCAAAATATCTTCAGTAGGTGTTTTGAGAATCCTGTAATATTAATAAAAAAATATTTTAATTTGATTTGACATAAAAAACTGAAATAAAACAGATAATCAACTTAATCTAAAAGAATAATTTGTTTCCGAATTCTAATTCTGTTTCTGTAGGGGGGTTGAATCTCCTTGGTAGGCAGCTTAATGAATTTTCTAAAATATCTTCCTTCGCTAAAGTAATGGGGTAATGCAGCAATTCCTCTTCTATGTTGTATTTTATTCACTTGTAAGTTTTCAACTAAAACTAGCTTAATTAAGAGCAGGGCACCAAACCCCGCTTGGAGCAAAGTGTGGGGAGTTCTTTTGTGGGGAGAGCGATGGGCATCATCGGGAGAGCGGTGCGAGGTGAAAGCTCCCGCCTCCGTTAACCCTTGTGTTGTCTGTTTGGTCATAAACATGCTCCCCCCCTTGCAGGAGTGCACGACCCAGGCAGTCTAATGGCACGCTCCGGACAGGGTCCAGCCAAAAACTGTGCGCATCGCAATTGGCCGCCCAGGACCAAAGACACCGACGACGGTCGGTAGAATGTTTCACCAGGACGATGCCCTCGAACTTTTTGGAGATTTGCGGGTCCACCGTAGAACTTGGAGTGCGGCAGCACAAGCCATCGACCACCTTCAGGATCGCCTCCAATCGCCATCCTTCACTGATCGGGGACCGGATCAATATGGACGGCTGTCAATCTAAAGGCCGTGGCCAGTGACGTCGCCATCGACGGTACCGCCGAACAAGGGTCGACGAGGGCCTTCACGTCGAAGGTTTTCCCTCCCGTCTCGAGACGTACCATCGCCGTTGGCATCAGATATGGATTGCGTAGCTGCAGCAGTGTGCCCTCATCCTCTTCTCCACGTTCAGCCGCAGGAAGCGACTTCATCGCTTCAGAGGATGGATTCTGCGACAGACTCGGCAACGGAAGGACTCAGTTCCTCGCGAACATCTGCGCTCCTCCTTCGATGCCTGTACTGAACGTGGTCTCGGAGACATGGATACGGGATATAGAGTGACCGATATCAGGAAGCTGCCGGGACAAATAATGAAGAAAGCGGATTAATGTAGGACTATACAATACACATATTACTACTGGCAGCTCGGCCCTTCTTATTTGTGAGGAAGGACCAAGTGCTGGGCGCTACTGTAGCTTTACGTAATGAGTTTGAATTCTTTCTTTTGGAGGAAGAAAAATCACTTTGCGACTGGACGCTTCACAACACCGCGAGCGGTAAGCAGTTCGACGACGCGGACGTTGCCGTCACTGCAAGGGTATGTTTGGTGGATTCACCCGAGACGCCATTCCTTGAATGGAAGATTGTCGTCTTTGAGTACCACCAGATCGCCCACTTCAAGATTTTTAGAAGGGAATCGCCACTTATTGCGCTTATGTAGCTCCTTCAGATACTCGTCTTTCCATCGGGTGCAGAAATGCTGACTCACAGCCTTCAGACGCTGCCACCGGTTAATGATAGACGGAACCTGATCCTTGATTTCAGGTTCCGTCACGGATAGCAATGGACCACCCACTAGGAAATGGCCTGGGGTCAAAGCTAAAGAATCGGTGGGGTCTTCATACATAGGAGAAATCGGCCGCGAGTTCAAACAAGCCTCTACCTTAGCCAGCAGCGTAGAGAACTCTTCAAAATAATACTTTTGGTTGGAGGTGGCCTTGTAGAACAGAGTTTTAAAACTCTTAACTCCAGCCTCCCACAACCCTCCCATGTGTGGGGCCCCGGGAGGGATGAAATGACTGGACAGATTCTGATGGCTGTAGTGGGATAGGATTTTCTGCTTGGTAGACCTTAGGAAATCTTTTTCAAGCACTCTGGATGCACCTACGAAGTTTTTACCGTTGTCGGACTGCACTTGCTGGGGACACCCTCGCCTCGATACAAAGCGAGCGAATGCTGCCAGAAATGCTTACTTAAATGCGGTGCTTAAATGCGAAGTTGCCTCAATGTGAATGGCTTTGGTGGAAAAAAAGACAAAGACACTCACATATCCCTTTGATATGCGACAGGCGCGGACGGTGAAACTCTTGAGGTTGAAAGGACCTGCGAAATCTATCCTGGTGGTCGTGAAAGGACGTGCGAAAGTAGTTCGCTGGGACGGAAGGGTGCCCATTAGCTGTGATTGCAGCCTTCTTTTGTAAATCACACGGACCTTGCATGAATTGACTACCGATTTGACTAGAATCCGCAGTCTTGGAATCCAGTATCTCTGTCGGATGAAACGGACTACCAGTTGACTGCCCCCATGGAGAGAGAGCTGATGCGTGAAAAGCACCAACAGCCGGGACAATGGACTTACGACTGGCAACAGAATGGGGTTACGCTCATCGTAACTGAGGGCCGCTGCTTGTTGCACGCGGCCACATGCTCGGATCACACCTGATGCGTCAATAAACGGATTCACATCTTGTTGGCTGGTTTAGCTATCGCGACTTGGACCTTCACTACCCGCTTCTCCAAGGTAGTGTCTAGTGGGAGTGGTGTCGATCGTCGCCAGGACTCTTGTGGTTCCCGTAGCCATGGTGGGCCGTGCCACCACAAATCCTTGTGTACAAGTTCCTGCGCACTCAGGCCGCGGGTAGGGAGATCTGCTGGATTGTCCTCTGAACGGACCTGATTCCATGGGGAGCTATTTGTTGCCGTCACAATTTTGGCTAGCCGATTTGCGATAAACGTTGTCCATGTGCAGGGTGGCTTGTTTAACCACGACGGTGCAATCTGACCAATAAAACGCCTCCGCATTACCAACTGGAAGTTGCGGAAGAACTGCAGCTGCCAGTTCAGCTAAAAGCGTGGCTTTGCATAATTCAAGGCGGGGCAATGAAACCGTTTTAACCGGGGCTACTCTAGATTTCGCTGCAAGATGGCAGCACGATATGCCTTGGTCATTGCGCACGTCAATTGCGGCACCATAAGCCCGCTGCGACGCATCGCAAAAACAATGGATTTGAATGTCGGAATTTAGGTCACGGAGAACCCACCGCAGAATTCGGATCTGGTCAAGGAAGGAGTAGTTCTTTGTAAAATACTGCCACCTGTGATGGAGTTCACTGGGCAATTGATCATCCCACCCTATTTCTTGTAGCCAAAGCTTTTGCATAAACACCTTGGCTTGAATTACAAAGGGAGCCAGCCAGCCAGCGGGATCGAATAATTTGGCGTTCTGCCCGAGGACTTCGACATACATATGGGACTTGATAATAACGTTAGCCAAAGGAAATTTGGATTGTACATCACTTGCGAGTTGCTGAAATACTCGGATGGCTAAGAACGGAGCACAGTTAATGCCAAACGTGACGGTATTAAGCTCGTAATCACCAAGTTGCCCCTCTTTGTTTCGGAACAGGATCCTCTGAAATGGCGTATGGATTGGATCGACCATAATCTGGCGGTACATTTTCGTGATGTCGGCGTTGAAAACTACTTGGAAAAAACGCCACTTGAATCTGTTGTAGTGAGATCGGACTGAAGTCCGACATACTAAAGTATGTCATTGAGACTTACTCCGTTTGTGGACTTGCTAGATGCGTTAAAGACTACCCGTACTTTTGTTGTGGTGCTGTCGGGCTTGAAAACTGCATGGTGTGGCAAATAAAAATTTTAATTACTGCCATCAAATGGCACGTGACGCATATGGCCCAAGTCCAAATATTCTTAGATGACGGCGTCATACTCAGTTTTTGCCGGAATATTTGTTAGGAACCGGCCTTCGTTTTTTAGGAACAGCGTCTATCTTTATCTGGACTGGAGGTCCATGGGATGACCGAATGCTTATGTGACAGACCACAAGGTTCTATTGACCTTTCCGTTAGTGCCTGTCACTTCGGCCCTGACAGTTTGGAATGGTAACTTCATGAGCCGGAACATTTTTTCGGAGGTCCACGATGGCTGTACCTAGCAACTTATCTCTTGGAGTATGTCCTGACAATATTGTGAGAACTGGGCTGCGCTGGGACCGGCGTTGGACTATTCTCCGGTCGGGCATCCTTGTGCAAGAGCGTATTGTGACGTATATTATCGTCTTTGCCATCTTTGCCATTTCTCATATTCCTGCTCGACCTTCTCCCACAACGCTTGAACTCGATCACGACGGACTTGGAGCGTAAATACGCTGACCTCGGACAATGAAGTGACGTGGGTGTCGACTTCAAACTGAATTAGTTTATCGCTAACGGAGACAAACTTCTTCAAAGCCATGGTGGAAGCAACTAAAACCCTTTTGGTTTCGGATCGAGTGACTCTTGGGGCGGTTACCAAAATCTGTGGAAGTGGTACCAATGATTTGACCTCTTTTTGGCTTGCTCGTTGTGGCTCTGACGTGGCTTGCTGAAAGGTCGTGCTTGATGGTGCGGACGTGAGAGCTAATGGACTAGAGAGGGTCTGAAATGCTTGGGAAGGAGGAGTAGTAGGGCTGGTACTCCTCTGGCGCTGACTTGGAGCAGCAATTGAGGATTTGCTCGTGGCCGCAGTGTTCTCAGCTTCTTTCTCGTCTCGTCTAACCCCAGAGATGGCGGTTATAGAGTAGGGAGCTGGTTTGGCACGGCTTGAAAATTAGCGAAAAAGACATAACCAAAGATTCGACTTGGAACGCGTGGAAACACTTTGGAATTGAAATATAACCAAAAAGACAACTTGGAACGCGTGGAAACACTTTGGAATTGAAATATAACCAAAGAGACAACTTGGAACGCGTGGAAACACTTTGGAATTGAAATCTAACTCCAAATTTGGGAATTCAATATTAAAATAAACCCAAGATACGACTTGGAAACGATTTGGAATCAGAATAAACAAAAGCGCGGAACACAAATTTTTAATAATTCAATATTATTCGATCTTTCCCTCAACGTGACCTTTCAACATATATACCCCACAAAGTGCCTGCCAACCTAGGGTATACAGCACAGCTATTTTTGGTCGTTTGCTTTGTGCCGGTCTTTGGCACGTGAGCTTGCTTTTTTTTTTTTAGGATCATTTATTGGTTAATTGAGTTAGGTTGACTTAATAAATAACAGAATATCATTTTTTTTTTTCAACTTATGCTAGTCAAAAATAAATTTATTTTTGTATATATACTTAAAAGCTATATTAGTGTAATGAAACCAAAATCGATCGCAACAAAAAGTAAGGAAAAAATATGCGTAAGTAGGGTAGTTTAAGATAAAAGAAGAGAATAAAAAAAATTTTAAGACCGAGCCTCAATTTCTGTGAGCCACCAGAAAAGCTTCGTTGATGCTATACTTGCAGCGTTATAAAGTTTATTGTTGGAATAAACCTCTTATACAGTTACTAGCTGGAGTTCTATATAATGAGGTGCAAGCTCTGAGAATCTTTCTTTCAAACATTCTAATTCTTTCCATGTATGATGGTGAAGTTAAGTACCATATTGGGCAACCGTACGTTATTATGGGCCTGAAGACAACTTTATATAGCAAGACTTTCACTTTTTTATTGAGTATTTTGGAGCTAAATGCCTTTCTGTACAATTGATATGCGCTCATTGCCTTGGAGAGTTGTAGATTGATGTGATCATTAAAGTAAAAGAACTTGCCAAAATGTACCCCCAAGTATTTCACCCTATTAGCGAGAGGAATGGGTTCGTTGGACATGTTAGAGACAACTTGGAATCTTTTCCAGTTTCTGCTGCCATTATGATTGCATTTGTTAATTGGAGGTCGGAAAAGAATACTTTCGCATTTACTAATATTTATTTTAAGATGCCAGTTTATTGTAAATCCTTCTAGTGTATTGAAGCTTTTTTGTAGGTTTTTGTTAATATTGGCTATTGTTTTGTCTGCATTGTAGATAACAATATCATCAGCGTAGGCTATAATATTTTCAATTTTTTCAAGTAAATCGTGTATAAAGATAGTAAACAACGTAGGTGCATTTATTGCTTTAAACTGTGAACTACTAGTTGTGCCATCTAAATGAACCACAAACTTCCGAAATGAGATCATATTGTATATTGATATTAGAATGTGTAAGGGGAATTTGAAGCTCATTAATTTTGCAATTAGTCCTTTAATCCAAACCGTGTGAAATGCTTTTTCAAGATCGACAAAACAAGCGACAACAACATGCTTTCTGTTCCAATTCCAGTTGATTTCAGATGTTAAGAGGTTCATTGCATGAAGAGTTGAGTGATTAGATTTAAATCCGAACTGTTTATTGCATACGATTTTATTTTTGGCACAAATTTTATGTATGTTTAAATTAACTAGTATCTCAAATACTTTGCTTATATTAGGGAGTAGACTTATAGGTCGTAGATTATTTATTTCGTTCTTGTCTACCTTTTTCTTTGGTATGACTACTAGCTTAGCAGTTTTTCAAAATGGGGGGTAATATGCGTTATTTAACATGTTGTTAAAAATTGAACAATATTCAAGAAGAAGGACTTTTGGTATATGTTTCAGAATTATGTTTGGGATTTCGTCGATTCCTGATGAGGTTCTAGGCTTTAAGTTAACAAATATTGCAATTAGTTCATTGTTTGTAATAAAATAGTCATCAGTCTGGCTTTTTGTCTGGCAATTAGCTCTTTTGTTCTCGCTAAAGTCAATAAGTTTAGATTGTAAGTTGTCAAATCTATTTTTAATAACTAAAAATTGATTGATACAGTACTCTACATTGCTATGGACAGAATTGGTCCCTGCACTCTGTTTTTCAGAGTGGACCAATTCAAAAAAATGACCTATAAAGTTGAGAATGGCTAGCTCATTTTCCAGCACTAAATTGTTTGAACCAGGGTCTTTGTAAAGGAAATCGGGTTGTGTATTGGCCTTTTGCAGGAGATTTCTGAAATAAACATCCCCAAAGCTAGGTGGTAATTATACTCTGGATACAACAAATCACTAGTTCGTAAATCTTCTATATACTTTATGAAACAAGTCTATTTAGTGGATGTAGATTTTCGAGAACTTGAGACACCTTAGAAAAACCCTTTTCAAGTTAACGGCTGTACGTAGATTAGGAAGAGTAACAGAAAAACTTGCAAGGGTATACAAACTTCTGCGCAGCCGAATTTTGCTCCGGTTCTCTGGTTATGTAATGGTATGCGTATATTTATACTTATTTCTACTTGCAATAAAGTGTTATAAGCTGACCTATACTACACTATTGTTGTCGTTTACTGCTAGAAAGCTAGAAACATATCCTGCTTCATTAAGGCCAGTAGTAGTGCTGCTGCTTTATAACTAATATGAATTCACAATCGTTTAATAATAAACAATAAATAAAGTTAAATGTTAAAGTGATTTAAAAAAAACACCATTTGCATATAAATTTTATTGATTTTCGAATTTTATGGATTTTATATTGTTGAATGAAATCTTAATTGCTTATTAAAATAGACGAAATTGCAATAATTGGTAAACGTTGCAAAGTGCAAAAAAAACATCTCAAGCAGAACATTAATTTTTTTAATTGCTTCCAAAATAAAGATCAGCATATAAAATTAAAGAATCAGCCAGAGTAAAATTAAACCATTTGAAAAATAAATCAATTCACCTGTGAATGCAGCCTCATGTTCGCACACGCAATAACGCTACAAAGCCATCATCTTCTTTAAAAACCATATAATTTAAGAATCGACAAAAAAGTCAGAATATATATGTGATAAATCTTTAATTTCAAATATTAAGGATACAGTTTATTTGTTTTCTAAACAATTTTAGGAAACCAAGTCGTCTTGAAACCCCTTTAAAAAGGTGTGCTCTAAAATGTCCTAATCATAGATAAGCCTTTTTTGAATTAAGTCTATACCGTTGTTATCAAGATTTTTGAGCTGGCTAGTCATTTAATTTGTTGACCTACGAGGAAAAGCATTCTTATAGTCGGGAAGTGAAGTGACGCCTGGCCAAATATCTTCTTAATTTGGCATAAAAAACTGAAATAAAACAATAATCAACTTAATCTAAAAGAAAAATTTGTTTCCAAATTCTAATTCTATTTTCTTATTTTTTGAAACTATTTGAGTATATGTACATATTTTTTTTAGAGGAATACTATGAAAAGAGGCAGTATTAAGAGTGTGTACTTTCTTGTGTAGAGACAAGGTGCATGCTGCTGTGAACAGTTCCTATTTCGGCTTTTTGCCATTGCTTTCAATTTAACTCATGCTTGTTTCGAAAAGTTTTGGAATTTTTCTAATCCTTTGATGCTTTTATACCCTTGCAAAAGGGTATAGTAATTTTGGTCAGAAATATGAGAGCATGAAAGGAAGCATCTCCGACCGTATAAACTATACATATGTATATACATTCTTGATCAGCATGACTGGACTATATAATATAAGTTATGAGTTTCCATTTCCCTTATAGGGGAATTCTTACCATTTCCTTCCTAGGAGTTTAAGGATGGGACTTGGGAAACTCAGGATTTTCACAGTGAGACACAACACAAACTTGATTTGCAACGTTATAAGTTTTTATTTAGCTTGTCGCTTGATTCAGTTAGTTCTACGTCTAAACTAAGACTAAGCTCTGTCGAGCGTGGTCCTTTAAATATACCCCGAGATGCCCAAAGGGCGCTGGCTGCGGTGTCGTGCCGCTGGCAGCGGCGTTGGGATCGTGTCAGAAGTGGGTCGCCTCTTCCGGTCTGCTTACCGGCATAATTCAAAGACTGGCTAAAAAGTGCTTATGCTAGAAAAGGGAAGTGAAGTACCTAGTGTGACCACGGGGGTCGTCTTGGGTCACATATTTTGATAGGCTCGCCTAAACACTAGGAAACATAAGTTGCTTACTTGGCTAAGTGTGTTTACAGGAAATAAAAGACGTAG
This sequence comes from Drosophila willistoni, assembly GCF_018902025.1. NCBI lineage: Eukaryota > Metazoa > Arthropoda > Insecta > Diptera > Drosophilidae > Drosophila > Drosophila willistoni. Next base: position 3,436,163 of record NW_025814459.1, on the reverse strand, counting down.
GTAGCTTAGTTGACTAAAAGATATGGGTCGCGATGCACGCGTGCTGTGGGTGGTCTGTTGGTGTTCCTAACATGTGTGAAAGGTATGTGTATGGTGTTGGTGTTCCTAACATGTGTGAAAGGTGTGTGTATGGTCAAGGGATGGTGTTACTTAGGGGGTATTTTGCCCGATGCTCGTTCAGGCGCTTCTGGTAAAGTGTGTTGATCGAGTCCCGTTGTGATAGGAGAAGCCGGGGTGCGGGGCATGGCCTGGTAACTGAAGGACAAGGCGTCCCAGGGGTGCTGGTTGTATGAGAGGAGGTCTCGCGTGAGGATGAGTGTGCTAACTTATATATAAAAGCCATGTACGTCCGTCTGGATTATCTCTATCTGTTAAGCTATTTTACTAAGTCCAATTAAGGCTTCCAGCATGTCTTGAAATTTTCACTCGTTAATAAGCTGTCCGCTTCTGCCGGTATCACCGAGTAATAATATCTCCAGACATATACTAATTGTAGTATCCGATTTGAGTTTATTGCTGCAGTTGTGAAAGCGTCATCTGAACTAGTTCAATTTAATAATATTTTCTCTGAATGCTTTTATTATCCTCGAGAGTTATCCAACTTAAAAAATGAGTCGATATTGCCGGCAGGCGATTTTTAACGTCTGTAACTTTTGTTCTATTTATCCGATTAAATTAAATTTTGGGATCTGATGTTTTATATCCAATACTATCACATGAGTAAATTTCATAGCGATACTCCAACTGCTTCTCCTTCTTCTCGTATAGAACTATATGATATAGTGGTCCGATCCTAAAGATTTTCACACTTGATCTGGCTTAGATAATTAAAAACACACAAAACAAATTTCAGCCCGATAGCTTTTAAGGTGGCTGAGTAAAATACATTCGCACCGACAGACAGACTGACTCAGCTTCTCATGATCAAGAATATATATACTTTATCGGGTCGGAAACGTCTCGTTCTGTGCGTTACAAACATCTGACCAATTTTATAATACCCTCTGCAAGGGTATAAAAACGGTTCATGGTAGTTTTCATCAACTGACTGGCTATCTATTTCCTAAACATTAGTTTTTTAGTACTTCTAAATAGTGTGCATAATTTGGGCGTATTTCTAGACCATAAATTAACTTTTAACTCACATATTTTCACCACGATTTAAAAGGTTGTAAAGTCCTTTTCTCTTCTCTGGCCTGACCTAACTTAGAGAAAGGATCTTGCATTTGGTCACTTCAATATGAATCGCACCAGTCTAGGCTTCAAAAGCAGCTCTTCGTGGCTTAAGCTGTTATCGCAAGATAAATTTGCCTTCGTATTTGAGTAGACTTCTTTTGATAAAACTTTCTTCTTTATATAACCGTAGAATAATGCTTGGTGTTATTTTCATGCAATAGCTTTTGAATGTTGAAATAGACTTGCCTGAGTTATTGACTCAGGTTAATCTAGCGGTACAATGTATACAAAGTAGACATCTCATTTGTTTATGAACGTATTGCGTTTATCGATAAGTCACATGTAGTTATAAGAATCGATTAATACACAGCATTGTACACACATATTTGCGCACTGCTGCGTCGGCTCTTTTTCTCTTTTTCTTCAGTAATAAATTGGCACTCAACTGATTCAGTAGCAAAGAATCACAAAGGGAAATTCTCCAATTAATTGCAAGGTACAGTCCACTGCTAGACTTAATCATATTTGGTCATTCGAGCCGAATTATGGAATCGGTTTTCGTTCGAATTAGGTGCTTTTCGTTCGAATTTCGTTGGATCGATTGGGAAATTCGGAGAATTTCATAAAAATTTTGAATTGGGCGGAAAGAACCCAATCTACATCAACTATTGAGGTAGCCTCTCGGATGGATCAACTCCAGTCCGTGTAGAACGAATTTAATGGAATTTGGGATTCCATAGCCCTACTGGAAGATGTAAACGGCTAAGTGGTTCCAGAGGTCGATCACGTGACCTACGAAGAGAAGTACTTGAAGGCATATTCTTTACTTCTAGGAAAACAACGGTTAATACAACAACAAGCATCATTGTCTGACGACGGCAATGGCGCCATGGGTCTGCACACATATAACTACGACATCTTTCATTTGCTGCAACAACAACAACTTTTTGATCAGTTGGCTGCTTCGGGTTCGACTTCGGGAATCAACACGACGGTATTCGAGCAATAGCCGAAGATTCAAATAAAACGGTTTCATGGACTCTATTTATTTATTTATTAATTTATTTATTTATTTACGTCAACTAACACAGCAGTCGACGAAAAAGCTTAAGCTATAGACAGATAGTAATTAATTGAAAAAGATAGCTTAGCTATATACACAACTAAACATCCCCGACCCGGTGGAGGTGTTTTATTTGCATAAGGTGCCAGCTATGCCCCGATTCACAGCCAATGTGGTCAGGGATGAGTTGCAGCCAATCCAAGTCCAGAAAATTTTCATTGGTTTCGATGTAGATGATTAAAAAGTATAGCGCGAAGAGAAGTGACAGAAAGATGAGAAGAAATCAGGTGAGAAAGGTTGTTAAAAGATTGGCAAAGAACACGAAAAGGTTCATGAAGAGAGTAGTTAGTCAGACATCTACTAAGGTGAATAGGAAAAAAGTTTCTAGTCCGACGTGAGGGAAAACAAAAATATAGCGTATCTAGTAAATTACTAGAAGTGACTTCGCCGTTGACTAGTTTATGGAGAAAGAGAATGCCAAAAACGAGCCTACGAAGTCTGCTAGAATAAGAAGGTAGTCGAAGACTCGGGTCCCAATTAAGACCGCGTAACGCAAACTTAAGAAATTGCTTCTGTACCGATTCAATACTACGCTGGTGAACATCATAATGCGGATTCCACACTGGCGAGCAATAGAGTAGGGCGAACTAACGAAGTGTATAAAACCTTTGTTACATAGGGATCTTCAAATTCTTTGGCCCAACGTTTAATGAAGCCAAGAAGGCTGCATGCTCTATTGACAATAGAAGAAATATGAACATTAAATGAAAGTTTTGAGTCAAGCATAGCGCCTAAGTCTTTGAACGATGGTACACAATTTAAAAGAACAGACTTAATAGAGTAATGAGCTAGGAAGGGAGACAAACGACTGAAAGTCATAAAAGAACACTTACAGGCAATAAGGTGTAATTTATTAACGTGGCACCAATCACAGAACGCATCGAGATCTGATTGCAAGTACTGTTGGAAAGAAGGATCATTATAGGAATAACAAATCTTGACGTGAATGAGCCAAGGCCAAAGGCAAATCATTTATAAACAGGGTAAATAACAGTGGGCCCAGATGACTGCCTTGGGGTATACCTGACGTAACTCGAACAGTTTTAGATATCGAGGAACGAAAAGACACCTTTTGGGTTCTGCCAATAAGATACGACTTTAACAAAGCCAATAGTTTCGGGGAAAAACCCATGATGTTAAGTTTCGCGAGAAGCATAGAATGATCAACCGTATCAAAAGCCTTACTAAAGTCAGTATAAATAACATCAGTTTGACACTTTTTACGGAAGCCATGGTGTAGCAGAAGAGAAATAGTGGATCTGGATAGGTGTTGAAGGGAAGTCGTAATAGTTTTCTCAAACAGCTTTGGTATTGCCGAAAGTTTGGCAATGCCAAGGTAGTTAGAAACATCCAATTTGCTACCCTTTTTAAAAAGCGGAATAATAAATTACTCCTTCCAAATATCAGGAAATCTACAAGTCTCACTCGATATAAAGAATAACCGAGCTAAAGGCTTATATAGGGAAATCGAACACTTTTTAAGCATGCAACTAGGTATTTTATCAGGACCGGGAACGAAGGAAGACGTCATAGATGACAAGCTAGAGATAATACAGTCTTCAGTAATACTAGGAAAAAACGTACAATTTAAATGTGGGATTGAAAAGGGATAGGGTGTGGGATCCGAAACAGTAGTAGAATCAGTCGACTGAAAGAATTTAGCAAACAGATCTGCAATATCTGAATCATTATTAGCAGTCTGGTCATTAAGTCTGAAGGTGGAAGGTAGTACATTAGAGCGTCTTTTGGAAATAACAAAGTTGTAAAATCTTTTGGGGTTCTTATAAAATTCAACCTTACAGCGAACGATATAATTATTGTAGCATTGAGTGTTTAAAAGACGAAATTGAGATTTAGCTATACAGTAATTTGAATAGTCAAGTCGCGAACCAGTTTTTTTAAATCTATTAAAATATCTTGATTTAATGTTACGGAGATTAGAGAGCCTACGTGTGAATCAGACTGGCGCGCTGGAGACAGTAGAAACATTCAAATAAGGAACGCAGTTATCAATTAGAGAACTAAGAGCAGAGTAGAAAAACTTCACTGCACGATCTATATCGCAGCACTCAAATAGAAATGACCAATCAAAAGAGAAAATAAGGCTGTTGAGAAGATTAAAATTTGTTTTACGAAAACATCTACGACGAGAAACTGAGATGTTATTAAATGAATTACTAACGGAATTGTAAGAAATAGTAACTTCAATGGTAGGGTGATAGGGATCTTCAGGTTTCACTAGGGGCTGTGTTCGGGATACAGCACTAACAGTGGGATCAGAGACAAAAACAAGATCAAGAATTCTTTTAGAAGAGTTAAAGAAAGAATTCAACTGATATAGCGGACATTCAAGTAGGCTATCAAGAAAAACATGTTGAGATGAAGGAATTAAGAAAGATAGATTATCATCAACAAGCCAAGAAATATTAGGCAAGTTGAAATCCCCTAAAACTATAAGAACATCACGATCTTTAAGACGACCAAAAATAGTTCGTAAAGCATCAGCATGGCGCATGTTGATCATGATATCAGAAGCTGGAGGAATATAAGAACAAGAGATATATAGGCTAAAGTTAGAACATGTAACTTCGACGCAAATAAACTCAACACCTAAGGGGAGATCAATCGGCACCACACTTGAAGACAGATTCGAGTTTACAGCAATGAGTACTCCACCGCCACGACGACCAACACGATCAAGCCTATAAGAAATAAAATTATTAGAAAGAATTTCATTATCTAGAACAGAGGAGTTAAGCCAAGTTTCAGAGAAAGCTAATATGTCAGCTGAAAAGGTTTGGCTATCACAGAAAAGGTTCGACAGCTTGGTCCTCTTACATTTTGATAATGAATGCAAAGACTAGACGTTATTAGTTTTTTGAAGCAGAAGATAAATTAGGAAGGTGGACAAGCAACGGACGGGAGCGCTTATTGGGCGCAAACTCGTGTACAACTAGGCCCTCTGGCCAGAAATTAGTGTCAACCATAGCTGAGAAATACTCATTTGGTACTGTAATTTTAAAAGAGGAGATTTCGCGGGGCATTAGCAGGGCATATATTACCAATCTAAACTGCCACAGACGACTCAGAAGTATCTGGAGCAAGCCTAGAGATAAATAATTGTTTGCGATGAGGCACTACAGTTAGTGGAGGCGGAGGAGCATTGGGCAAGTGATTGAGAGCCAGCATCATCCTGTGATTGATCAGAGTTCCCGTGGGGGATAGAATGAGGTACACAAGGGCTTGTAATGGGTACTTCAATCTGAAAAGAAGAGCATAAAGAGGGACAAGAAGATGGTGTAGGCTAAAGTAAAATGGGAGACGATGTAATAGAGAGTGCTGGCGGCTGCTTACGAGGCAACTCAAGAGTACATTTCTTGGGCAACTTCTCAGAAGGTGGAACGAACTTGAATTGCGACAATAAATGTACGCTAGAGTCACACTCGTTAGACAGCTGTTTGGCCAGTTTGTTTAAAGAAAGAAACTTTAAACGAAGATCCCTATACATACGGCTAAAATCAAGCTACTGGCTGGCACAAGATGGGCAAGTCCAGCGCATTAAACCAAGCTCAGGCTTAGACACAGACAAACCAGAAAATTTGTCATAGTCGCGGCCATTGAGGCCAGCACATATTAAGTGAATAAGATTATCGCAAAGCCAACAAGATATTGCTCTATACTGATCATAAAAACGCTCAGAATGCTTGCAAGTAGGTAGACAACAAGCCATTGAAAGCCAAAAGAAGCACAAGGCAAAAATATATAAAACAAATGTATATATATAAGAATATATAGAAAAATTTAAATACACAGCACAAAGATAATTATCGATAAGAAATCAATAATTACAAATAAAACAAAGAGAACAGCTAGAGTGCACAGGACAAGAGAGAGTGCAAGAACAGTTATAAGCCGAGCTTTGAGAGGCGGCCTTACAAAACTGATTACGCGGGAGAGAAGCTGAGCACAAGCACAAAGCAGAGAGAACAACAAAACCACTAGCACTGATGGTATGATGGGGGCGATGAGGGGAGCAACTGCAGAAGCAATGACGAGGGAGAAAAATAAAAAGGAAAAAAAATTAAATGCACCAAACACTAATCACGAAACAGAAAAATCTGTTTAAACTATTTAATTTGGCGAATTATGGAAATAAAACACAAGTGTGTCAAGCAAACAACACAAGCACAATTAAAAATTGAGAGAAAACAATAAATATTAATAAAAACTCAGGAGCTATGCAAAAACACGACCGTCACGCCAGAGAGCAGAAGCTTTTTATGATTGTGTTATCTTGATTGGAACTCACTGATGGTTCTTTTTAATCGTTTTCTGGTATTTCTTCGCCAGCCATTCTGGAGTCGTCAAATAATATTAAAATTTCCAAATCAGTTGTTTGTTTATATAATTAATATTGTGTCTTCTTAGCACAGTTATTGCCTTTTGTTTGCAGTCGCTATAGAATGCATTTATATCGCATTTTTAGCTTACTATAGTGTTCAGTTAACACTGCTCTTATAGTTTGGAACTCTCAATTATTATTTTCGAATGTTTGGCCACTGTATCTTGGGATGTTTCTCTATTTTGCAAGAGGCACGTACAAGATTTATTTAATTATTGTACGTATATTCTAGCTTTTGCTATTATTTCATCCCAAATAACTATAGTTTGTTAACATAAATTATCTTTCTTTTTTTTTTAATTCCCAGAGAGATCAATCAATTGTCTCAATGGGTTGGTCGAAAAGTTTGTGTACCTAGGCGGATGGAATTCTATTTTTCCGTTTTAGGAGGTTATACGCTTCTACAATTGATCCTTCTTTCAAGTTTGCTATATTTGATTCAAATTTTCTATTATGCACAATCCAATATTTCATTTCCTTGTACTTTGGATTGGTTTAACCTCTGATAGTGAGGAAGCTTAGAAACGGAACATATTTGTTCAAATATGTTAGTTCTTCTCGACCTATTTTAAACTGTGTTTAGGCCGTCTGCTCTACTCTGATATCTTTTCTTGATTACCTTATTATGCATTGCATATAACTTCGAAGCCAGATTTATGGCTACTAAAATTAAAAAAGCTAGCAATAGTATCCCTATATCTTCTAAATTTTCCCTATGATCTATTATTTTCACGCTATTGACGACATTAGCCGTTGGGTGATGTATTTTGGATTCCTGAGAACCCATATTACTAACAATTTTTTTTTTTGCTTTTTGTTCGTTTGACCTGTTTTCAATTATTAATCAAATTTTTTTAAAAATGTTTATGGATTAATTTTTTTTATTTTGGTGTAAATCAAAAATTCTGTTGTTTTATTGAAAAGAAAAAAACTATCTCAACTGTGTCTTGCACAGTGAGCCAGAGACGTGGAAAGATAGAAGAGTAGACATGCGTAGGCTTACAGCTTGAACAATGTTTAATTAAATCTATGGCTACGCATGTTTTTTAGAATTAGCCTGACCAAAATGTGTTAGTGGGTGTACTGTGCAACAAGTGCAAACTCGTACGTATTTATGTTAACTTAATTTTAGATAAAATTTCAATTATATTTAAAAGCAAGATAATTATTTACGCATTGCATTTCTTCGCTCTTTGGCGAAGTTCCTTCGTGTTTTTCATGAGGCACTCTGTGTAGTGCTGTCGGTCCTTGTCCTCCAATCCTGTATGGAGGAGGTCTTGCAGTAGCTTCCTTTCACGCCTTAGCCTGACGTTTTTTCGTCCTCTGGATTTCTCTTTGGCCTTTTCCTTCGGTTTTCCCTGGCGAGCCCGGTACTCATCTATCGTGAGTGGGCGAGGTCCCTCGCTGCGTCTGTTTGTACGGTAAGTACAGCCGTCGGGAAATCCAAGTCCTCCTGATGAGACGGGTCGGTGCTTGTCATCAGCAGGGGCTTTATTTGTTTTGATATACATATGTAGGTATTTTATTGCTCGTGTTTTTTTTTTTCTTAGTCATTTGGTGTTAATATTCAGATTGATTTTTATTCCAAAAATAGTTTTTAGCACCTATTGTTACATATATATTTTTATGCTGCGACTTATGTGACAGCTACAAAAGAGAGGGAGAGTGTCAGTACATAAATACATATTGTTTGGAGCGCTTGCATCAAAGTGCTTGGTCAGCGTTCACATGCCTGGCTCTAGCTCATGTTACGCTCGTGCATTCATTGCTTATGTGAATATATGTACATATGTACATATACAAATGTACATACATATATCATAATGCTTAGCTGTATATTTTTGTGAATATGTTTATGTGCTGTAAGATTCCAATTATTTAAAGTCTGTTAAATACTCATGTATATACAGAAACCGGTATAGTAGTATCGATTGTTAGTAATAAGTATCGATTGTTAGTAATAAGTATCGATTGTTAGTAATAAGTATCGATGGTAAGCGATAAGTCCTCGATAGGTTGAGAGACGGCGTCTCTCTTCTCTTCCGGCGACGAAACGAACAAGTTGTCTCTGCGCAGACAACCAGAATTAAATCGGAAAAATACTAATTAATCCTTATCTTTATTATTTAATATATAGCTATTTACAACTCAGAAGTGGGATGACCACCCGAAAAGATAAATATTTCAGGACACGGCAGGCCACACGTTCCACATCGAGAACGGCCGCCTCCACGCCCACCGCTGCTGGTGCACCCACTGCTGTGACCCCCGCTGCAGTACCGAGAGCCGCTGTGCCAACTGCCGACATACTCGCCCCTGCCGGGCCCGCCGCTGCTGGGCCAACTGCGGACATACTTGCCCCTGCCGGGCCCGCCGCGGCTGGGCCAACTGCCGCCACACTTGCTCCTGCTGGGCACGCTGCTGCCGTACTCGCCCAGGTTGGGCCAACCGTTGACATGCTCGCCCCCGCCGGGCCAACTGCTGCTATACGAGCCCCTGCGGGGCTAACTGATGCCACATTCGCCCCTGCTGGGCCCGCCGCAACCGCCCCTGCTGGGCCAACGGCTGCCATACTCACCCATGTTGGACCAACTGCTGACATATTCGCCCCTGCCAACGGCTGACATATTTGCCCCTGCCGGGCCAATCGCTGACATGCTCGCCCCCGCCGGGCCAACTGCTGTTATACGAGCCCCTGCTAAGCTAACTGATGCCACATTCGCCCCTGCCGGGCCAACGACTGACATGCTTACCCCTGCCGGGCCAACTGCTGCTGCATACGCCCCTGCTGGGCCCGCCGCTGCTGCATCCGCCCCTGCTGGGCCGACTGCTACCGCACACGCCCCTGCCGGGCCCGCCGCTGCTGCATCCGCCCCTGCCGGGCCCGCCGCTGCTGCATCCGCCCCTGCTGGTCCGACTGCTACCGCACACGCCCCTGCCGGGCCCGCCGCTGCTACCGCACACGCCCCTGCCGGGCCAACTGCTGCCACACTCGCCCCTGCTGGCCCAACTGCCGTCATACTCGCCCCTGCTGCACCCACCGCTGCGGTGACCGCCGCTTACAAGCCACCTCTGCAGCCTGCCGCTGCTGCACCTGCCGCCGCCTCTGCACCTGGCGCCACTGCTGTACCCGCTGCCACTGTACCGTACCCACCACCGCTGCCATTGCTGTACCCGCCACCGCTGCCGCCGCTGCACCCGCTGCCATTGCTGTACCCACCACCGCTGCCGCCGCTGCACCCGCTGTCATTGCTGTACCCGCCGCCGCTGCCGCCGCATCCATTACGGTACCTGCCGCCGCATCCATTACGGTACCTGCCGCCGCTGCCACATCCACCGTCACTGGTCTCGACGCGGACCCATGGGAAGAGATGCCCGCTTTAGTGCCCCCCGTACCGACTGCCGCGGCCGCCATCACACCGGCCACTTCCGCCTCCCGCAGCCTGGATGAGCAACTGGCGACGCTGCAGAAACAACATGAATTGCTACAGCTACAGCATCAAATCCTCAAACTGCAGCAAGGGATTGACGAATTCCAAGCACCGAGGCAGCAAGTCAGTGACGTAAGTGTCATTGAGAGCATGGTGGCTCGATTTTCAGCGGATAACGCATATGACGTGAAGGAATGGCTGAACGACCTGGAAGACGCATTTGGAATTCTGCAGTTGAACGACCGCCTACGTTTGATCGCATGCCGTCGTATGCTGGAAGGTACGGCGGCGGTGCTGCTGCGCACGGTATCGGTGCACAGCTACGAAGAATTAAAAGCAATCCTCTTGCGAGAATTTGGACGCTCGTGTAGCGTCGAGGAAGTGTACCACGCTCTGCGTGGCCGGCGCATCAAGGCAGGCGAGGGATGTTTAAGATTCGCAATCGAGATGCAGGAGATTGCCATGAATGCTCCGATTCCGGAGAACGAGCTGGTCGACCTGATAGTTGATGGATTGCGGGACAATTCTACTCGAGTCGGCATGCTGTACTCAGCTCGGACGGTGGCTGAACTGAAGCCCTTACTGGAACGCTACGAGCGCCTCCGTATGCAGGCCGCTGCCTCCCGACAGAGCAATAGCGTGAAGGCGCAGCCAACAACAACTGCCGTGGCGCCTGGAAACAAATCGTCAGGCACCGTCACGAGTGAGACCCGATGCTTCAACTGCTCAGGATGGGGGCATTACAAGAGTCAATGCCCGAAACCAATGAGACCTCCGAATTCATGTTTCAAGTGTGGCATAGTGGGCCACAGCTACAAAAACTGCTCGTCTCGAATTGGAAATGCCACCAATTTCATTGCTGCCGCCGCTGATGAAGCAGGAGTTCGACTAGACCATTTACAACCGGTGAGTGTTGCTTTTGTTTGTGATGAAGTGCAAGATAGGAAATTTATAGATATGTTTTCTCTCCTTGATTCGGGCAGCCCAAAGAGTTTTATCCGTCAATCTGAAGTCCCCTCCAACTGCCGTCTTAGCCCCCGTACATTGAACTGCCGTGGCCCAGGAAATAGCCAACTTCTGTCCTTAGGCCAAGTCCAATGTAGGGTTCGCCTCCGTAACACACAGATAATACATACGTTTGAAGTCCTGACGAACCAAGCAACCGAACTGCCGATGATTATAGGTAGAGATCTTCTGTATAAAATTAATATTAGACTATGTAAACTGAAAGAACTGAAATATGAAAAAGAATCGTTGATACTCATGAATAAACAGACTGAATGTATAAATCCAAAACTTACTGCTGTTCTGAAGTCCTTTGACATATTTATGGAAGGGAGAGTGATACTGCCGTATGATAGGAATGAGATTGTATCTGCCGAATTGTTGTCTGATTCTCCCCTTCCGAAAACTTCTGCTGTACCTTCGGAAACATTGAACGATGCACTCATGGCGATAAATGCCATTGAGCTCCCTGCTGTCAGTGAATTAGACTTTGATATAGAGCCCGAGTTACGGGAAGAGCAAACCGCAGCCCTTAAGTCTATTATTTCCACATCAAGCCCATGAACTATGAGATGAAAATAGAATTGACTAGCCAAACTCCGATTTTCTGCCGCCCCCGCATCAAGGTGCGTGAGATTTGTGACGATCTCTTGAAAGCTGGCATTATTCGCCACAGTAGTTCCCCTTACGCTGCCGCGATTGTCCCTGTACGCAAAAAGGACAACACCCTAAGAAAGTGTGTAGATTACCACCCGTTGAACAAAATTACAGTTCGAGATCATTTTCCGATTCCTCTGTTAGATGATTGCATTGAACATCTGGGTGGCAAATCATTCTTCACCATCTTGGACTTGAAGAACGGTTTCCACCATGTGAAAATGCACCCAGACTCAATCAAATATACTGCCTTTGTAACCCCTGATGGCCAGTTTGAATATGTACGCATGCCCTTCGGACTTTGTAATGGCCCCTCCGTGTTCGCTAGATTCGTTTATTTTGTCCTTAAGGAATTTATAAACCGAGGTCAACTGGTGATATATATGGACGACATTCTAGTCGCGTCGTATGACTTTGAAACCCACCTTGAGATTCTGAAGGAAATATTGTATGTGTTAAGAGTGAACGGGCTATGCCTGAAGCTGACGAAATGCCGTTTTGCGTATAGGGAACTAGAGTACTTGGGCTACTTAGCCAATTCCGCCGGTATCACGCCTAAACCAGCTCATATTCAGGCGATACGGGATTTGCCCATTCCAAGGGATAGCAAGGAATTAGAGCGTTGCCTAGGCCTATTCTCATACTTCCGCCGATTTGTATCAGGTTTCGCTAAGATTGCGTGTCCGCTGTCCCGATTGTTAAGAAAAGATACCCCTTATGTCTTCTCCGATGAATGCCTTGAAGCTTTCCGAACACTGAAGTTGAAATTGATCGAATCCCCCGTGTTATCTATTTACAACCCGAAGTCTGAAACAGAGTTACACTGCGATGCTAGTTCAATTGGTTTCGGAGCAGTGCTCCTCCAGAAACAAACAGACGGTAAATTACACCCAGTGTCCTACTTCTCTAAGATGGCCTCCGCCGCTGAATCGAAACTACACAGTTATGAGCTAGAGACGTTAGCTATAGTGTATTCCTTAAAACGTTTTGAGACATACCTTAAGTTCATCCCGTTCAAAATCGTGACCGATTGTAATTCCCTTGCGCTGACACTGAGAAATGGTGGACATTCCGCCAAGATTGCTCGCTGGGCCCTGCTGTTGGAAAACTATAACTACACGATTGTACACCGCTCGGGGGTTGGTATGCCCCATGCTGATGCTCTAAGCAGAATAGAAACAGACTGCCGCATACGTTGACGATATAAACCTCGACTTCCAACTGCAGTTAACCCAGAACCGGGACCCTGAGATTGTCAAACTCCGAGATGAGTTAGAGAAATATGAGATAGCGAATTTCGAACTGCGAGATGGAGTAGTGTACCGCCTGTCCTCGACGAGTGTACCCCAACTTTATGTCCCTTCCGAAATGATAAATCATGTCATACGAGTAGTGCACGAGAAGCTTGGCCATATGGCCACGGAGAAATGTTGTGCCCCTTCCGTCCATATTGACCATTTGGGCCCCCTTCCGTCCATACGTTCTAAGAAAAAGTATCTCCTTGTCATTGACGCTTTCACCAAATTTGTGAAGGTGTACCCTGCCGCCACGACTAATTCACGTGAAGTATGCCAGACATTAGAATCTCAGTATTTCGCAAATTACAGTAGACCCCGCCGAATCATCAGTGATCGAGGTACATGCTTTACTTCCTCCGAGTTTGAAGAATTTCTGAAGGCCAATAATATAATTCATGTGCTGAATGCCACTGCCTCACCCCGGGCCAACGGCCAAGTCGAGCGGGTTAACCGTGTGTTGGGCCCCATGTTGGGTAAACTGACGGAACCTGTGGACCACGCAGATTGGGTCCAACAACTGCCGAACATAGAGTTTGCATTGAATAACTCCGTCCACTCCACAACCAAATTTGCCGCTTCCGTACTTCTATTCGGTGTTGAACAACGAGGTGTGGTAGTAGATGAACTAACCGAACGGTTGGGTGAGAGAACGGAGGAGGTCGATGCCTCAGAGGTAGGCGTTCGGAGATTAGCCTTCCGTAACATTGTTAAGTCCCAAGAATATAATTCGGAATATTATTCGAAGCATCACCTCCCTGCCGTTAGTTTTGAGGAGGGGGATTTCGTAGTTATTAAGAATGTGGATACTTCGGCAGGCACGAAAAAAAAGCTTATCAGGCGGTATCGTGGTCCGTATGTGGTTCATAAAAAACTTCCGAATGACCGATATGTTATCCGGGATGTAGAGGGCTCCCAAATCACCCAACTACCATATGATGGGGTCCTAGAAGCCTCCAAATTAAAGCTATGGGTTGCCCCTGATCAGGATTGCACTTCTGATAGCCAAACAAAGGCAACACCAGCCACTTAAGATTCTTATTTACCCCCTTCGTTGTTAACAATTGGAATCGAGGTCGATTCCTCGTCAGGACGGCCGAGTTGTAAGATTCCAATTATTTAAAGTCTGTTAAATACTCATGTATATACCGAAACCGGTATTGTAGTATCGATTGTTAGTAATAAGTATCGATTGTTAGTAATAAGTATCGATTGTTAGTAATAAGTATCGATGGTTAGCGATAAGTCCTCGATAGGTTGAGAGACGGCGTCTCTCTTCTCTTCCGGTGACGAAACGAACAAGTTGCCTCTGCGCAGACAACCAGAATTAAATCGGAAAAATACTAATTAATCCTTATCTTTATTATTTAATATATAACTATTTACAGTGCATACGTCAATGTATACATATAAACATATTCAAGTGCACACTTATATTTTATTGCGTACATATTCAATGGTTTATATTTGCAACAAAGTGTTACAAATTGAGCTCTTTATGTTGAATGATTTTTGGTATGAATAAGTTAGTACGTTCCACCTTTCCCTCTGACGGCAGTTGTGGCGTCACCGGTGTAGCGGAGGGTGGAGTCGTATATCAAGAAGTTTAGGATGGAGGACTTGACTTCGTCCTCTTGCTATACGGTTGGCCTTGTAGCTCAATGGCGTATGATTAGTAAGGCAAATATTTAACGGTAGTGTGCCGGAGTAAATGTTAATTGATCAATATCTTTATTAGCCAATCGTCTGACAAAAACTGATTATAAGAATGGAATGAAATAAAGAATTAAGCTAAGTACATAAAATGGAAATACGAATCTACACCTAAATACATGGGAAGTACATAAAAGACCATGCCACGGGCTTGTGGTCAGCAAAGCCGACTCAGCATATTCCCGACAAGAACTCAACGCTTGCGACGCAACTAAAACGGATGACCGTTGCTTCGGCCAATATTATTTTGGTTACGTTGCATTGGTAATGCGCGGGTTGCTCGAATTCATTGCGAGGGCCGTTCGTTGACTTGACGGTGACACTTAATTCATTTACCACAGCCTGCAGTTTGAGGGAGTATCTTCTCCGGTACCAATAATGGTAGATTATGCCAATGCAGCCAATGGTGAGGTGAGGGTTACACCGACTATGAACCAAACTCGCGGAACCCCTCGGGAAAACACGTCGTCTCTTAGTTGTCGAATTCACCAGCGTAGTATTGAATCGGTACAGAAGCAATTCCTTAAGTTTGCGTTACGCGGTCTTAATTGGCAGACTTCTTCTTATTAATCTTCCTTCACTTTACAACCGTAGGCTTGTTTTTGGCATTCTCTTTCTCCATAAACTAGTCAACGGCGAAGTCATTTCTACTAAATACGCTCTTGATACGCTATATATATATATATATATTTTTATGTTCCCTCACGTCGGACCAGAAACTTTTTTCCTATTCGCCTGATGTCTGACTAACTACTCTCTTCACAAGCCTTTTCATGTTCTTTGCCAATCTTAGAACAACCTTTCCGGGTCGGGGATGTTTAGTTTAGTTGTGTGTTTAGTTGTGTATATAGCTAAGCTATCTTAAATAAATAAAAAAATAAATAAATAAATAAATAAATAAATAAATAAATAAATAAATAAATATATAAATAAATAAATAAATAAATAAATAAATAAATAAATAAAAAATAAATAAACCTCTGAACAAACAATAGCTGCAATAATTAACCGTATTGGCACAAATGTAAAAACAGAATCGGTAGCGTCAATAACCGCTAAAATAAAAAATCTTCCCAGAAAAACAAAACAGCAAGCCAGTACGCCCAAGACGTTGAAAAGTTTGCTGAATCTCTGGAAGGAGCCTAAGAAATATACACTTTCAGTTGCTACAGAGGACCTAACATGGAGTTGCAAAAACAATCAGGTACGCAGCGGACTAAAAGCAGGCGCATACAACAGAAATGAACAAAATAATTACAGAGGCAGAGGTAATTATCAAAATAACGGCTACAGAAATAACAATAATATAGGTGGATATTGTGAAAACTTCCGATACAATAACCGAGGAAGAAACCATTCAAACCGAAATAATTCCAACCAAGCTAATTCCAGTAATGGAAACGGTAATGTACAAATTACCCAGAGTAATTCGGAAAACGAATAAGTCCCTGCAGATATTCAAGTGAAACTGTAAATATATACACATTCAACCGTAGCCTTAGTATTTTTATCAAAATCAAAAATGAAAATACAGGCAACACGTTCACCTTCTTGTTAGATACTGGTGCAGACATAACCATAATAAAAGGAAAAACAGATACTTTTGAACAAATAGATACTTCAAACACAATCGAAATATCAGGAATCGGTGAAAGTTGAATTATTTCCAAAGGCCAAACCCCTAGAACTACCACAAAATAAATTCATAATTCCGCATAACTTCCACATAGTAAATAAAAATTTACCGATACGATTCGATGGAATTTTAGGACTAGATTTCTTCAAAACTATTAATTGCCAACTAGATTTCAGTAAACCATACGATTGACTTATATTAAGACCAAATAATTTAAATTTTTGAAAAAACATCCCAATATTAGACACCTGTGAAAGTAATACCACAATACTCCCAGCAAGATCTGAAGTAATCCGAAAAATAAATATTCCAAATGGAAATACAAGTATAGTCATTCTAAATCAAGAAGTCGAAAAAGGAACATTTATTGGAAATTCGATCTCAAGTCCGAATTTTAAGCACAACAAAAAGAGTACAAATTTTAAGTGTGAAAAACATAATATATGAATCATTAGAAAATTATGAAATTGTACAGAAAACTGATGACCAAAGAAGTCAATCAGTAATGCAAAGTATTTCCAGAATCCAGATGACACCAAATATGATGTCATTGAAAAATATCCAGTACCGAAAGATGTTAATAGTTCTACAAGATTCGTAGATTTTTAAAACTACTACAGACACTTCATTCAAAACTTCGCAGAACATTCACGTTCGATAACACAATTATGTAAGAAGAACGTAGATTTTGTTTGGTCTGAAGAATGCCAAAAAGGATTTGAGTATCTATAAAAAGATTTAATAGAACCCACACTGCTACAGTATCCAGATTTTAGCAAAGAATTTTGTATAGTAACAGATGCTATCATATATGCATGTGGAGCAGCTTTGACTCAAACTTACGGTGATAAGCAGTTACCAGTAGCATACGCTTCCCGTTCATTAACCAAAGTGAAAGTAATAAAAGCACTACTGAACAAGAACTAGCTGCGATACACTGGGCTATTACACATTTCCGCCCATATATATATTGCAAACACTTTAGAGTCAAAACAGACCATAGACGACTAACATATTTATTCTCTATGGTAAATCCAAGTTCAAAGTTAACAAGAATGAGACTTGATCTAGAAGAATATGAGTTCACAGTTGAATATCTGAAGAGAAAAGATAATTTTGTTGCAGATGCAATATCCCGCATTACGATACAGGATCTAAAAAACACAAACGCGTTCTGAAAGCCACTACCAGGCAGCAAAGTAGACAAAATAATCTCTGGCCAGAGAATAAAAATGAAAATACAATTAGGCACGTACATAATGATGATTCTAAGCTCAAAATACATGAAGTACTATGCAATGATGAAGTACGCAAAGTAGTATTCTTGCATAGAAAACATTTATTATGTTTCCTTAAACATGGAAAAAAAGTTATAGCAAGAATTGAGAGTGGAGATCTGTACACCAATGGAAATCTCCAAAAAAGTCCTTGAAACATATCATGATGATCCGATACAGGGTGGCCATTCAGGCATTACAAAAACTTTGGCCAAAGTAAAAAGATATTATTATTGGAAAAACATGACACGTCATGTAAAAGACTACATTAATAAATGTGGAAAATGCCTAAAGTCAAAAACGACAAATCACATAAAAACACCCTTAGTTATTACAGAAACCCCCATACATGCTTTTGATAGGGTAATAGTAGACACCATTGGTCCATTACCAAAATCCGAAAATGGTAACGAATATGCAGTGTGAGGAACATTATATACACAAGAATAATGTCCCACACAACAAATAAGCTACAACAAACAAGATACAAAGCCACAATACATAAGATACAACAAACAGCCAGATACAAACGCAGCCAAGACACAAACTAAAGTATAAGAGTGAAATCGGATGTAAATGATCAAATAAACAAGGCCAGCCGAACATTGCCGATCGAACCCCACGCAACCGCTGGCGATTTTCGTACAAGCGGGAAGATGCGTGGGAGACATAATGCGATAAGTTCGGTCGTATAAGAGCCAATGCAAGAGGCCGGTCGAACATGGCCGATCGGGCCCCACGCAACCGCTGGCGATTTTGTACAAGCGGGAAGATGCGTGGGAAACATAATACGATAAGTTCGGTCGTATAAGAGCTAATGAAAGAGGCCGGTCGAACATGGCCGATCGAACCCCACGCAACCGCTGGCGATTTCGTACAAGCGGGAAGATGCGTGGGAAACATAATGAGTATTAGTGGCTGTATAAGAGTAAATGAAACCGGGCTTGAGGGCATAATTGCTTCAAAAATAGGGCATTGGCCTCATTAGATAAATTAAGAGCATGGAGAGGCAAATGTAAATGCATGCATTAGCGTACATACACGCACGCGAGCGCCAAAAGAATTTCGGGAGCGAGAGAAAACAAAAGTGAGGGCCAAGCAAGCCCGAAAGACGGGTGCGGGGGGCGCTTGGTACCGAAACGAAACCAAGTGAGGGCTATGCTTGTGAATCGGGGAGTAGGGGGGAAAGCAAAGATGCGAGAAGCAATGATGGTTTATGGATGTGTGGGGGGAATATGCAAGCCGAAGGGGGAGGGATGAGGCCATGTGGAAGCCCTCTATCTGATGGATGCAAGATGCATATGAAAGTGTATTTGCATGGGGATTTAAATAATACAATATATTAAATTAATCAGGCTATTTATGTTCAAATGATAATTTTAGTTAATACAATTATTATATATATATGTAAATATCAATATTGAGCAAATATGGGTGAAATTGGGTATGACGAGTGGATCAAAGGGTGCGACGGGCGACGGCAGCGCTGGCAGAGAAAGCAGAGAGAGTCAACGGGATATGAAGGGCGGCCAATAGAAAGGCGACGCCAATGCGTGAAAGTGATGGAAGCACGTAGATACAAGGGAGCTAGACAAGGACAAGGAAATAAATGGGCGCTCAGCCACAAAGAAAGTGGACACATGCGCAAAGGATTTACGGGACTTTCACCACGCATAGCAACAAGTGAATGCGTGGGTGAAAGCAGAGGGCTGATGGAAATGTACCAGCTGTATAGCGGTACTACACCAAGATATTCCTGAGGCCGTGGGAATTGCCTATATAAAGGCAACGCCCATCAAGCAGCATCATCAAGTCATCAAGACGTGATCAAGCAACAAGTAATTAAGGCCTTACGAGTAACCTTAAGAAACTTAGCAAGGAAACACAAGGAGCAGCAGAAAACTAAGAACTATACAGGCCTTACGAGTAACCTGTATAGTTCCACTTGATAGCAACAAGTCCTTAAGTAAGGATAATAAACACCGTACCCAAGCTAGAGTAAATTTGAGAGAAGCCAAGCAATCTCCAGGAGTACCCAAGGTCAGTGGAAGGCACGAGGATATATCCTACTGCCGAAATTCCAGGATCTATATATCCTGACGAGTACCAATTTCTGAGGAACATCCTGCTTCGTGATAACAGCTACGGGATTCATCCCAGAGCTTTAAAGCAAAAGCATACTCAACGAACTCAGCGAAAAGGGTGCAAAGGTGTGTAGCTCAAATCAAGTACACTATACGGATCGAGACAGTAACCAGCAACGGCTATAGGAGCAAGAGGAAGACGAGAAGGGTCGACGAGGGATTCGAAGTGACTCACCAACGCTGCCCAAGCCCAGAACTACCATCGAGAAACCGTCATATCCAACCGAGCCCACCAACGATTTGAATAAACATACAATTAAGCATTAACAACTGAAATCAAACGTGTTTTAATTTCACCGGGGCACAAAATAAATTTGTTGTGCCGAACCTAGCCCAAGAGATATCGTAAATATCTCGAAGGACAAAAAAGGATCGTTACAACTGGCGCCCAACGTGCTATACTGGTGAAATTTTAACAAAACAAAAGTTTGAAAATTGTAAAGAAAACATCAAAATGGGGAAAGGATGGATTTACCACATGAAGAAGGAGGATCTGTTACAGACAGGCTAAAGGATTGGGATCGAGATGACCGGCACAGTGGAGGAAATGAGGAAACAGCTAGGCGAGTGGGTAGAAAGGAATGAAACGGACCCAGACTGGAAGGAGGAAATAAATAGATTGGAGACAAAATACTCGAAAAATCTGAAAATGAAAACAATAGCAAGCACATCAAAAACATGCGAAAATGGCGTAGACAAGGAGGCCGATGAATTCCAGAAAATAAACATCGCCACACTAGCAATTCCTCCATATTTACCACCAAGATGGGGAAGCGAAGGAGCCCTAGACAGCGCAGAAACAAAGAGGGACATAAGGAGACAAACAATAGACCCCAAGAAAACGGCAACACACACAACAAACAGGACCACCGAATACGCCAAAGTGGCAAAACAAGTGAGAGAGTGGACATTCAGATTCGATGGCAATTCCAGACCGCTAGAGTTTATAGAACAGATCGAGTGGTCAGCAGACATGTATGGCATCGAGCTGGACATGATCCCGAGAGCAATGCCAGAACTCTTGAAAGACAGAGCACTCAAATGGTACGTCGCAAACAATAAGCAGTGGCGAACATGGAAGGAATTCGTGGAGGGCTTCAAGAAATACTTCCTGCCAAGAGGATTCTTCAACAAATTGGCGGATCAAGTGAAAAATCGCAAACAAAACAGAAACGAGTATTTTAAGGACTATATGATCGACATGCAAACAATGATGAGACCCCTCAAAATACCAGAGTACGAACAATTGGAGGTTATATTAGAAAATTGCACTCCAGATTTGAAGATATTCGTTCGGCCGCACAGAGTCAGAAACCTAGATGAGCTGATGCAATTGGCGGAAGAACATGAGATGCTTGAACAAGAACGATCAGATTTCCATCGCCCAAACAATGCTCAAAGAACACACAACAACCAATCAAGCAACAGAGGAGAAAATAATTACGGGCCACCAGTCACACAGTGCCGAAGATGCCAAGACAACAGCATGGAGAACAATTCAAGACCAAGCCAAGAAAATAAAAACATCCAAGATGGAAAAGTCTTGAACCCAAACCAGGCATGCCGCAGATGCGGAGCAGCCGGACACTGGGCAAGGGAGTGCAACAATCAGAGACTCATTTTCTGTTGGCAGTGTGGAAGGATTGGGAAGAGAACAAAAGAATGTTGTTGGAGTTCGGGAAACGAAAGGCGGTTCCAGCCTATCAGGGGCGAGCAGGGACCCAGCCAACAAGCTCCTCACCACTAATAGGCCAACTAATAGAGGAAGAGGATCAATTGTCGGCAATCATCGAAGTAGCAGGAGTCCAGATGAAAGCGACAATTGACTCCGGAGCTACGAGTAGTTTCATCAGCAAGCAGATGTTGGAAACAGTGAGGAGAATAAGGGAAAATGGGAGAACACACACAAACAGGTATACATGGCAGACGGAAAGGTGCGAGACATTGAAGAGCAATGGACAGGATACGTGAGATTTGGGGACAAGGAAATCCACATGCCATTCCTGGTCATGCCAGAAGGAATAGATGCGCTGATACTAGGGTGGAATTTCCTCCGGATTATGAACACAGAGATATCGTGTGGAGGCCACAAAGTGCTAATACCGACAGTCAAGCGAATAGAGGGCAGGCTGGTAGAAAGAATATCCATCATGGTCACTCAGAATAGTGATCAACAAGATATACAAAATTTCCTAAATCAGGAGTTGAAGGAATTAGGGAAAGTTGAGGGACTGTCAAAGGTGGGGATACATCGCATAACAATGAAGGATGATATCCCAATAAAACAAAGGTACTACCCGAAAAATCCAAAAATACAGGGAGAAATCAACACAAAGGTCGATGAACTGTTGACAATGGGATGCATCGAACCATCACAAAGCCCGTATAGCTCTCCCATAGTGATGGTGAGAAAGAAGCAGACGGGCAAATGGAGATTATGCGTAGATTTTAGACAGATTAACGCAAAATCTATAAAAGATGCATATCCAATGCCACGCATCGATTACATCTTAAACCAACTACGTGAAGCGAAATTTATAAACAGCCTAGACCTGAAGGACGGCTATTGGCAAATTCCACTCGAAGAAAACAGCAGGCCAATGACAGCATTCACAGTCCCAGGGAAAGGTTTATTCCAATGGAAAGTGATGCCATTCGGGTTACACTCTGCATCAGCAACGTTCCAACGGGCACTGGACCAAGTCATCGGCCCAGAAATGATACCAAACGCGTTCGCCTATCAAGACGACATAGTGGTAGTAAGCAAAACAATCTCAGAACACATGGTCCACTTGCAAGAAGTGTTCAGTAGATTGAAAGAAGCAAACCTCAGAATAAATGCCGAAAAATGCCAATTTTTCAGAAAAGAGCTAAAGTTTCTAGGACACTTGGTAACAGAAAACGGTATTGCAACGGACCCAGACAAGGTGGCAGCAATAGCTCAACTGAAGCCGCCCACGTGCACAAAAGAATTACGGCAATATCTAGGGGTGGCCTCGTGGTACAGACGATTCGTACCAAATTTTGCTATGATAACACATCCGTTAAACGCGCTGCTCAAGAAAAAAACCAAATGGCATTGGAGCGAAGAGCATCAAGCAGCATTCGAATCAGTAAAAGGAAAACTCACGAGTGACCCAGTATTGGCATGCCCAGACTTCACAAAAACGTTCGTACTCCAGACAGATGCAAGCAACACAGGATTAGGGGCCATACTAGTACAAAACACCGAGGAGGGGGAAAGAGTGGTTTCATATCTGTCAAGAGAATTAAATCAAGCAGAGAAGAACTATTCGGCAACAGAAAAGGAATGCCTAGCAATAGTGTGGGCAGTACGCAAGCTGAGGCCATATCTCGAGGGATACCGATTTAAGGTGGTGACAGACCACATGGCGTTGAAGTGGTTAAATAGCATAGAGAGTCCCACGGGCCGCATAGCTCGATGGGCGCTGGAATTACAACAATATGATTTCGAAATAGCATATCGAAAGGGCAAACTAAACATTGTCGCGGATGCACTATCAAGACAACCGATGGAAGGGTGCAGAAGAATAGTAGACAATGGCGCCCGATTACGACAAGCAAACAAAGAATGTGAGTGGATTCAATAAGTAATAAATAAAGTACAACAACAACCACAGAAATATCCAGATTACATAGTAGAAAACAGCCAGGTGTACAGGAATATTCCACATAGAGCAGGTCAAGAAGAAGTAATATCATGGAAATTGTGTGAGCCCAAGACGCTACGAAACCAAGTGATGGAAGAAAACCACACTTCCATAACGGCAGGGCATACAGGAAGCAGGCGAACGATTTCCAGAACTGCGGCAAGATATTATTGGCCAGGAATGCAACGAGATATCAGGAAATTCGTGGGAAAATGCACAACGTGTCAGCAATACAAACCCAACCAACAGCAAGCAGCAGGGAAAATGCTGACGCAAATACCTGATGAACCATGGGCCACTGTTTGTGCTGATTTCGTCGGACCACTACCACGGTCGAAACATGGAAACTCAATGTTACTGGTATTCATTGACCGATTTTCAAAATGGACAGAACTAATACCCATGCGAAAGGCAACCGCGGAGAATCTAATCAAGGACTTTAGGGAAAGAATTCTGTCGAGATTTGGAGTTCCTAAAGTGGTAATAACTGACAATGGGGTACAATTTACTAGCAGAACATTTAAGAAAATGCTAGAGGAATGGGGATGCCAACACCAATTTACAGCACCATACACACCACAAGAAAACCCAACCGAAAGGGCAAACAGAACAGTGAAAACGATGATTGCTCAGTTTACCGGGGAAAATCAACGGAATTGGGATGAGAGCTGGCCGGAAATAACACTGGCCGTAAATACCAGTCAATCAGAGTCAACTGGATTTACGCCAGCATATGTGATACAAGGACGCGAACCTAGAATGCCAGGCGCAATATACGATAGTGTCACGACAGGCACAGGAAAACAAAGCGTACCACCAGAGGCAAAGGCAAAACAAGTGCAAGAGCTTTTTGAGCTGATAAGACGTAATCTGGAGACGGCGGCACAGGATCAGGCACGTCACTATAACCTAAGGAGGAGAGAGTGGAGACCAACAATTGGAACCACAGTATGGGCAAAAGAACACCATCTTTCGAATGCGGCCGAAGGATTTGCAGCAAAATTGGCACCAAGATTTGGAGGCCCTTATGAAGTAACAGGATTTTTGTCTCCAGTTATATGTAAATTACGGCACAAAGAAACAGGAAAAACCAGGCAAGCACATATCAGCCAGATGAAAGAGCAAATAAGTGAACAGACAGATGTCAATGAAATAGATGAACAATGAGTATGGACGACTCTGATGACATGGCAGCGAGAAATCTGCACAGACCGGCCGGCTAGGCAGAAATCTCAAAAACATGACACAGAGCCAAAAATCTCAAAGTGCATCAAAATCGTACAAAATCACGTAACAAAAAAAAAAAATGTAAAACAAAAGAATCACAAAGTGCGTAAATAAGAACAAGCAGAACAGCAAAGTCACAAACCGCATACCGGAACAAGATAAATATATGCGGACATCATATACATACAGTCAGGCAAAGATGCATGAGCAAATAGAAATAGCAAAAAAAAAAAACAAGGATAAACAAAAAAAAACGATCACACAATCAAAGAGAGCCAAAACCTACACATGCGCACGATAGTACACATGTAATAGTATGAGTGCACAAAGAGAAAACAAAAGGAAAGAGAGGGGAACACACATACACATGCGCATAAGAGTGAGCATGTAATCGTGCAGCATCGGGACATACACACACATGCGCGCGGTAATACATTAGTATTAGTGGAGCATTGCAGGGGCATTAGAATATTCGGCATCGATAGTTAAAATAGAGAATCCAAAGTTTTGAATAACGGTAAAAATTTGACAAATATCAAAGATGCGAGGTTTCCTGCATGCAGAAATCCTAAGCAAGAGTCACTCAAAGTTTAACACTCAGCGAGTAAAGCCAACAAAAAAAAAAAAAACCCAATTACGATGAGCCGGATATGATAGATCCGGCAATCGCCGCCTCATCGGACGAGGAGAACGATGAGGACGTAGATGACAGCGGCTACGGATCTGAGGAGAGCGAAGCCGAGTCGGCGATAAACCAGGGCCACCAGGAGGAGGAGGCTGATGAGGAAATATGGAGGGAGCTAGACGAGGCGATACGCATGATGGACGACGAAGAGGCGAGAGATGCGAGCAGCGGCCGGAGTAGCCCAGAAGAGTATGCGCCGTGGGAGCAAAATGAGATCTATGAGCAACAGCAACAGCAACAGCAGCAACAAATGCAACTGCAACAACAACAGCAGCCACAATGGCAGCAACAGCAACAGCAGCTGCAGCTCGAATACCGAGAGTGCCCGTGGGTGTGGCCAAGACCGGCATTGAGTAGACAAATGTCTGCACCCACGGGGCACAATGACAGTGCTCGGCCCATATTGGCCAGGCAAAACTCATGCCCAGTGCCATACGGGCATGAGAGATATGAGGCGGTGGAGGAGAGAGATTGGCCGGAGATGGTGGCGGATATCGTGGGCCAAATGGTGCGACAGGAAGGGCCGAGGAGAGTTAGAATAGTATGGGCGGGACAAAATAGGTATAGGATTAGGATAGCTCAGGGGGTAGTTCGAGTATATAGAGAAAGGAGAACATAATAAGTAGAATAAGTAGGCGTAATGAGAATATAATAAGTAGGATATTTAAATGTAAGTTAGGTATAAGAAAAGATGCGGAACGGGCCAAAAATAAAAAAAAACAACAATGAAAGGATGCCCTAATCCGCCAGCATTTAACGAAAAGATACTCAGTAATCGCCAACATTAGAAGATGCCAAATGGCCAATAAAAGATGCGAGCTGAGTCCAAAAGAAAAAAAAACCCCAAAAACAAGCAAAACACATGCAAAATAAAAAAAAAAACTACAAAGGCAAAGCATAAAAATGCACAAGTACGAAAATGAAAAATACACACGCAGAAAACAAACACAACAAACACATGCAGAAAACAAACAAGGTACAAGGGACAGGGGAGGGCAAATCCCTCCCGAAGAAGGGGGGTAGTGTGAGGAACATTATATACACAAGAATAATGTCCCACACAACAAACAAGCTACAACAAACAAGATACAAAGCCACAATACATAAGATACAACAAACAGCCAGATACAAACGCAGCCAAGACACAAACTAAAGTATAAGAGTGAAATCGGATGTAAATGATCAAATAAACAAGGCCAGCCGAACATTGCCGATCGAACCCCACGCAACCGCTGGCGATTTTCGTACAAGCGGGAAGATGCGTGGGAGACATAATGCGATAAGTTCGGTCGTATAAGAGCCAATGCAAGAGGCCGGTCGAACATGGCCGATCGGGCCCCACGCAACCGCTGGCGATTTCGTACAAGCGGGAAGATGCGTGGGAAACATATTACGATAAGTTCGGTCGTATAAGAGCTAATGAAAGAGGCCGGTCGAACATGGCCGATCGAACCCCACGCAACCGCTGGCGATTTCGTACAAGCGGGAAGATGCGTGGGAAACATAATGAGTATTAGTGGCTGTATAAGAGTAAATGAAACCGGGCTTGAGGGCATAATTGCTTCAAAAATAGGGCATTGGCCTCATTAGATAAATTAAGAGCATGGAGAGGCAAATGTAAATGCATGCATTAGCGTACATACACGCACGTCACACGTACACTATGCGTGAGTGACGGCATGGGAGAATACCGGTGGCCAATGGGCCGCGCGATGCCTACGTCACGCTCATGAGAGCGAAAGCAGTTAGAATGCGAGCGCCAAAAGAATTTCGGGAGCGAGAGAAAACAAAAGTGAGGGCCAAGCAAGCCCGAAAGACGGGTGCGGGGGGCGCTTGGTACCGAAACGAAACCAAGTGAGGGCTATGCTTGTGAATCGGGGAGTAGGGGGGAAAGCAAAGATGCGAGAAGCAATGATGGTTTATGGATGTGTGGGGGGAATATGCAAGCCGAAGGGGGAGGGATGAGGCCATGTGGAAGCCCTCTATCTGATGGATGCAAGATGCATATGAAAGTGTATTTGCATGGGGATTTAAATAATACAATATATTAAATTAATCAGGCTATTTATGTTCAAATGATAATTTTAGTTAATACAATTATTATATATATATGTAAATATCAATATTGAGCAAATATGGGTGAAATTGGGTATGACGAGTGGATCAAAGGGTGCGACGGGCGACGGCAGCGCTGGCAGAGAAAGCAGAGAGAGTCAACGGGATATGAAGGGCGGCCAATAGAAAGGCGACGCCAATGCGTGAAAGTGATGGAAGCACGTAGATACAAGGGAGCTAGACAAGGACAAGGAAATAAATGGGCGCTCAGCCACAAAGAAAGTGGACACATGCGCAAAGGATTTACGGGACTTTCACCACGCATAGCAACAAGTGAATGCGTGGGTGAAAGCAGAGGGCTGATGGAAATGTACCAGCTGTATAGCGGTACTACACCAAGATATTCCTGAGGCCGTGGGAATTGCCTATATAAAGGCAACGCCCATCAAGCAGCATCATCAAGTCATCAAGACGTGATCAAGCAACAAGTAATTAAGGCCTTACGAGTAACCTTAAGAAACTTAGCAAGGAAACACAAGGAGCAGCAGAAAACTAAGAACTATACAGGCCTTACGAGTAACCTGTATAGTTCCACTTGATAGCAACAAGTCCTTAAGTAAGGATAATAAACACCGTACCCAAGCTAGAGTAAATTTGAGAGAAGCCAAGCAATCTCCAGGAGTACCCAAGGTCAGTGGAAGGCACGAGGATATATCCTACTGCCGAAATTCCAGGATCTATATATCCTGACGAGTACCAATTTCTGAGGAACATCCTGCTTCGTGATAACAGCTACGGGATTCATCCCAGAGCTTTAAAGCAAAAGCATACTCAACGAACTCAGCGAAAAGGGTGCAGAGGTGTGTAGCTCAAATCAAGTACACTATACGGATCGAGACAGTAACCAGCAACGGCTATAGGAGCAAGAGGAAGACGAGAAGGGTCGACGAGGGATTCGAAGTGACTCACCAACGCTGCCCAAGCCCAGAACTACCATCGAGAAACCGTCATATCCAACCGAGCCCACCAACGATTTGAATAAACATACAATTAAGCATTAACAACTGAAATCAAACGTGTTTTAATTTCACCGGGGCACAAAATAAATTTGTTGTGCCGAACCTAGCCCAAGAGATATCGTAAATATCCCGAAGGACAAAAAAGGATCGTTACAGCAGTCACTTTAATATGTGACTTGACGAAATACTTAGTAGCAATACCAGTTCCAATAATAGCGCTTCAACAATCTCGATTGCTATTTTTGAATCCTTCATTCTGAAGTACGGTCCAATGAAGACGTTCATTACGGACATGGGAACAGAATACAAAAATTCAATAATAAATGACTTGTGCAAATATTTAAAAATAGACAACATTACGTCTACTGCACACCACCACCAGACCTTGGATACCGTTGAAAGAAGTCATAGGAAATTCAATGAGTACATTTGATCATATATATCAGTAGATAAAACTGATTGGGACATATGGTTACAATATTTTGAGTACTGTTTTAACACAACCCCGTCAGTAACACACAAATACTGTCCCTATGAACTTGTATTTGGTAAACCAAACAATTTACCAATTCATTTTAATGGCATAAATAGAATAGAACCTTTATATAACGTACATGATTAAGGTAAAGAAGTTAAGTTTAGATTAGAGCAATAGAGCTAGAATAATGTTTCAAGAATATAAAGAAAAACAGAAAAATTTTTATGACAGCAAATCAGTAGATTTTAAAATAGAAATAGGAGATAAAGTTTTCTTAAAAAACGAAACTGGTCATAAGCTTTATTCAGCCTATTAGGGACCATTCGAAGTTGTAGAAATATCTAAAAATAACAACATTTAAATTAGAAACAATAAAAATAGGATACAAACAGTACATAAGGGTAGATTAAAAATCTTTAAAAATAATTTTAAAAATGAAGTAAGTAAGTCGTCTCGCCGACTTGGGTATACCATACACCATGTGAAACAAATATTTAAAATTTCGAAAACCAAATGTATGTTTATTAGATTGTTTTAACATGCCTCATACCATATGCTATCTTTTACTCTACAAACACACGAGCACTCTAGCGCCGCCACTAGCCAACGGCTCATGGATCGCGTAGCAAAATACGTTCATACGTATATTTTGCATATTTCTAGTCCGATTTCAACCAATCAATTTAGTAGTTTGATAGAAATAGATAAGATTTATCAATCTGCCAAATTTGTTCGCGATGGTCAAAAAATTGTAAGAGCCAATCGGTTTTTTCTAAATTATGGAGGCGGAAGTGGGCGTGGCAACATACTAAAATATATGTATTCTGCGCGCATACTAAGCCAGTATACATACTAAATTTGGTGACTTTAGCTTTTTTAGTTTCCGAGAAAATCAGTTTTGTTTAATTTGCGGGGGCGGAAATGGGCGTGCCAAAATTTTTAAATAGTCAATATCTGCGCGTGTATTAAGGTAGCTTACATACCAAATTTAATGACGGTAGCTTTCATAGTTTTTAAGAAAATCTGTTTTTTGTAAATTCCGGGGGCGAAAGGGGGCGTGGCAACAAGTTGGAACAATTTTTTTCTGCGCGCTAACCAAATTTGATGTCTCTATCTGCTATACATTTTAAGAAAAACAGTTTTATGTTAATTCTGGGGGCGTAAGGGGGCGTGGCCAAAACTCCAATTAACTCTATATATTTACATACCACACGCGTCTACATACCAAATTTGGTGGCTCTAGCTCTTATAGTCTCCGAGATCTGCGTGTTTATACAGACGAACGGACGGACGGACGGACGGACAGACGGACATGGCTAGATCGACTCGGTTGTTGATCCTAATCAAGAATATATATACTTTGTGGGGTCGGAGAAGCTTCCTTCTGCCTGTTACATACATTTTGGCGACTTTAATATACCATTTCACCCTATGGGTTTATGGTATAAAAAGGGGAAATGTATAAAATTTTTATATGGATTCAATACTATTACTAATTCATTTTATTAAAAATATATACATACAAATACAAATTATTAAAAAAAAATAAGAAAAGAGGTGAGAGAAAATTTGTCTGGCCAGACACAAATAAAACAATTTTTCTAACATACATACAATACCATTAATCAATCATTAATTGTCATTATCATTAATTAATAAATACGTCCATAATATTACGTTATTTTCTAAAAAGGGGAGGTGTAGTATATACATACCAAAAATTATTCAACACAAAGAGCTCAACTTGTAACACATTGTTGCAAGTATAAACAATTAAAATATGTTTATATGTTTGTTTTAATTCGTTTTTTTGGGAAAAAAAAGAAATACAAATAGGTTAACAAAAATAGAAAACAGTGGGCAGGAAAGAAAAATAGTTTTGATCAAAGAAGAAGAAGAAAGTGAGAGATTGCAGATATGGTAGACTGCGTGACCGCGTGGGGGCATTGCACCGCAGGATGTGTGGGGGAGGGGCGTTGTGGACTTCTCAAACCCCGCCTGTATTGCGCTGCCAATCGCGCGCGCGTAGCTTGCAGATCACCTGTGCCGCAAAGGTGCAAGTAGCTGTCCAATTTGGTTGGTTTAGCGTCATCAGTGGAACCAGATTCCGTGAAGATAATGGCTCGCCACAGAGCAGTTCGGCTGCCTGCCTTTCTGTCTCAAACATAGTGCGAAGAGAGTATGATCAGGACTCTCCGACTCACCGTTTCGGCGCCAAGTGCATTCCGCACTCGCCTGGTGACCAAATCTGTAAAGATATTCCCCAAAGCATCCGTGGCCGCTGAGTATCTGTGTCAGCTCAAAAGTTACATCGCCGTGCTTTCGTTGCAGCCACATTTTTAGGTCGTTAATAAGCCTGAAGGTCCACCTGCCCTTCATCGAGTTGGTCCAGCGAAGTTGCCAAGCGTCCCAGACGTGCCACAGCCCTGACACCCTTTAGCTCAGCAGGACTCGGCGCTGACTCCATCTTAGTGGCATACCTGCTATAATAAGAGCGATATCGTCTGATATTGTGCGAAAGCCGCAACAGACCCTCAGCGCCGCAAGACGGTATGTGGTTCTAGGCGTCTCCTATATGTTTTGACCGTCATGGCCTTAGCCCAGGCTGGTGCCCCAAAGAGCTTAGTGGACTTCATGATATTCATCAGTAGCAGGTGCTCCTTGAACGACAGGCGCGTGTCCAGGTGTATACCGAGATAGAGGTAATCGTGGTAGCGGCCTGGCAACCTCAACCGTTTTTCGACTATTTATTAGCACCGCTTCCGTCTTTTATACTGCAAGCTCGAGACCTGCAGAAGCTAGCCAGTCCTTAGCCATTCCGATGGAACGCGCAGTTATTTCCTCAGCTTGTGCCAGATATTTAGCCACCACTACTATGGCAACATCGTCAGCGAAGCCCACCAGTCGCGCGCCACTCGGAAGTTGGATGCGCAGGATTCCGTCGTACATTGCATTCCAAAGTAGAGGGCCAACAACGGATCCTTGGGGTACGCCTCCTTTTACATCATAAGTATGCGTCCCTCCGTGTGATCTGTAGTACAGAACTCTGTTTCTGAAGTAGTCCTCCATTGTTCTTGTGAGATACTCCGGGACTCTAAAGTTTCGCAATGCTGCAAGAATGTTGTTCCAATTTGCTGTGTTAAAAACATTTTTAACGTCCAGCGTGATGACAAGACAATACTGTTTTTGCCCTTCCAGGTCGCCAGGCGCCTTAATTGCTGCATCTATTCTGGTGCTGAGTAGCCTCTTAAAAATTTTGCCTGCGGCATCCAGAAGACAAATTGGCCTATATCCAGAGGGGTCTTCTGCCTTTTCAGATTCTGCCTTTTCCATCCATCCGGAAATGTACCTTCACCCATGCAAGCGTTAAAAACTTCAGCAAATCTTTCGGATTGTAGGCCAATGGCTAGTTTAAGGGCCTTGTTGGGGATGGTATCCTTGTCATTTTGCAGTCTCGCTGCCGCCGTAACACCTCTTCTCCACTGATAGGCTAATCTTCTGTCGAAACAGTATGCTGCTTCTCTTTCGGGCCTATTGATGAGGTGGCCGGAAACAGAGTTTCCACAATCATAGCCATGCGCCCTTCATCTGGCGCCGCCGGCTTAACAGCCCTAAGACTACTTTATAGGCCAAGCCCCAGGGGTCATTTTCTATCGAGTCGCAAAGTTCGAGAAAACAGCTTTTTTTTCGTGACTAAATACGCTCTTTAAGGTCCTTTCTTCTGGCTGCAAATTCTGCTTGCAGCAGCAAGAACTCCGTTTTGCCACGCGATCTTTGGTAGAGCCTTCTAGCACGAAGACACTTTTTCCTTGCCTCCGCAATATTCTCATCCCACCAGTAGACAGGGGCTCGATTTCGGCTATGCCCTCTTCGGGCCTTCATGCTAGCGTTGCATGCCGCCCTCACTGCGTCCATAATGGTGTCCGCCCGACTTAATGCATCGCCGTCTAGTCGCCGAATGCTAAGTGCTACCAGTGTAAAAATCGCATAGTTTCCAGATTGAGTGGGGAAAAAGACAGGCACTTGTGAATGTAACATCGATTACAGAGCCGTATCCCGCCCTGCTAAACGTATGCTTGGAGCCATTGTTTTGCACAGCAATATCAAGGATCGCCCAGGACGAAGCATTCTACCCCTAGCATTAGATGAGCTGCTGCCCCATTCTTCGATTATAACATTTTGCTTTCCACTTGCATCAGCGGCGATAGAGTCAATTATTGTCTCAAATTCCGTGAGACTCAGACTAGGGGCTAGGTAGCAACTATAATACCACATATCCCCGATTTTCAGCCGAGAGACGAATAAATCGACTCCATAGCCGGCACGTTTTGTCCGCATAACCAAATCGCAGCTTTGGTAGAAGAGTCCACTGCCCACAGGGGGCCATCGCCTGTTTTATACGGCTCGCTCAAAATCGCTATATCGGCGTCTAGGTTTAGTTGAATAAACTTCATCCCGTTTTGTTTGTTGGTTGGGCACCAGATCTTGTCAACGGGCAATCTTTGCTGCCGGCAAAATGCTTCCTGTCGACGCGGTTTGCTTCGACGCAGTTGTAACAGTTTGGATCGTTATCGCAAGACGCAGTTTTATGTCCAGGCTGCCCACATCTGAAGCACCAGCTGGTTCGGTCAACTGTGCTCTTGCAGTTGAAAGCCACATGTCCAAAATTGAGGCATTTGTGGCATCTATGTTGAGCCACTCTTTCCCTGATGTGGGAGCTGAACCAGCCCACTACCAGTGCTCTCTTGTTTACAAGAAAGGCCGCCAATATGTTTATATGTATACATTGACGTATGCACAGAAACATATTCACATAAATATATATATTCACATATATATACAAAAAATTTTGTGTATGTATGTGTGAGTGTGAGAAAAATTTAAAGAAAAATATAAAAAAAGGCACAAAAATGAGAAATGGTAACGATGGATAACTACTTTCAAAGAGTTAGCATTTAAAGTCCGAGCATAATAAATAACATAATTGAGGTGCTCCGAATTGAACAAAGCCACTCCCCTCAAAGCTCGTTAGACTTACTGCACATAAGAACTGCCTACATTAATTTAACTGGTGATGAATTCCGAGTAAGAGGCAGCACAAGAGTGCAAATGTGCTTCTTATTAACTGTATAAATATATGCTGCTATGCAAACGCGGCAGGTACATTCCATTTTTATTTCATCGATTAAAAAAAAAAATAATAATAATTAAATAAAATATATAAAACACACAAACACACACACCCAAAAGAAAAAAAATTCTTTTAAATAAAACCCTGATGACAAGCACCGACCCGTCTCATCAGGTGGACTTGGATTTCCTGATGGCTGTACCCACCGTGCAAAGGGCTGCACCCCTTCTAGAAGAGGTATTAGAGGTGTGTCCAAATTTGTCAATGTTAAACGTAAGACATCAGTGCACCCGTCTTACTTGTCTTTCGAAAATGAATAGGGATCTTCATTCGTTGAATTCAAAATATGAACTGATTTTATTTACAGAATTGTTGTGTATATAAATGAATTCTTAGACTCTAGGAGACAATTGTTCTTAAAAATACTTATTCTAATGACCCACGTTTTCGGGGGTTGAAAATTGTTTATATTTCATGCTCAGCGTTGGCCACTTAATACCGCGCCGCTGTTGTAATCTTAACCCTCTAATGCCCAAGAGTGTCTCAAGACACTGACCATTTTTTAAACCATTTTGAAGTTAATTTATGTTAAAAAGTTTCATTTGTTTATTCCCAACTTTAATGAAATTCAAATGTTTCAAAATAGTTTGTGTTCATTTTTTGTTACATAATTTTATGACAATCGATAAAAAACTCACGAGCATTAGAGGGTTAAGTGTTTTCCACAGAGTGTGTGTTCAATGAAAGACGTTAGTGTTTCTTGAAGTTATTAAATGTTTATTTATTTATATATATATCTAGGCACTAGCACATAAACCAGTGACTAAAGGTTGTCGCAACCAACACATGAATTGGGTGGACCTCGGAGTGAGATTACATAGGTAGAGATGGGGGCCAAAGACACAGCGATGCACACCCGATGTAGCTACAATTGGTATCTGATCTTACTAAGAATAATGCATTTCTTTTATAGTACAAAATAGCGAGCTCACCAGTGCATAGTTCGACATAGTGTTAGGTCAGCAAAGTACGTTTTTATTGATTAACTAGGTCTTTATTGTTTACTGCTGACCATATCAGATCTACTTATGACTGATGAGCCATCGATATCTATAATCGGGTTACATACTTAACATTGACATACATTTCCATTCGTTCTATATTATTATTGGCTTAATCTTATCTTATTTTATATAATCTAAACACCAACATACTCCCGGCCGTTGAACACCTGTTCAACGTTATCCAACGTTGACCCCAAAATTGCTGGGGGCTGGGCTTACTGCAGCAGGAGTCGGTATGGGATTGACGATCCTCACGGTTGTCTGCTCTGGACCATTGTGTCTTGGGGGTTGTGAGCATCTTCTTATTCCATATACCATCACAAGAACCAATGGTATTGTTAGCGCTACGTAGGAGACGATAACATGGTGAGCCGGCTGGCTGGGCCGTCCAGCACACCAAATAATTCGCAATGTTCCCAATTATATCTAAAGGCGATCGTCGTTGGCGTTCTATGTGAAGGAGATCATTTCCTGTCCATAGCTCTGAGTTGACATGCTCGAAGTGCCTCTGCATTGCGGTGCATGCCTCTGGAACCTTTATTAACACGCATATTTCTCCAACCTTTACTACTCCGTCTGAAAATGTCTTCAGGTCGGCCCAATATGGTTCGAGATCGTAGAATGCCACAATAGTCCAGTCAGACGTTGCTATCCTTCATGTGCCAATACTTTCATAGTATATGCCTGGTTTGGGGTTGAATCGAGTTATATTAGTTCTTTGAGCAAATGCTATAGGCAATAATAACAGCATTAGGCCGATCGTCATTGCCAACGGTGGCAGACCGATCGATAAGCGTCTTTTTGTTTTTGGTTCTGCGTTGTCCTCGATACCAGGGTCTTTTTGGGAAGTCGATTCTGTGTCATCTGCCTCGATTTTACGTTTTGTCGCCGTCTCTCTAAGGAAGGGGGCCAATTTATGGATAGCCCGCTTGTAGGTGCCTCTGGCTGTTTTAACGTCTACCACGCGGACGTATCCATCCAGGCCTGGATATAATTTAACAATTCGTCCAATTGGCCACTGCAAAATTGGCACATTATCCTCCTTTAGAATTACCATCACGCCTTCTTTGACATTGTTATATGGTTTTTTCCACTTGGATGTACCCTGCAATTCTTGTAGGTACTCTTGAGACTATTGTGTCCAGAATGTATGCTTAAGCCGTTGCACTAATTCTCATTGCTCTGGAATAGATCGCTGTGTTATTGGCTCTGCATCTGGTTGGGCTACTAATGGTTCTCCGATCAATAGGTGGCCTGGGGTTAGAGCTGTTAAGTCGTTGGGATCGTCTGAGTTTGGCGTTAACGGACGAGAGTTCAGCACTGCTTCAACATTGACAATGATGGTGGACAGTTGTTCGAACGTTAAGTTTGCTGTCGATACGTTTTTCAACAGTAAACGCTTAGCGGACTTTACCGCAGCTTCCCATAATCCTCCGAAATGTGGAGACCGTGGTGGTATGAACTTAAATTGCACTCCTTTTTGATTGCAAAATTCCTTGATACTACCTGCTGCCGTTTCTGAGTGTATTGTATCGGTCAGTTCCTTAAGTTTGTTGTTTGCTCCAACAAAGTTTGTTGCATTATCGCAGTATAATGTCTGGCATCTTCCTCTGCGCCCTATAAAGCGCTGAAGCGCGCCCAAAAATGAGGAGGTGGACAGGTCTCCGACCAACTCCAAGTGTACTGCCTTGGTTGCAAAGCATACAAATACTGCAATGTAGGAATGGTCCACAATAGTCTACTCCGGCATTGAGAAAGGGTCTATTCTGAGATACCCGATGCTCAGATAAGTCGCCCATGACTTGTTTAAAGAACTGAGGCCGGTACTTGGTGCATACTACGCAGCCCTGGATCACATTCCGGACCATCGGTTTCACCTTAATGATGTGGTACTGTTGCCGAGCTATTCCGCGTAGTGCCTCATGTCCACAATGAAGATTCTCTTCATGAAGTTTCCATAGCATCATTTTTACCACCGGATCATTATACGGCAAGAGATATGGATTCCTTGTTTCCGTTGATACTGGTGCTTGTTGTAGCCTAGTTGCTACTCGTATGATTGAATCTTCATCCAGTATTAGTGGCAATGTTGCCACCGTGCTTTTGCGATCTAGCGGTTGATCAGGTCGTTTCTTTAAGTGCCGTAATTCATATGCAAATCCTGTTTCTTGAATTTGCTTAATGATCACTCTCCGTGCTTGGTCCAACTCTTCCAACTCCAACTGAGCCGTTGGTTTCCTGTTCTGCTTGTGACAAAACCGTAGCACATACGCCACTATTCGCTGTAGCCGGTAAAACGAATTTCTGTGATTTACCGTATATATCCATTCACTCTTGTTGTTTGCCGTGGCAGTCACCATGCTGAATACCTTGGTTTTCTTTTCAGCGGTATCCATCGTGTGCTCTGTAGGCTTAAATGGTGCTGGCCAGCCACGTTGTGGTCCATGCAGAAATAGTGGTCCATACAACCATAATGTATGTGTGCTAAGCTGAACTGCTGATATGCCTCGAGACAGAACATCAGCTGCGTTGAGCGCTGATGACACATGACGCCATTGCCTTGGATGTGATACTGCGTGTATTTTTGTCAACCGATTAGCCACAAACGTGTGGAAATGTGATGCCCGTGAATTAATCCACGAGAGTACTACTGTTGAGTCTGACCAGAGGAATGAATCCACACTTTCTGATCCGAATTGGAGATCCTGTCGAACTCTATCCGTGAGTTCAGCTCCAAGTACAGCTGCACATAGTTCCAGCCGGGGCAGTGTCTGTTTTTCCAGGGGAGCCACTCTCGACTTGGCGCACAACAATCTGACCGAAATTTGGCCATTTTTATAGGTTGATCGGACATAAACTGCCGCACCATACGCCTTTTCTGATGCATCAACAAATGTATGCAATTCCTTTGTAGTGGGGACCTTGCCATCAAAAATATGCCTTGGAATTTTCATGTGGCTTAGTGCCTGTACATCCTCTCGGTAAGCTTCCCATTGCTTCTCCAAATACGGCGGTAGGTCACCATCCATCTCAATTCGTTCGGTAGCAACATGTTGAAGAAACATTTTCGCTCTTACCACTACCGGTGCGAACAGTCCTAGAGGATCAAAGATTTGACCGTCTTCGGATAGCATCACTCGTCTGGTTATTCCTTTTGTATGTCTTTGAGCCTTTTCACTTAATTGGTCTTCTTTGGGTGCCCATATGATTCCCAATGTTTTGACACTTGTTTGTTCCAGTGTGTCACCGAGATTGATGTCGGCAATCGTATCTTCCTTTGGAAGATACTTATGGACGTGGTTCCATAAGTTACCGTTTTTAAACGATAAAACTTTAGTTCTTGACTTGGATCCTCTCTCCACACAATCATCTGATTGAATTGATCGGCAGGGTTTATCCAAACTTGACCATACATTTTTTCAATATCTGCCGTGAACACATATTTGTGTGTCCTGAACCGCAGAAGAATTGAGAAGAGTTGACTCTGTACAACTGGTCCAGGATATAAAATGTCGTTCAGTGATTTTCCTGATGACGTTTTACATGATGCATCAAATACCACTCTTAGCTTGGTGGTGGTACTTTCTGGTTTTAGTACACAATGATGCGGTATAAAGTAATGGTTCTTGGGAATTTGTTCTACCATTACTTGCTTCATATGTCCAAACTGTTCATATTCTGACCTAAATTTTACATACTCCTTTTTTATGTCAGGGTTCATTCCCCTCTCTAACGACATGAATCTTCTTATGGCTACTTCCCGAGATTCTCCAAGAGATGACGCCTCTTCAGCAAATGGAAGCTTTACAATTAGTCGATTGTCCGCCGCCGTGTGTAGGTTATCGAGGAAGAATTTTTCACAATACTCTTCCTCCGGACTCCTGTACCTTTTTGTTGGCTCTAGTGTGTCTAGCTGCCAGAATCTTTCCAGTGATTCCTCTGGATTCGTCATGCCTACCATACATGTAAGGTACGATGGAGAGTTACAGAGGCTTAACAGCAGCAAGCGGACAGATGATCTTTAACAGCAGAGATTAGCAGCGGAGCAACAGAGAGCAGACAGCAGAAGAGAAGAACACGAGAGAGAGCAACAGTTGAAGTTGCAGGGTACAGCAGACAGCAGTGCGAGAAAAAGCAAGCGAACCGAAGCAGCCGAATAAGACTTAATTATTTGTAACTTTTCCAAACTACTTTAAATCAAATTAATAAATAAACTTAGTTGAGTAAGCCCACTCAACTGACATTTGGGGGCTCGTCCTAATTTGGAAAGTGCAAGTTATTTGGAGTTGTCCGGAGGTGTCTCAAATTTGGCCAGAGGAGTCTCAAAAATTTTGCCGCGAATTTGCTGAGTGACGCTGCTGAGAGGGACAGCACTACAAACACAGCGCTCTGGAGAGAGGGAGACAACAGAACTACCAATAAAGTTTACGGGATCGGAAAAAGCACAATCAGGAGTCATTTCACGAGTATCTTCTTCAGATGAGAAAGCTGGCAGCGGTTGGTGACGTTGCAGTTGAAAAGCGACTTTAGATATACTCTCTATGGTTGCAAATCCTTTCAAGAGCTTCAGGAGCAGTATGCTGTGTATGAGCGCGTTGCCGAAAGATCGGCGAGACCTTTTTTGGCCAACGAGACGAATCAGAAGAGATCGCTTCATTTCCCAAATAAGCAGAAGCACTGCTTTAATTGTGGATCCGTTGAGCATTTTCGTAAAGATTGCGATGCTGCAACGAAATGCTTTCGGTGCAATAAAGATGGACATATGGCGAAAAATTGTCCTGGTTCAGCTGCAGACATTCATGTTGTTCGTGATGCTACACGTGTGAAGAGGATAGCTGTCAATGGAGTCGATGTGGAGTGCTTGGTGGATACGGGAGCCGATGTATCCCTGGTGACCAAGTCGGTATTCAACAATATTCCAGGCGTCATGATGAAGAAATGGACTTCGAGGCTGCGAGGTCTGGGAAACAATATGACACGCCCAGTTGGATGCTTTGAAGCAGAGGTTATCGTGGATCAAGAGACGACTTCGCACAAATTTGTTGTTATTGCGGATAGAGACATTCAATACGACGCGCTGCTCGGATTTGATTTCATATCTAAATTCGATCTTTCATCATCATCCCCTGCGGGAAAGAAAACTTGTGAGGAGATAAACCAGATAAGTATTTTCAACATTAGTAATGCAAATGATGAAATCGATGTTCCTCCACAGTATGCAAAAGATGTTAAACGGCTGATTCAGAACTACAAGTTGGCAGAAGCTGTAGCAGAAGTACCTGTCAAGCTAAGAATAGTTCCCGATGGAGAAAGAACTCCTTTTCGCCAGTCTCCAAGCCGATTGGCAATTGCTGAAGAAATCGATGTAGAGAAGCAGATCGATGAATGGTTAGCAGCCGGAATCATTCGTCCGTCTTCATCGAACTACGCTAGTCGCCTGGTACTAGTAAACAAGAAGGATGGTACGCGGCGTATCTGCGTTGATTTTCGTAAGCTGAACCTAATGGTCTTAAAGGACTGTTTTCCTGTTCCGGTGATCGATGATGTGCTGGATGGATGGATTTGGAGAACGGCTTCTTCCATGTCCCAATACACTGCTTTTATCACGAAAACGGGTCTGTACGAATTCAACAGAGCCCCGTTCGGACTCCGCAATTCGCCAGCCGTTTTTATTCGCTATGTAAATCATATATTTCAAGAGTTGGTAAACAATGATGTTCTCGATTTATATATGGACGACATAATTATTCACGC
The DNA here is from genome assembly GCF_018902025.1 of Drosophila willistoni. Lineage (NCBI taxonomy): Eukaryota > Metazoa > Arthropoda > Insecta > Diptera > Drosophilidae > Drosophila > Drosophila willistoni. The sequence continues at coordinate 3,395,220 of NW_025814459.1, read as the reverse complement.
TGAGACTCCACAAGAGTGCTTTGACAAAATGTCACGCGTTTTGGAGAAGGCTGGATCATTTGGATTGAAGATTAAATGGCGGAAATGTCACTTTATGCAGACTAAGATATACTTCTTGGGTCACAACATAGAAAATGGAATTGTGTGGCCTGGACAAGAAAAAACGGCGGCCGTCAGCAGGTTTTCGATGCCAAAAAACGTCAGGGCAGTGCAAGGATTTTTGGGATTAACTGGATTTTTCAGGAAATTTATCTTAAATTATTCCCAAATCGCACGCCCATTAACCGACCTTTTGCGGAAGAATGTTAGCTTCAAAATGGGCGATTCTCAGATGAAAGCATTTCAATTACTCAAGAATGCATTGACTACAGAGCCTGTGCTGAAGCTATACGTCAGAGGAGCTAAGACGGAGTTACATACAGATGCATCAAAGGATGGATACGGAGCGGCACTCTTGCAATGGTCAGAAGGCAAACTGCATCCAGTTCACTTCTGGAGCCAAAAATCGTCTGAATCAGAGTCACGGCAACACAGTTATATTCTTGAAGCGAAGGCCGTATATTTAGCAGTAAAGAAATTCAGGCACTACCTGCTGGGCTTGCCATTTAAGTTGGTAACGGATTGCTCTTCATTTAAACAAACGCTGAAGAAGGTGGATGTACCGAGATCAGTAACACAGTGGATAATATATCTTCAAGTCTTTGACTACGAAGTAGAACATCGACCAGGGGAAAGGCTAAAGCATGTTGACTGCCTAAGTCGCAATCCTTGTATAATGGTGGCTTCTCTGGAGATTACAGCACGTATAAAAGCAGCACAAGCTAAAGATGATACTATTAAAGCCATTGTGGAGATTTTAGGCATCCGTCCATTTGAGGGATACAAGATGAAAGGTGGACTTCTTTACAGGGAAGAAAACGGTAACGATCTCCTTATTGTTCCGAAGCAGATGGAAAAGGATGTGATTATGGACGCTCATAATGTTGGTCACTTCGCCGTGCAAAAAACCGTTCATGCTGTGTATCAATCTTATTGGATTCCCCATCTCGAACAAAAGGTTCAGCAGATTGTAAATAACTGTGTGAAATGTATAATTTTTAACAAAAAACTGGGCAAGAAAGAGGGTTTCCTAAATTATGTTGATAAAGGAGACCAACCACTTCATACGTTGCATATTGACCACTTAGGCCCCATGGACGCCACTACGAAGCAGTATAAATACATCTTGGCGATGGTTGATGCTTTTACAAAGTATATTTGACTGTTTCCGACCAAAACTACAAGCTGCGAGGAAGCGCTAAAAAAAATAGATATATGGTCACAAATCTTCGGAAATCCTGTGCGTATAGTTTCCGACAGAGGCTCAGCATTTACGGCCAACTTGTTTGCGGAGCATATGAAAACGAATGGCATAGAGCACTTATGGACCACAACGGGAGTTCCTCGTGGAAATGGACAGGTGGAGAGAGTTAATCGAACAATTTTGTCGGTTATTGCAAAGATTTCCGAAAGCGATCCAACCAAGTGGTTTAAGGCAGTTCCAGAAGTACAGAGAGCGGTAAATTCTCAGACGCATACAACGACAAAAAAATCGCCGTTCGAGCTCATGTTTGGTGTGAAGATGAACAACAAACCAGCAGACCGTTTAATACAGCTACTTGAAAAAGGGATGTACGAACGCTTTGATGAAGAACGCCAACTAATGAGGCAGGACGCGAAAGCTGAAATTATACAAGCGCAGAAGTCTTATAAGAAGCACTTTGACAGTAAAAGAAAGCCAGAGGCCGGATATCAGGTTGGAGACTTAGTCGCCATACGCAGGACGCAGTTTGTCGCAGGAAAAAAACTGTCCAGCGAATATTTAGGTCCTTATGAGGTGACGCAAGTAAAGAGGAATGGTAGATACGACGTAAGGAAAGCAGCGGATGTCGAAGGGCCTACAAATACTTCTACCAGTTGCGACTATATGAAAATGTGGCGCTATATTAAGGACAACGAAGACGATTTATCATCTGGGACAGATGAATGATCAGGAATGGCCGAATGTAAGGTACGATGGAGAGTTACAGAGGCTTAACAGCAGCAAGCGGACAGATGATCTTTAACAGCAGAGTTTAGCAGCGGAGCAACAGAGAGTACAGCAGACAGCAGAAGAGAAGAACACGAGAGAGAGCAACAGTTTAAGTTGCAGGGTAAAGCGAACCGAAGCAGCCTATTAAAACTTAATTATTTGTAACTTTTCCAAACTACTTTAAATCAAATTAATAAATAAACTTAGTTGAGTAAGCCCACTCAACTCACATATATGTGATTGAAGCTGACGTTGACATATTAATTCTACCAGCAACAATCCATCCAAACTCTGAGTTTTGTAATGTTGGACGGTTTCGATTGCCCCGTCTCCTTTCTGGTAGCAGCATAGCATAGTGATCATCAGCTCCCAACACCATATCAATTTTTCCGGGTTTATCAAATGTTGGGTCCGCTAATTGAATGTTGTCTGGTAATGTGACTTTCTGCGTTATTTGTTCTGTGGGTTGGTCACCTATTATGTGTGGCAATACAAATGCCTCAACTAGCATTGCGAACTTGTTGTATCTTGACCTTACAACCAAGCTTACTCGCGCCTTGCTTATCTGTGGTTGACCACCCACTCCATTTATTTGCACATGAGTCTCGCTAATTTTTAACGATAACTTCTTTACCAGTCTCTCTGAGACGAGATTTACTTGAGAGCCGCTATCCAGGAGTGCTCGAAATTCTCCTTTCCTTTCATTGATCCCTTTTACCACTACCTTGGCCGTTGCCAACAGGGTGTATTTTCTGCCAATTCCATACGCAGAAGCTGCAGAAGCAGATGTAGCAATTTGGTTGCCTGTTTCTAAATGCAACATTGTGTTATGTTTTTTATCGCATTTAAAGCATCCCACTATCCCTCCCTGTGGCGCAGTTTTTAGTGTGCCCAGCCGTAGAAAATAGGACCGCTACTTGTTGGGGACAGTTTGTCTACTGTCTGAGTTGCCACCCAGGCCGTCTACGTTACAATATTCAATATTATGTATTTTTAGCACAGTTATTGCCTTTTGTTTGCAGTCACTGTAGAATGCATTTGCCGTTGTTTTATGCCACGTACTAAGCTTTCTATACTTAAATATTTTTTTCGAGTGTTTGGATACTGTATCTAGGGATGTTTCTCTATTTTGCATATATTCCAGCGTTTGTTATTATTTCATCCCAAGTAACCATAGTTTGTTAAAAATTTATATACATATATATATTTTTTTTTTTTTAATTCCCTGAGATAAACTGTCTCTATGGGTTGCTCCCAGGCGGGTAGAATTCCGCTTTTCCGCTTCAGGCGGTTATAATCTTCTACTATTGACCTTTCTATCAAGTTGGCTATCCTTGATTCAAAGTTCCTATTATGCACAATCCAGTATTTGATTTCTTTATACTTTGGATTGGTTTCACCTCTGATAAAGAGGAAGTTTAGAAATAAAACGTATTTGTTCAAATATTTGAGTTCTACTCGACCCATTGTTAAGCTATGTTTAGGCCACCTGCTCTACTCTGATATCTTTTCCTAATTATCTTATTATGCATTGCATATAATTTCATAGCTAGATTTATGGCTACCAAAATTAAAATAGCTAACAACAGTATCCCTATATTTTCTAAATTTTCACTATAATCTATTATTTTTACGCTGTTGACGACATTAGCCGTTGGATGATCTATTTTGGATTCTTGAGATCCCATCCTACTAAAAAATTTGGTTTTTGGTCGTTAAGAGCTGTTTTCGATTATTAAGAAAATGTTTGTAAAATTTTTATGGATTCATTTTTTACTTTTCATTTCAATGTAACTCAAAATTGTTGTGTTTTTTTTTTAAAGAAAAAGAAAAATTATATCAACTCTGTCTTGCACAATGAGCCAGAGACGTGGAAAGATAGGAGAATAGACATGCGTAGGCTTACAGCTTGAACAATGTTTAATTAAATGTTTTAACGCATGTTTTTTAGTATAAGTCTGATAAAGTTTTGTTAGTTGGTGTACTGTGCAACAAGTGCAAACTCATACGTTTAAGTGGACCATACGACACCAGGACATAGCCTGCTACGCGCGAGGCCAAGCAGAGCGGTGTCCACCTCCCGCCCGACCGACCGTGGGTCGCAGCCGCATATCGGACGGCACGATCGCGTGGACAAATACAAATAAAACGGACAACCAATTAAAAATATGATTAACTACAGCTAATTACGAGCTAAATGTGCTAAAATAGAGGTTTTCACAAGAGAAAGAGAGGCTTCTGATCTGATTACGGGATGTTTTAAGGATAGAGGAATAAAATTTCTAGTAGGTCTACGGGGTACAGATAGGTTTAACAAGTTCAATAGCTCAGGAGAGTTTATTTCACCTATTAAAAATTTATGAATAAAGATAGCACCAAGCATTACTCTACGATTAATTAAAGAAGGAAGATTGATTAAAAAAAGCCTACTGGAGTATGATGGCAAATTGATATTGCGATCCCAATTTAGACCGCGAAGATCAAAAAGCAGAATTTGCTTTTGAACAGATTCAATTTTACTTTGGTGCGTCTCATATTGAGGTGACCATTTGCAAGATCCGTACTCTAAGATAGGACGGATTAAAGAAGTGTACAGAATTTTAGTTGTGTACGGATCGCCAAACTCTTTTGACCATCGTTTCACAAACCCAAGAACATTCATAGCTTTACTAACTGTAGCAGAAATATGAGGATTAAAAGATAATTTATGGTCCATAAGAACACCTAAGTCATTGATAATATTTAACCGCTGTAAGGCAGTGTCGTTAAGATAATAAGTTTCTAAGTATGGAGTGCATCTATAAAAAGACATAACTTTACATTTAGAACCATTAAGGCTTAATAGGTTGGTTTCACACCAACTCTGAAGATCATAAAGATCCAATTGAAGTAGGTAAGAAGACGATATGTCTTTAAAACTGAGGTAAAGCTTGACATCATCCGCGTACATAAGCACCCGAGAATGTGACACTACCAATGGAAGATCTTTTATAAAAAGATTAAATAGCAATGGACCAAATTGACTACCCTGAGGTATTCCAGAGGTCACTTGGATGGTCTTAGAAAATGAAGACTTAAAGAGGACCTTAGAAATATATTGAAGAATCCAATCTAGCAAACGGCTGGGGATGCCAAGTGCGTTTAACTTATATAAAAGCAAGAGTATGATTAACAGAGTCAAAGGCCTTGCTGAAGTCAGCATAAATGACGTCAGTTTGCACGGCAGTCTTGAACCCTTTGATTGAGTGAAATGTAAATTGCAATAGGTTAGTCGTTGTCGATCTACGTTTTTTAAACCCATGTTGGGATGACGAAATGATTTTCATTCATCATTCTTTTTGTTTTTTCCTCAAATGCTTTGGGTATGGCAGACAATATAGAAATACCCCTATAATTGGAGGTTTCGGACTTCTTCCCCTTTTTATGAAGAGGAATTATATATGGTTCCTTCCAGATAGACGGGAAGGCGGAAGATGTGACGGACAGTGTAAACAACTTATTTATTGGTTTACATAGAGCCTCTGCACAAAACCTTAATACTCAGCCTGGTATTCCATCTGGGCCAGGTGCATATACAGGTTTGACTTAACTGAGCACGCTAAGAACCGAGTATTCGTCAAACAGGAGATCTAAAATATAGTTAGACGATTGCAAGTGATGAGGATAAAGAGGATTTGCTTGATAAATCGAAGAGGAATAGGTTGTTTTGAAAAAATCAGCAAACATATCGGCAATTGTCTAATCATTGTCAGTGTTTAAGATTAAACATCGTGTTTATTTGAAATGGCTTCACCAAATCAGATGCACCAAGAAATATATAAAACGAAACAAAAACATAACACAAAAATAAGTCATAAAGATTCATATGACAATTATTGCTTAAAACCAATGAAAACATTCATCCACACTGTTGGTGTTTAGATTATATAAAATAAGATAACATTAAGCCTTATAATTGGAACGAATGGAAATGTATGTCAATGTTAAGTATGTATCCCGATTATAGATATCGATGGCTCTTCAGTCATAAGTAGATCTGATATGGTCAGCAGTAAACAATAAAGACCTAGTTAATCAATAAAAACGTACTTTGCTGACCTAACACTATGCACTGGTGAGCTCGCTTTTTTGTACTATAAAAGAAATGCATTATTCTTAGTAAGATCAGATACCAATTGTAGCTACATCGGGTGTGCATCGCTGTGTCTTTGGCCCCCATCTCTACCTTTGTAATCTCACTACGAGGTCCACCCAATTCATGTGTTTGTTGCGACAACCTTTAGTCACTGGTTTATGTGCTAGTGCCTAGATATATATATAAATAAATAAACATTTAATAACTTCAAGAAACACTAACGTCTTTCATTGAACATTTGGTGACCCCGACATTGGCGGCTCCAAGTTAAAAGAATAACAGACTTGGTGAAACCGTCATCAAGCGAGAACATTTGGTCAACTCAGGCGACCAATCTCTCAACAAAAAGGAAACTGGTCAACTAGGCGACTACTTTCTTTGCACGCTTTGGACACGACAATCCTAAGCGAGGGCACAAATTGATGAACATCTCACATCAATCTGGGGTCCCGACTAAAAACATCGCAATTGATTAACTTGGCAATCATTACGTAGCCACCTTGGCGAATAAAAAAGATTTATTGGAAAACTAGGAGTTGGTTTTCCGCAACGGGGTAGCAGTGCATACCCATTGAATAAAAGTTGATCAACTAGGCGATCACTTTATAAAAAAAATTAAACAACGATTTGTGTCAACGAGGCGACCAAATCATAAAAAGTTATTTTTATATAAAAGAAAGTTTGATCAACTCAACTCTGTTGCATTCCCTGGCGTCAGCAATATCTGATCTAGTTACCTCGGTCAGTAACCCAGGTAGTACGCACGAGTATAGATTTTGGCATTGATCAGCAATTTTTTAAACAAAGAAAAGAAACTCAAAAAATTGGTTTCACTGTCGTGGCAGTTATCAGTGTAAAAGAATAGGTATATTGGAAATAAAAATAAAACTATTGTTAAAACACTAATCAAAAGGCAACTTCGATTTATTTCTTATTCTTATTTGTGCTACACTTGACCAATTTTAGGAACGAGTCGGAGCGTTCCCTGTCTTTGACAAAATAAATAAACTCCCATCGGGTCAAGTACTAGTACAGATAAGCAATTGCATAAGAATATAAAAGAACATGGAGGAGTTTTATAAACAGCAGACAGAACGAGGAGAGGCAATCCAGGCCTTTATTCGGAATACCAAAAAAGATTCTTTCGCCAGGAAAACGAAGCCATCTTATTTCGAGGACAAACTTGAGCTCCTGGAATACATGTGGGAGAACTTCGAGAAAAGTCATCAGGAGTTGATGGACAAATTTAATAACGTGCCAACTGAAGATAACTACTTTGTAACGGACTATTTCAGCAAAATGAAGACGGTTGTATCTAATATAGTGGAAGATTGGAAGGACCATTTGGCAAAAATAAAGCTAGAGAGACAAGCTCGCCAACGAGAGGAAGAGCGAGTCATGATCAAACCACTGGTTCGTAAGCAAAGTGCTCTGCTGGAGTCATTGTCCAGGACATTAAGACAAATTGTGCCTGAAGATAAAATGATTTACAAATCGGTAGTCGACAAATTATGGATGCAAATTGAAGAAATCCATTATGAGATTCATCGGCTAGCTGAAAATCCAGCCGAAGCCGGATATAATATAGCTACGTTTGTGGCCGCAGAAAATACAATGCTGAAATTCTGTGTGGCACCAGCAGAAAATGTAGTGATACAATCACCACCTGTATTGCAATCGATACAATCATTGCAACAACCCAAAATTCGCATTCCAAAATTTGATGGGGATTATCTGAAATGGCAACAATTTCATGACATCTATAAAAAGGTGGTTCATGAGTCAAATGTATCCACGATAGAGAAAATGTGGTACTTAAAATCAAACCTTTCTGGAGAAGCAGAGAGATTGATACGGCACCTGGAATTAACAGAAGCCAATTACAACACTGCTTGGTCAGTGTTGAAGGAACGTTTTAATAACAAACGAGTTCTAGTAATAGCCATACTGGCAAAGCTGTTTGATCACCCAAATGTGGGAAATGACGCAGCTTCTATAAAGAATTTGCATGATAACATTTTTGAATCATTGCAAGCCTTAAAAAATGTAGGCGTCAATATGGAATCGTCAGATGCTGTCATAATATTTCATATGACAAGAAAATTGGATAGATTCAACCACGCACTATATGAGCAATCTCTTTCCAACACAAGGGATCCGCAGGAAGTAAAGGACTTCCTATCCTTCTTGGAACAGCGCTTCCTAACATTAGAGGCGATTGGGAAACCAAGAAACGAAAATCGCAGCATTGAAAAACCAAGTCCAAGGAAGACATGCGCAACAGCATCTGGGACAAACAGTACCCTGTGTGCTTTCTGCGAAAGAGCAAAGCACAAACTCTTCCAATGTGAAAAGTTCAAAATCAAATCCGCAGCAGAGCGGCTTAATTGGGTGCAGAAACACAAATTGTGTGTCAATTGCTTCAAGCCGGACCATATGGCAAAAAATTGCTCTTGGAGGGGATGCTTTAAATGCGATAAAAAACATAACACAATGTTGCATTTAGAAACAGGCAACCAAATTGCTACATCTGCTTCTGCAGCTTCTGCGTATGGAATTGGCAGAAAATACACCCTGTTGGCAACGGCCAAGGTAGTGGTAAAAGGGATCAATGAAAGGAAAGGAGAATTTCGAGCACTCCTGGATAGCGGCTCTCAAGTAAATGTGCGAGGCCTAACAAGGCTCCTTTATAAGTGCCCAGCCCACAGCGGTGCCGGAGACCATTTCGGCGCCGGAACACATCGCGTGCAATGAGTTACCCCAACAAAGGCAGGACGCGCTGCCACGGGCCGCTTCCACCACCTACGGATCGGCGTGGACGTGATCATTCCCTGTTCCGCAATTTAACCCAGGTTTGTTGCCGTTGTTCGATGGATTTTGGGGCGAATTTGAGCGACTGGTAGACAAGGTTACTATTACTGGGCAGAGGATGAGAAATGTTTGGCAGTGGTATGAAATCTGCGCGGCCGCTCCTCAACATTTTATGGCACCTTGCCTACACAACCTACACTTACCTACTAAGCACAGTGTGCCGCCATGCGTCAACGATTTATGCTAGATTGTCGGTCGAGTTATCAAATGTTGCGTCATCGGATACAAGGGCCCAGGTCATCATTGCCTCATTTCGCATTGGAATTGGAACGCTTGGCCCAAGGCGCTTTTAGCGGAATGCCCGGACATATGTATGACCAGATTCTGGGTCAACAATTTATTGACGGTATGCGCGAAACTCCGCTACAGGGTTTAGTAATCTCCAGTCGACAGTCGTTCAGCTACAAGAGGCATTGGACGTAGCGATGCGAGTGCAAGCCCAGTTCGGACGCAAACACGGGAAGCCGGTTCTGCACAGTCAGGTGGTCGAGAGTGGAGACATTCATACAACAAGACGTCGCCGGCGGAGACGCCCCAACACAACGATACAGCTACTCTAGCTCCAACACCAGCGAATGCACCGGCGGCTCTCAGGCTCAATTCAGTGAAGAACGCATCAGTCGCCCACTAACGCCGAGTCCCCAAGCATTACGAAGTGAGGCGCTAGATGAGGGTGAAAGCGAGGAACCGAATCCGCTAGTAGCTGTTCGAGATGACGAGCATATTCTGGCCCCTATCGATCGTCGAGACCCGAAATCCAACCACCAGTACCAGGAACGTTTGCCATTCTAGCGTGTCCACCTTTAATGGAATTGATCGGTCTGCCACTTTTGAGCATTCCGTTCCTCCCACAGTGGAGCCATCTACGGACCAGAGCAACAGGCATCAAACTCGACGCCTACACTGCTGGGTACTGATTTTTGGCTAGAACGATTTTGATAAGATGAACTTAAGATTCCACTGGTGTACCATGCCCTTACTCTGCGCCTCCGAAGCGCCTCGAAATCCGATATACTTAATGGCTCCCGTCTGTTTGGCGCCACGCTCCGATACGCATGTCAGGTTGCAATGTGCGCCGATAAAGCCGGCGGTACCAAGCTTACTGAAGGAAGGTACTGAGCTTACAGAGCTGCCAGACGATATCGTCCGTATGGACGGCATCGTCCACCCAGTGTCTGGCCAATTCTCTGCCAGGATATCAAATTTAAGCGCACACGAGAGAACGCTGCCACCCACACTAGTTTTGGGCGACTTAGAAACGGTAGAAGTGGTATTACCCGATAGATGCGAGGATGCGAGCGCAGCTTCTGTCGACCTGCCGTCTACAAAACGACTACTTCTAAAGCAACTCTTGAATCGTTATCGCCCTATTTTTGGCCGAAACGATGACGAGACGGGTCAAACCGACTTAGCCTCTCACCACATCGATACTGGTCCGGCACGCCCTATTAAACAGATGGCCCGAAGAATACCTCTCGCGCGAAAAACTGAAGTGCAGCAACTGGTTGCTGACATGGAGAACAGTCAAGAAGAGAGATGGAGCGACACGATTTTGTGTGGATTATAGGTGCCTGAAGGCGTCAAGGACTCATACCCGCTGCCCAAAATGGACGACATCCTATCAACGTTATACGGCTCGCAGTGGTTTTCAACGATGGACCTACAAAGCCGATACTGGAAAGTGCGGATGGATGAACCCTCAGGACCAAAGACAGCTTTCACCTGCGACTCTGGACTTTTCGAGTTCAATGCGATGTCATTTAAGCTTTGCAACGCCCCCGCCACGTTCGAACGTCTGATGGACAATTTTCTGTCTGTGGTAATGTGGAAGTTCGCGCTAGTCTATCTTGATGATGTGATTGTTTACTCTCGTACAACCGAGGATCACCTCACACACCTGCAGGACGTGTTTGAACGACTGACAACGGCTGGTCTTAAACTTAGTCCGAAAAAATGCAGCTTTTTTAAGAAACAAGTTAGTTACCTAGGCCATATCGTGAGCCGTGATGGGCTACAGGCGTGCCCCAACAAGATTGACAAAGTGCTGAGCTAGCCTACACCTCGAAATACCAGAAGTCCGATCGTTTTTGGGGCTTTGCACTTACTACCGCAAGTTTATCCCCAACTTCGCTACTATCGCTCGACTCCTCCACCAGCTGACCGAGAAACTTCGACGCTTTGAATGGGACACTCACTGCAGTTACTCGTTTGATACCTTGAAGCAGTGTTTAAGACGCTAAGTGTTTACGACAGCCCCCGTTTTGGCGTTTCCTAATGACACCGGTCAATTTATTGTAGATACGGACGTCTCGGCTTCTGGGGCGAGAGCGGCGCTCCATCAACTACAGGACGGACACGAAGGAGTAATCGGGTATTATTTATTTATTTATTTATTTATTTTATTTATTTATCTATTTACGTCAACTAACACAGCAGTCGACGAAAAAGCTTAAGCTAAAGACAGATAGTAATTAATTGAAAAAGATAGCTTAGCTATATACACAACTAAACATCCCCGACCCGGTGGAGGTGTTTTATTTGCATAAGGTGCCAGCTATGCCCCGATTCACAGCCAATGTGGTCAGGGATGAGTTGCAGCCAATCCAAGTCCAGAATATTTTCAGTGGTTTCGCTGTAGATGATTAAAAAGTATAGCACAAAGAGAAGTGACAGAAAGATGAGGAGAAATAAGGTGAGAAAGGTTGTTTAAAGATTGGCAAAGAACCCGAAGAGGCTCGTGAAGAGAGTAGTTAGTCAGACATCTACTAAGATGAAGAGGAAAAAAGTTTCTGGTCCGACGTGACGGAACATAAAAATATAGCGTATCTAGTAAATTAGTAGAAATGACTTCGCCGTTGACTAGTTTAAGGAGAAAGAGAATGCCAAAAACGAGCCTACGGTAGTAAAGTGAAGACAAATTAATGAAAAGAAGTCTGTCAGAATAAGAAGGTTTTTACGGAAGCCATGGTGTACAAGGGTAGTCAATTCTAAAAGGTTGGTAAGCGACGAAAGACCTTTCATGAAGCCATGCTGACGAGGAGAAATAGTGGATCTGGATAGGTGTTGAAGGGAAGACGTAATAATTTTCTCAAACAGCTAAGGTATTGCGGAAAGTTTGGCAATGCCACGGTTGTTAGAAATATCCGATTTGTTGTTCTTTTAAAAAGCGGAATAATAAAAGACTCCTTCCAAATATCAGGAAATCTACAAGTCTCACTTGATATAAAGAATAACCGAGATAAAGGCTTAGATAGAAAAATCGAACACATTTTAAGGATGCAACTAGGTATATTATCAGGCCCAGGTACGAACGAAGACTTCATAGATGATAAGCTAGAGATAATACAGTCTTCAGTAATACTAGGAAAAAACATACAATTTTTAATGTGGGATTGAATAGGGATAGGGTGTGGAATCCGAAACAGTAGTAGAATAAGTCGACTGAAAGAATTTAGCAAACAGATCTGCAATATTCGAATCATTATTAGCAGATTAAGTCTGAAGGTGGAAGGTAGTACATTAGAGCGTCATTTGGAATTAACAAAGTTGTAAAATTTTTTGGGTTCTTATAAAATTCAACCTTACAGCAAACCATATAATTATTGTAGCATTGAGTATTTAAAAGATAAAATTGAGATTTGGCTATACATTTCGCGAAGCAGTTTTTTTAAATCTCCTAAAATATCTCGATTTAATGTTAAGGAGATTAGACATCCTACGTGTGAAACAGACCGGCCCACTGGAGACGGTAGAGACATTCACATAAGGAACGCATTTATCAATTAGAGAATTAAGAGTAGAGTAGAAAAACTTCACTGGACGATCTATATCGCAGCACTCAAATAGAAATGACCAATCAAAAGAGAAAATAAGGCTATCAAGAAGATTGAAATTTGTTTTAGGAAAACATCTACGACGAGAATTTGCGATGTTATTAAATGAATTAGTAACGGAATTGTAAGAAATAGCAACTTCAATGGTAGGGTGATAGGGATCTTCAGGTTTCACTAGGGGCTGTATTTGGGATACAGCACTAACAGTGTGATCAGGGACAAAAACAAGTTCAAGGATTCTTTTAGAAGAGTTAAGGAAAGAATTCAACTGATATAGGGGACATTCAAGTAGTCTATCAAGAAAAACATGTTGAAATGAAGGAATTAAGAAAGATAGATTGTCATCAACAAGCCAAGAATTGTTAGGCAAGTTAAAATCACCTAGAACAATAAAGAAATCACAATCTTTAAGACGACAAAAAATAGTTCGTAAAGCATCAGCATGGTGCATATAGATCATGATATCAGAAGCTGGAGGAATATATGAACAGGAGATATATAAGCTAAAGTTAGAACATGTAACTTCGACGCAAATAAACTTAACACCTAAGGGCAGATCAATCGGCACAACACTTGAACACAGATTCGAGTTTACAGCAATGAGTACTCCACTGCCACGACGACCAACATGATCAAGCCTGTAAAAAATAAAGTTATTAGAAAGAATTTCATTAAAACATTTAAAACATCATTTCATTAAACAGAGGAGTTAAGCCAAGTGTCAGAGAAAGCTAATATGTCAGCCGAAAAGGTTTGGCTATCGCAGAACAGGTCCGAAAGCTTGGTAAGAAGTCCTCTTACATTTTGATACGCTATTAGTTTTTTGAAGCAGAAGATAAATTAGGAAGGTGGACAGGCAACGGACGGGAGCCCTTATTGGGCGCAAACTCGTGTACAACTAGGCCCTCTGGCCAGAAATTAGTGTCAACCATAGCTGAGAAATACTCATTGGGTACTGTAATTTTAAAAGAGGAGATTTCGCGAGGCCTAGAAAACTTAAACTTTTGAATTAAAACCTTAGCAGGGCATTTATTACCAATCTAAGCTGCCACAGACGACTCAGAAGTATCTGGAGCAAGCCTAGAGATAAATAATTGTTTGCGATGAGGCACTACAGTTAGTGGAGGCGGAGGAGCATTGGGATCCGCAAGTGATTGAGAGCCAGCATAATCCTGTGATTGATCAGAGTTCCCGTGAGGGATAGATTGAGGTACACCAGGGCTTGTAATGGGTACTTCAATCTGAAAAGAAGAGCATAAAAAGGGGCAAAAAGATGGTGTGGGCGAAAGTAAAATGGGAGACGATGTAATAGAGAGTGCTGGCGACTGCTTACGAGGTAACTCAAGGGTACATTTCTTGGGCAACTTCTCAGAAGGTGAAATAAACTTGAATTGCGACAATAAATGTACGCTAGAGTCACACTTGTTAGACAGCTGTTTGACCAGTTTATTTAAAGAAAGAAACTTTAAACGAAGATCCCTATACATACGGGTAAAATCAAGCTGCTGGCTGGCACAAGATGGACAAGTCCAGCGCATTAAGCCAAGCTCATTCTTAGACACAGACAAATCAAAAAATTTGTCGTAGTCGCGGCTATTGAGGCCTGCACATTTTAAGTGAATAAGATTATCGCAGAGGCAACAAGATATTGCTCTATACTGATCATCGATCAGAATGCTTGCAAGTAGGTAGACAACAAGCCATTGAAAGCCAAAAGAAACACAATGCAAAACAAAATAAATAAATTTATATATATAAGAATATATAGAAAAATTTAAATACACAGCACAAAGATAATTATCGATAAAAAATCAATAATTACAAATAACACAAAGAGACAGCTAGAGTGCACAGCACAAGAGAGAGTGCAAGAACAGTTATAAGCCGAGCTTTGAGAGGCGGCCTTCCAAAAGTGATTACGCGGGAGAGAAGCTGAGCACAAACACAAAGCAGAGAGAACAACAAAACCACTAGCACTGATGGTAAGATGGGGGCGATGAGGGGAGCAACTGCAGAAGCAATGACGAAAAAGAAAAAAAAAAAGAAAAAAAAAATATGTAAATGCACCAAACACTAATCACGAAAAAGAAAAAACTGTTTAAACTGATTAATTTGGCGAATTATGGAAATAAAACACAAGTGTGTCAAGCAAACAACACAAGCACAATTAAAAATTGAGAGAAAACAATAAATATTAATAAAAACTCAGGAGCTATGCAAAAACACGATCGTCACGTCAGAGAGCAGAAGCTTAATATATAGTAAATGTTTCCAACCAGTAGAACGTAACTATTGTGTAACACGTCGAGAACACCTCGCCGGGATCCGGGTTACTAAACACTTTCATCATTTTTTTTGTGGCTGTCCGTTTCGCGTACGGACTGACCATGCATCTTTACAGTGGTTTTACTACTTTAAAGAATCGGAGGGGCATATGGCACATTGGATAGAATGTCTGCAACAGTATGACATGCGGATTCAGCATAGAACAGCCTCTCTCGCCAACCTTGTAGCGACTGTCACACCTGCGAGAGAGTCGAGCGAAAAAATGGAGTTTCTGTGCTATTTACCCAAGTCCTGTTACCCGATCTTCGTAAGGAGCAAGAGGCTGACGAGGCCCTCGGTAAGGTGCGCGACTGGATGAACAAGTCCGGACGACCGCCTAGAACTACATTGTGGGGTGAGCCCGGAAATTAGAGCCTTGTGGCATCTCTACGTCCGACTAGCCGTGGATGAAATCGGAAAGATTACCATAAAAATCTCAGAGGACATACCTGTAGCCCCTATGCCCCGCTCATTAGTAGATGCTGGCATTCGAGGCGTTCACGATTCACCGGCTGGAGGACACTTCAGTGTTAAGAAGACCTTAGCCAAAGCGAAGAAACGATTTTACTGGATCGGCCAAAGTGCCGATATAACCCTCTGGTGCGCACGCTGCACCATCTCCAATGCACGCAAAGGACCACCTCGAAGAACCATCGGTCGCCTACAAGCCAAGCCTGATGGGAGTCCCTTTCGATCGTCTAGCGATTGACATTCTAGGTCCTCTACCAACTACGCCTCGTGGGAACCGCTGCGTCGCGGTCGTTATGGATTATTTCACCAAGTGTCCGGAATGTGCAGCCATACCGGACCAGACAGCCGAAACTGTAGCTCGAGCATTGGTACAAGAAGTCTTCTGGCGATTCGGCGTTCCATTCGTCATACACTCTGATCAAGGACGCACCTTCGAGTCAGGTGTCTTCCAAGCCTGCTTGCGGCTGATGACTGTTGAAAAGACCACACCGCTGCATCCACAATCAGACGGCATGGTGGAACGCTTTAATCTCACGCTGCTAGATTACTTGGCGAAGTTTGTATCTACCAGTCAGCAGGATTGGGATGAGCTGCTACCCATGGCGTTATTGGCTTACCGCTCTGCAGTTCACGAAAGCTCCGGATATTCGCCCGCAATGATAACTTTTGGAAGAGAACTTAGGCTGTCCAACGATTTACTATATGGCCTACCAGCCTCGGAATTCCCGGCTAAACTGCAAAACCAACTGGTAAATGCGAACGCTCGCCGCAAGCTGCTAGCGGCCGCCCAGACTAACGAAATTCGCTACGACCTACGATCACACCCTCAGAAATTCCGTCCCGCCGACGATGTATGGCTGTATTCACCTAGCCGAAGAGTAGGCGGTTGCCCAAAGCTACAATCCGATTGAATTGGGCCCGCTACCATAGTACGTAGGATTTCGGATCTTGTCTCCGAAATTCGACCACCTGGATAAAGAGTTACATGAACCGTACATGTGAACCGTTTGGCTGTTTACCGTCCCGATCCTCGTAACGACTTGGTACTCGGACAGGAGCCTCGAGTCTAAGGAGGGGGTAATGTAACGTAGACGGTCTGGGTGGCAACTCAGACGGTAGGCAAACTGTCTCCATCAAGTAGCGGTCCTATTTTCTACGGCTGGGCACACTTTATATAGGCAGCTCCCACGGCCTCAGATATTGATTGGTGTAGTACCGCTATACAGCTGGTACTTTTCCATCGGCCCTCTGCTTTCACCCACGCATCCACTTGTTGCTATGCGTGGCGAAAGTCTCGTAAATCCTTCGCCCGAATTCCCCCCACATTAGAACTATGCATACATATATTTGTTGTTTTTAACTTAATCTTTTATTTAACGATAATTAGCCTAATTAATTTAATAAATAATGGTGGTTGATTTTATCTGTATCGCAATCCAACGCGCATATCGTATCCATTGGATAGAGGGCTTCCCCATTGCTCATCCCTCCCCCTTCGGCTTGCATATTCCTCTTTCCAATCCACAAGCCATTATCGTTTCTTGCATGCTCTCCCCTCTCACAAGCATAGCCCTCACTTGGTTTCGTTTCGGCACCATGCATTCCCCGCACCCGTCTCACGGGCTTGCTTGGCCCTCACTTTTGTTCTCTTTTGTTCGCATGATTTCGGCTGTTCGCGATCTAACTGCTTTCGGTCTCGCATGCGTGACGTAGGCAGAGAGTACCTGCATTGGCCACAGGTACTCTCTCGCGCGGTCATACACGCATAGTATACGTGTAGAGTGGGTGTATGCTTATTCAGCGTATTGTCACACGCATGGTATGCTAGTGCATGTATTTCTATTATTGCCTCTCTGTGCTCTTGGGTTGCTTTAATAGGCCAATGCCCTCTTTTGCTTGCAATTATACCCTCAAGCCTCGTTTCATTTGCTCTTATACAGCCGATTTCGTGTATTATGCTTCCCACGCATCTTCCCGCTTGTACGAAATCGCCAGCGGTTGCGTGTGGTTCGATTGGCCATGTTTGATCGTAAATCATTTGCCTTGAATCGGTTCGATCGACCAGTAGCAGGCTTGGTCGTATATCGTACATTTGGATTGTGTCTCGGCTGTATCTTGTATCTGGTGTATTATTTACAGCGTTGGATTGTGTTGCTGTTTGCTTGTTGTGTGGGATATTATTATCATTTATAATGTTTCCCCTTGTTCGGGAGGGATTTTCCCTCCCCTGTCCCTTGTACCTTGTGTTTGTTTTATGTATATGTGCATTTTCTTTTATCATTCCATGCATGTGTATCTTTTTTCATGTAGCGACTGTGCTTTTTTTTTCTTGTGTTGGAACGTGGTTTATTTATTTTTGGACTCAGCTCGCATCTTTTATTGGCCGTTTGGCATCTTTTCTTGTTGGCGTTTACTGAGTATCTTTTCGTTCATGTTGGCGGATTAGGGCATCTTTTGCTTCCCTTTCTTTTATATCTATTTTTATACCCTTGCAAAAAGGGTATATTAATTTTGGTCAGAAGCGTGCAACGCATAGAAGGAAGCATCTCCGACCATATAAAGTATATATATTCTTGATCAGCATGACGAGACGAGTTCATATAGCCATGTCCGTCCGTCCGTCCGTCCGTCCGTCCGTCCGTCCGTCCGTCCGTCCGTCCGTTGTTGGCGTTTACTGAGTATCTTTTCGTTCATGTTGGCGGATTAGGGCATCTTTTGCTTCCCTTTCTTTTATATCTATTTTTATACCCTTGCAAAAAGGGTATATTAATTTTGGTCAGAAGCGTGCAACGCATAGAAGGAAGCATCTCCGACCATATAAAGTATATATATTCTTGATCAGCATGACGAGACGAGTTCATATAGCCATGTCCGTCCGTCTGTCCGTCCGTCTGGATCAACGCAAACTCCTCCTAGACCGTTAGAGCTACAGAGTTGAAATTTTGCATGAAGGCTTGTATATACTGCAGGCGTTGTATATCTCGGATTCAGCCGGATCGGACCACTATATCATATAGCTCCCATACAAATGGCAAAGTCACGAACAGTGACTTTTCTCAATATCTTCGTTATTTTCTGAGCTATTGTTGTGAAATTTAATATTGGTGAGTTAATTACACATATAAACGACTATGCCAAATTTGATCAAGATCGGGTGACTATATCATATAGCTCCCATAGGAACGATCGGTCGAAAACAGTGACTTTTGACAATAACTTCGTTATTTTTAAAGTGATTGCTTTCAAATTAAATATTTGTTAGTTTTATATATCTATTAATGTCTGTGCCGAATTTGATAAAGATCGGGTAACTATATCATATAGCTCCCATAGGAACGATCGGTGGAAAACAGTGACTTTGATCAATATCGTCGTTATTTGCTATGCTAAGATTGTAGGCCGTTCTTTCGGAAACAGCTTTTTTAGATAAAACGTTTTTCCACTTTAATGGCTATAGGTAAGGAAAGAGTTACCAAAAAAATTGCAAGGGTATACAAACTTTGACGCGGTCGAAGTTAGCCCCGGCCCTCTGGTTTTTTTATTGGCCCGTTCCGCATCTTTTCTTATTCTCTTTTTATTAATCTATTTCCTATTTCTATTTGACGGGCCAACGTAGGCCTCGCTTCTTCCCTGTGCCCCGTGGGTGCAGATATTTGTCTGTGCATTATCGGCCTTGGCCACACCCACGGGCATTCTCGGTACTCCACTTGTTCTGCTTGTTGATCCTGGTGTTGTTGCTGCTGTTGCTGTTGCCTCTCGCGTTCCATGGCCGCCGTCAGCCGTTGTCTGGCTTGTGCCAACCGCACCGCCTCCTGCCGCGCCCTTTCCTCACGCAACACTTGCTCCTCTATCTCTGCCACTCTGCCACACACCCACATATGCTGCCAGCAAGGATCACTCAGCGCTACATTTATGTTGTTTCTTTCATGTTGTGTCGGCTCGCCTGGAGTTGGGCTGGCCTCGCCATCAGCCGCACCTTCCTCAGCGACCGCTGCTCGTCTCGTCCATCATCTCCTCCTGTTCCATCATCTGGAACGGCTCATCCAACTCGCTCCACATCATTTCATCATCCGTGTCTATATCACGGAGCCGGTCTGCCACTACCGACTCCGCGACACTCTCTTCCTCAGTCTCTTCCGCAGTGTTGAATCCACCATCCGACTCTTCCATAGTGGTGTATCCACTGTCCACCTCCTCGTCCTCATCGAACTCCTCATCCGAGGAGGCGGCGATTGCAGGATTTAACATGTCCGGCTCATCGTCGTCGGACTCCTCCCCGGACACGTGCCAATCATCGCGTTCCATATAGGCCTGCGGTGCCGCACCTTGTCGTGCTACGCCTTCATCCTGACCAATTTGTACGTTGAACGCATTCATGATGGGATTTTTTTTTTCGTGTCTTTACTCGCTGAGTGTTAAACTTTGAGTGTCTCTTGCTTATGACATTGGCCTGAAACCTCGCATCCTTGGCAATCGGTCATTTCTATTCTATTTACCGATATTTAGGCTTCGGATTTCTCCACTTTGCCCTTGCTCTCCTATCATAGTTGCATGTTCTAATGCGTCTCGATGCTCCACCATTACATGCGTAACACCGTGCGCATGTGTATGTGCGTTTCCCCGTTAGTTGGTCCTCCGCATATGTGTTGGTATTGACTCTCTTTGCTTGTCTCCATTCCTTCTATGTCGTTTTTTTTTTTTTTGATACGCTGCCAGTTTCTAAGTTTCTATTTTTGCATGCATATTTGATTATATGTATCTGTATATGTATTGTATATATCTTCATCTTACTCCGAGATGCGGTTTGCGACTTTGCTATTTTGCTGTTCCCATTTTTTTATATGATTCCGATGCACATTGAGATTTTCAGCTCTATGTCATGTGATTTTTATATGATTCCGATGCACTTTGAGATTTTTAACTCTATGTCATGTTTTTGAGTTTTCTGTTCAGCAGGCCGGTCTGTGCAGATTTCTCGCTGCCATATCATCAGAGTCGTCCTTACTTATTGTTCATCTAGTTTCTTGCCATCTTCTTCCTCACATATTTGTTTCATCTGGCTGATGTGTGCTTGTCTGTTTTTTCCCGTTCCTTTGTGCCGTAATTTACATATGACCGGAGACAAGAAACCTATCACTTCATATGGGCCTCCTAACCTTGGTGCCAGCTTCGCTGCAAATCCTTCTGCAGCATTTGAAAGATGGTGTTCTTTTGTGTTTTTTCCCATACTGTGGCTCCAATTATTGGTCTCCATTCTCTTCGTCTTAGATTGTAATGCCGAGCCTGATCCTGTGCAGCCGTCTCCAGATTACGCCGTATTAGTTCAAACAGCTCTTGCATTTGTTTTACCTTCGCCTCTGGTGGTATAATTTGCTTTCCTGTGCCTTTCGTGACACTATCGTATATCGCACCCGGCATTCTTGGTTCACGCCCCTGAATCACATACGCTGGCGTAAATCCGGTTGACTCTGATTGGCTTGTATTTACTGCTAGTGTTATTTCCGGCCAACTCTCATCCCAGTTGCGTTGATTTTCCCCCGCAAACTGAGCAATCATTGTTTTTACTGTTCTGTTTGCCCTTTCGGTTGGATTTTCTTGTGGCGTGTACGATGCTGTTAGCTGGTGTTGGCATCCCCATTCATCTAGCATTTTCTTGAATATTCTGCTAGTGAATTGAACTCCATTGTCCGTTATCACCACTATAGGAGCTCCGAATCTAGATAGAATCCTCTCCTGAAAGGACTTAATTAGATTCTCTGCAGTTGCCTTGCGCATAGGTATCAGTTCTGTCCATTTTGAAAATCTGTCAATGATTACTAGTAGCATCGAATTTCCGTGTTTCGATCTTGGCAATGGCCCCACAAAGTCAGCGCATACTGTGGCCCATGGTTCTTCCTTATTTGTGTTAGCATTTTTCCCGCTGCTTGCTGTTGACTGGGTTTGTATTGTTGCACATTGTGCACTTTCCCACAAATGTCCTGATATCTCGTTGCATTCCTGGCCAGTAATATCTTGATGCAGCTCTGGCAATAGTTCGCCTGTTTCCTGTATGCCCTGCCGTTGTGGAAGTATGGATTTCGACCATTACTTGGTTCCGTAGCGTTTTTGGCACACATAATTTCCATGATACCACCTCTTCTTGGCCCGCTCTGTGCGGAATGTTCCTGTATACCTGGCTATTTTCTATTATGTAATCCGGATATCTCTGTGGTTGTTGTTTTATTTTTCCCATTATGTCTTGAATCCACCCACACTCTTTGTTTGCTTGTCGTAATCTGGCACCATTCTCTGTATTTTGTACCAGTATGGCCTCTAATCCCATGTTACTCCGTCTGGAGCACGAACATTTTTGTGAAATCTGGGCACGTCAATACCGGGCCACTTGTCAGCCTTTCCTTTACAGCATCGAATGCTGCCTGATGCTCCTCGTTCCAGTGCCACTTTGTTCTTTTCTTTAGCAGTTCGATTAATGGGTGTGTTAATGCTGCAAAACCCGGTACGAATCGTCTGTACCAAGATGCCACTCCTAGGTACTGGCGTAATTCCTTTGTGCAAGTTGGCGGTTCTAGTTGGGCTATTGCGGCCACCTTTTCTGGGTCCGTTGCAATACCGTTTTCTGTCACCAAGTGGCCTAGAAACTTTAGCTCTTTTCTGAAGAATTGGCACTTCTCAGCATTAATTCTTAAATTTGCTTCTTTCAATCTTCTGAACACTTCTTGAAGATGGTTCATGTGTTCTTCAATTGTTTTGCTGACTATCACAATGTCATCTTGGTATGCGAATGCGTTTGGTACCATTTCTGGGCCAATGACTTGGTCCAGTGCACACTGGAAAGTTGCTGATGCAGAATGTAAGCCGAATGGCATCACTTTCCATTGGAATAACCCTTTCCCTGGAACCGTGAATGCCATCATTGTTCTGTTTTTTTCTTCCATTGGAATCTGCCAGTATCCATCCTTCAGATCTAAACTGCTTACGAATTTTGCTTCGCGTAGTTGATTTAAGATATAGTCGATGCGTGGCATTGGGTAGGCATCCTTTATAGATCCTTTATAGATTTTGCGTTAATCTGTCTAAAATCTACGCATAATCTCCATTTGCCCGTCTGCTTCTTTCTCACCATCACTATGGGAGAGCTATACGGGCTTTGTGATGGTTCGATGCATCCCATTGTCAACAGTTCATCGACCTTTGTGTTGATTTCTCCCTGTATTTTTGGATTTTTCGGGTAGTACCTTTGTTTTATTGGGATATCATCTTTCATTGTTATGCGATGTATCCCCACCTTTGACAGTCCCTCAACTTTCCCTAATTCCTTCAACTCCTGATTTAGGAAATTTTGTATTTCTTGTTGATCACTATTCTGAGTGACCATGATGGATATTCTTTCTACCAGCCTGCCCTCTATTCGCTTGACTGTCGGTATTAGCACTTTGTGGCCTCCACACGATATCTCTGTGTTCATAATCCGGAGGAAATTCCACCCTAGTATCAGCGCATCTATTCCTTCTGGCATGACCAGGAATGGCATGTGGATTTCCTTGTCCCCAAATCTCACGTATCCTGTCCATTGCTCTTCAATGTCTAGCACCTTTCCGTCTGCCATGTACACCTGCTTGTATGTGTTCTCCCATTATTCTTTATTCCTCACTGTTTCCAACATCTGCTTGCTGATAAAGCTGCTCGTGGCTCCGGAATCAATTGTCGCTTTCATCTGGATTCCTGCTACCTCGATGATCGCTGACAATCAATGTGTTCTTTGAGCATTGTTTTCGCGATGGAAATCGAATCGTTCCTGTTCGAGCATCTCGTGTTCTTCTGCCAACTGCATCAGCTCATCTAGGTTTCTGACCCTGTGCGGCCGAACGAATATTTTCAAATCTGGAGTGCAATTTTCCAATATGACCTCCAATTGTTCGTACTCTGGTATTTTATGGGGTCTCATCATTGTTTGCATGTCCACCATATAGTCCTTGAAGTACTCATTTCTGTTTTGTGTGCGAGTTTTCACTTGTTCAGCCAATTCGTTGAAGAATCCTCTCGGCAGGAAGTATTTCACTGCTTATCGTTTGCGACGTACCATTTGGGTGCTCTGTCTTTCAGTAGTTCTGGCATTGCTCTTGGGATCATGTCCAGCTCGATGCCATACATGTCTGCTGACCACTCGAACTCTAGCGGTCTGGAATTGCCATCGAATCTGAAAGTCCACTCCCTCACTTGTTTTGCCACCTTAGCGTATTCGATGGTCCTGTTTGTTGTATGTGCTGCCGTTTTCTTGGGGTCTATCGTTTGTTTCTCTATGTCTCGGTGCTATTTAGGGCTCCTTCGCTTCCCCATCTTGGTGGTAAATATGGAGGGATTGCTAGTGTGGCGATATTTATTTTCTGGAATTCCTCAGCCTCCTTGTCTATGCCATTTTCGCATGTTTTTGATGTGCTTGCTACTGTTTTCATTTTTAGATTTTTCGTGTATTTTGTCTCCAATCTATTTATGGACGGAGGAAATAGTCTGGGTCCGTTTCATTCTTTTCTACCCACTCGCCTAGCTGTTCCCTCATTTCCTCCACTGTGCCGGTCATCTCGATCCTGATCCTTTGGCCTGTCTGTACCAGATCCTCCTTCTTCATGTGGAAAATCCATCCTTTTCCCATTTTGATTTTTTTTTTGTTTTACAAACTGTAGTTTTTTTTCTAAATTTCAACAGTATAGCACGTTGGGCGCCAGTTGTAATGATCCTTTCTCGTCCCTTGGGATATTTCAACTATCTCTTGGACTAGGTTCGGCACAACAAAATTTATTTTGTGCCTCGGTGAAATTAGAACTCGTTTGCTTGATTAATGGTTTTAGATGACGTATTTATTTATGATATTTTTGGGCTCGGCTGGGTATGACTAATTTCTCTGGAGGAGTCCCGAACTTGGACAGCGCTGATTGTGGTTTGGCTCCTTCGATGCTTGCTCCAGTCCGTCTCTCGTTCCTTGTGTCTCCACTGGTTCCTATTTCAGACTCGCGATGTAAATACTTTGCCTGATATCTCCCTCTTCAGAATATCTCTGGAGCACTGATTGGCCTTAGGATATATCCTATGGCTTTTCTCTCACGTTCCTGGCGTATCCTGATCTTCTAGGGACGTTGCTTTCACCTCAGTGCCTCCAGCCGTGTTTTAAAGATGGTCTTTGCGTGCTCGTGGCCTCCAGGAAAAAACCCGTGGCCGTTTGTCGTGCAGCAGGATTTTCTCAGCAATTGGTATTCGTCAGGATATATAGATCCTGGAATTTCGGCAGTAGGATATATCCTCGTGCCTTCCAATGTGATGTGGATCATCCTGGAGCAGCTAGACTTCTCTTATTTTATTGCCTGGGCACGGTGTTCTAGTCCTATTCCAAGGACTTGTTGGTTATATGATAATTTGAGAGGTTACTCGTAAGGCCGTCTCAATTATTCTATTTTTTTTTTATCCTTCTCACCGGAGTTGTTTCACTAGCATGAGTTTTTAAGGTTACTCGTAAGGCCTTAAAACTCCCTTGGTTGATCACGACTTGTTGACTTGATGAATTCCTTGATGGCTGTTGCCTTTATATAGGCAGCTCCCACGGCCTCAGGAATTGATTGGTGTAGTACCGCTATACAGCTGGTACTTTTCCATCGGCCCTCTGCTTTCACCCACGCATCCACTTGTTGCTATGCGTGGTGAAAGTCCCGTAAATCCTTGGCGCCTATGAGTCCACTTTCTTTGTGGCTGCGCGCCCATTCGTTTCCTTGTCCTTGTCTTTCTCCCTTGCCTACTTTGGCTTCTATCACTTTCTCAAATTGGCGTCGCCTTCCCATTGGCCATCGTATCCCGTTGACTTTTGCTGCTTTCCTTTCTATGGCGGCGCTGCCGTCGCACATAGGTAGATTTTGCAAAATTAGGCGGCCAAAAGTAAAAAAAAAAAACATTTTAAGAACAACCTATTAATGCACATTGTTAGGAGATACTTCCGAGAAACTAACCTCAACATTCCCACCTTTCAAAATAGCGCCCGCGCCGAATTACAGGTAGTCAAACATCGATTATCATTCACAGTGTTCATATTTAATTCTCGCCGTTTTCAGTGATACATTTTTCCAAAGTCAATATTTGTTTTTGTTATAAAGTTACTATCAAAGTAATTATGATGGATATCAATAGTCCAGATATGTATCTTTATGTGTTATGTAGTACTCACCAATTTTAAGAATGTTTTGCATACATTAGCATTGTTATAAAAGACCACATTTTTTGAGACAGATTTTTCTAAAAATAAAAATTTCAAAGGGGCTTATAACTACTTTCCCTGTCCGTCCGTGTAATATTTCTTTATTTAATAATTTATGCATAGTTTCAATAATTATATGAAGTTATAGTTGGCCACCTATAGCCACCCTTTTCACGAAATATACTTACTCAAAGTTTATACGCGACGATAAAACAAAAAAAATACGAGACCCTGTGCACAGTGGTTGTGGCCGTAGCCTAAAAATCAAAATATCAATCACACAATATTTTGCCAAAATGTACACAAATTGTATAACAACCTTGATGGCAAACCGGATTTTTCTGGAAATCTAACGGGACTTGCGAAAAATTTCATTGAAAACATGAACACGTGTTCATGTTTGAAGCCGGACTACGCTTTGCTTGCTTTTCGCCACAACAAAAACGCTTTTCAAAGGGATTGAACGTGTGACAGAGTACTCCAGAAAAATATTATTTATAATGAATTTTGAAGTTGAAGGTATTTACTTTAATTTATTCTTATTGGAAGATTAAATTGACCAATTAAATATTTTTTGTGTATTTTTGAATAACCTAACCTTTTTTGTGTATTTTGTGAACGTCTTTTTCATGTTTACTTAATGCTTTAGTTGTGTTACCCCCGGCTCCCCTCATTGTGAGTGGTATCACTGTTTGTCAATGTTTTAAGGTAATAAAAATGAAAATGGTAGCTGCTGCTAGTTTTTTGCATTCGTTTTCGTCATTTGTGTCAAATCACAAGTCATACAAAGATGGTCTGGAGCAGGAAATACTATGGAAGTATTCTTGAAAAAAAATTATTTGTGGTTAGAAGGGACCTTTGAAATACCAATTGATTCGTGAAATCGCCAAGGACGTCCTTGTAAACAGTGTAAATCATGTGATCGAAGCAAGAGAAGAAAGACTGAGGTAATGCGAAGTTTGGTAAATCCTGAGGTGATAGTCCATGCTGCACAAGTGGTTTTGCAAAATGATGGGAAAAGAAATGCCTCTAAAATCCTTAAGGATATAACGAACTCACCAACACGGGTTGGCAAGTATAGGAAGTCATACTCCAAGAGTAATGAAACCATTCATCCACTTTCCCCTGATCTGACAAGCCGACAATACGAAATAATAAGAGCAACAAACAAAGGCCATTATCCCTGTAATGATCTATTATTGAAAGCTAAACAAGAATGCTATCCACCTAAAATGGCTATGAAAATTACAGCTACTAGCGCGGAAACGGACCTTCAAAGTTTAATGGATCATACAGTAACCCGTTTATCGATTTATTTGCAAGATTTGTTAATTACTCTTAACAAAACCGAAAGAGAGTCATTAAATATTATTTGCAAATGGGGATGTGATGGCTCACAACAACAGAGGCTTAAACAAAAATTTGTTGATGATGTCGACTCTGATGCAAATATATTTTTAAGTTCTTTTGTTCCTTTGCAAGTTCTTTGTGGAAAAGACCATAAAAAGATTGTTTGGCAAAATCCCACAGCTTCTTCGCCACGCTTTTGTCGCTCGATTCGGTTCAGGTTCGTGAAAGAAACCACTGATGTAATCAAGGATGAAATAAAATTTGTGGAGAATGCTTGCAAAGCTCTTGCGTCGACCGAAGTGTCTATAGATCAGAATGTTTTTAAATTTAATCATATTATGAAGATGACCATGGTTGATGGAAAAGTGTGTAACGCGGCAACTAACACAACCTCAACAAGTCGGTGTTACATATGTGGTGCCACATCAAAGAACTTCAATGATTTAAGTAACAAAAATGTTGTATGTCCTGAAGCATTAGAATTTGGAATTTCAATATTACACGCCAGGATAAGACTCTTTGAAAGCATTTTACACCTGGCATATAAATTGCCAATAAAAAAATATAGAGCGAGAAAGACAACTGAAGAAAAAACATAAAAAGAACAGACAAAAAACTAATACAAGAACGATTTCGATTAGAAACTGGACTATTGGTAGACATGCCTAAAGCCAACTTTGGCAACACAAATGATGGAAATACTAGTAGGCGGTTTTTCGAAAACACCTTTTTGGCATCTGACATTACAGGAATAAACCATGAACTTATATATAGATTTAAAGTTATTTTAGAAGCCATTTCCAGTGGCTTCAAAATTGATACTGCCAAATACGATGAATATGCCTTAGAAACTGCAAATCTATATATAAAGTTATATGATTGGCATCCTATGACCCCCACTATGCATAAAATTCTATTACATGGAGCTAGCATATTTGAAAATGCATTGTTGCCAATTGGACAACTATCCGAAGAAGCAGCAGAAGCGCGCAACAAACTTTTCCCGTCTCAATTTTGCAAGAAAGTTTTCAAGGGAAGAATGCAATCGCGACATCTATCAAAGGTTGTTATTAACTTCCGACCCACTCATAAGCTGTATGAAATCAACAAAAAGAAAATCACATGAACCATTTTTAAGGGAAACCATAAATATGCTCATTCCTGCTGAGCCAAATGATAGTGCTGAATAAACATATTCGTTTTTTTTTAAATAATATTATGTAACTCTGAATTTAAAAATAATAATATAATCTAATAGATAAAGTCAACTTTTGTAATGTTTCATTTAAAGTTAGCCCATATTCAATAGAAAACCTTGCCATTTTAGTATTAAGTTAAAAAAATTAAATTAATGTATTTTAATAAGAAATTAATGTTTTTTAATAGGAAACAATAATATTTAAATTTTTTTTCCATTTAAAGTGTAAAGTCGCTCCCCTTGATCCACTCGTCATACCCAACTTCGCCCAAATTTCCCCCACATTAGAACTATGCATACATATATTTGTTGTATTTAACTTAATCTATTATTTAACGATTATTAGCCTGATTCATTTAATAAATAATGGTGGTTGATTTTATCTGTATCGCAATCCAACGCGCATATCGTATCCATTGGATAGAGGGCTTCCCCATTGCTCATCCCTCCCCCTTCGGCTTGCATATTCCTCTTTCCAATCCACAAGCCATTATCGTTTCTTGCATGCTCTCCCCTCTCACAAGCATAGCCCTCACTTGGTTTCGTTTCGGCACCATGCATTCCCCGCACCCGTCTCACGGGCTTGCTTGGCCCTCACTTTTGTTCTCTTTTGTTCGCATGATTTCGGCTGTTCGCGATCTAACTGCTTTCGGTCTCGCATGCGTGAAGTAGGCAGAGAGTACCTGCATTGGCCACAGGTACTCTCTCTCGCGGTCATACACGCATAGTATACGTGTAGAGTGGTGTACCCTCAAGCCTCGTTTCATTTGCTCTTATACAGCCGATTTCGTGTATTATGCTTCCCACGCATCTTCCCGCTTGTACGAAATCGTCAGCCATGTTTGATCGTAAATCATTTGCCTTGAATCGGTTCGATCGACCAGTAGCAGGCTTGGTCGTATATCGTACATTTGGATTGTGTCTCGGCTGTATCTTGTATCTGGTGTATCATTTACAGCGTTGGATTGTGTTGCTGCTTGCTTGATGTGTGGGATATTATTATCATTTATAATGTTCCTCACAATACTTGAAACACAATTGAAATATCAGGAATTGGTGAAGGTTCAAAATTTTCCAAAGGTCTAACCGCTATACAACTCCAACAAAATGAATTCATAATTCCACACAACTTCCACATAGTAAATGAAAAATAAAAAAATAAATAAAAAGATCTGAAGTAATCCGACAAATAAATATTCCAAACGAAAAAAAAAATATCGTCATCTTAAATCAAGAAGTCGAAAAAGGAACATTTATTGGAAATACGATACCAAGTCCGAATCAATCATTTGTCCGAATTTTAAACACAACAAAAAAAGTAAAAATTATAAATTTAAAAAAACATAAAATATGAATCATTAAAGAATTATAAAAGAGTACAGAAAACTGATGACCAAAGAAGTTAATCAATAATGCAAAAACTGAAACTGAACTTCCCACCTATGTTCAAAAAAGTCCTAGAAGAGCTGTGCACCAAGTATACACGAACCAATCACAACAAAAAAAATTTTACAAACAAGAACTAAGATTGAATGATAAACAACCGGTATACATAGAAAATTACAGAATATCACACACTCATAAGGAAGAAAAACCAAGACAAGTCGATAAACTCATTAAAGACAAATTAGTTGAACCCTCAACGTCCGAATATAATAGTCCGTTACTACTGGTGCCGAAAAATGGTTTACCAGGATCAGAAAAGAAACGATCGCGATTGGGGATAGACTATCGTCAAATTCACAAAAAACTGTTGTCCTATAAATTCCCATTACCAAGAATAGACGATTCTTGAACAGCTAGGCAGAGCCAAATATTTTTCATGTCTAGATTTAATGTTCGGCTTTCACCAAATAAAATTAGAAGACACATCGTGCAGCATTACGTCATTTTCCACTAGCAATGGATCTTATCAGTTTACTGGACTACCATATGGTCTGAAAATAGTACCAAAATCCTTTCAAAGAATGATGACAATCGCTTTCTCTGGATTTAATCCGTCACAAGCATTCCTTTACATGGATGACTTAATAGTCATCGGCGGTTCTGAGAAACACATGCTCAAAAACCTAAAGGATATTTTTGACATATCCAGAAAACACAACCTAAAACTGCATCCAGAGAAATGTTCATTCTTCATGCACGAAGTGACATTCTTGGGTCTCAAATGTACTGACAAAGGAATATTTCCAGATGACACCAAATATGATGTCATTAAAAAATACCCAGCACCAAAAGATGCTGATAGTGCTAGAAGATTCGTAGCTTTTTGCAACTACTACAGACGTTTTATTAAAAACTTCGCAGAACATTCACGTCCGATAACACGACTATGTAAGAAAAACGTAGATTTTGTTTGGTCTGAAGAATGCCAAAAAGGATTTGAGTATCTATAAAAAGATTTAATAGAACCCACACTGCTACAGTATCCAGATTTTAGCAAAGAATTTTGTATAGTAACAGATGCTATCATATATGCATGTGGAGCAGCTTTGACTCAAACTTACGGTGATAAGCAGTTACCAGTAGCATACGCTTCCCGTTCATTAACCAAAGTGAAAGTAATAAAAGCACTACTGAACAAGAACTAGCTGCGATACACTGGGCTATTACACATTTCCGCCCATATATATATTGCAAACACTTTAGAGTCAAAACAGACCATAGACGACTAACATATTTATTCTCTATGGTAAATCCAAGTTCAAAGTTAACAAGAATGAGACTTGATCTAGAAGAATATGAGTTCACAGTTGAATATCTGAAGAGAAAAGATAATTTTGTTGCAGATGCAATATCCCGCATTACGATACAGGATCTAAAAAACACAAACGCGTTCTGAAAGCCACTACCAGGCAGCAAAGTAGACAAAATAATCTCTGGCCAGAGAATAAAAATGAAAATACAATTAGGCACGTACATAATGATGATTCTAAGCTCAAAATACATGAAGTACTATGCAATGATGAAGTACGCAAAGTAGTATTCTTGCATAGAAAACATTTATTATGTTTCCTTAAACATGGAAAAAAAGTTATAGCAAGAATTGAGATTGGAGATCTGTACACCAATGGAAATCTCCAAAAAAGTCCTTGAAACATATCATGATGATCCGATACAGGGTGGCCATTCAGGCATTACAAAAACTTTGGCCAAAGTAAAAAGATATTATTATTGGAAAAACATGACACGTCATGTAAAAGACTACATTAATAAATGTGGAAAATGCCTAAAGTCAAAAACGACAAATCACATAAAAACACCCTTAGTTATTACAGAAACCCCCATACATGCTTTTGATAGGGTAATAGTAGACACCATTGGTCCATTACCAAAATCCGAAAATGGTAACGAATATGCAGTCACTTTAATATGTGACTTGACGAAATACTTAGTAGCAATACCAGTTCCCAATAATAGCGCTTCAACAATCTCGAAAGCTATTTTTGAATCCTTCATTCTGAAGTACGGTCCAATGAAGACGTTTATTACGGACATGGGAACAGAATACAAAAATTCAATAATAAATGACTTGTGCAAATATTTAAAAATAGACAACATTACGTCTACCGCACACCACCACCAGACCTTGGGTACCGTTGAAAGAAGTCATAGGAAATTCAATGAGTACATTCGATCATATACATATATCAGTAGATAAAACTGATTGGGACATATGGTTACAATATTTTGAGTACTGTTTTAACACAACCCCGTCAGTAACACACAAATACTGTCCCTATGAACTTGTATTTGGTAAACAAAATAATTAACCAACGCATTTTAATAGCATAAATAGAATAGAACCTTTATATAACGTACATGATTAAGGTAAAGAAGTTAAGTTTAGATTAGAACTAGCATACAATAGAGCTAGAATAATGTTTCAAGAACATAAAGAAAAACAGAACAAAAGCTTGATTCAGCCTATTTGGGGCCATTCGAAGTTATAGAAATAGATAAAAATAACAACATTAAAATTAGAAACAATAAAAATAAGATACAAACAGTACATAAGGATAGATTACAAATTATTTTAAAAAAATATATAAGAAAAGAAATATATAAAATTTTTTATGGATTCAATACTATAACTAATTCATTTAATTAAAAATACATATATAATTATTTAAAAAAAAAAAAGAAAAGAGGAGAGAGAAAATTTGTCTGGCCAGACACAAACAAAATAGTTTTTCTAACATACATTACATTACCTTTAATCAATCATTAATTATCAATATCATTAATTAATATATACCTCCATAATATTACGTTATTTTCTTAAAAGGGGAGGTGTAGTAAATTCATACCAAAATTCTTTCAACATAAAGAGCTCAACTTGTAACACTTTGTTGCAAGTATAAACAATTAAATATGTACCCAATAAAACATAAGTGTGCACTTGAATATGTTTATGTGTATACATTAATATATATTCACATAAACATACTCACATAAATATACAGCTAAACATGTTCATATATGTATGTACATTTATATATGCACATACATAATATATTCATATGAGCAGCAATGCACAGGCGTAACATGAGCTAGGGCCAAGCCAGCGTGTGAACGCTGACCAAGCACTTTGATGCAAGCGCCCCAATTAATATGTATGTATGTACTGACACTCTCCCTCTCTTTTGTAGCTGTCGCCTAAGTCGCAGCATAAGAATATATACATATGTAACAATAGGTTACGCAAAAGAATATATTTGGAATAAAAATAAATCTGAATATTACCACGAAAAGGCACTGACGTGTTTGTTGAATTATTTAAACCAAGTGGAACCTGGTCATTACAATATAAAACATGTCCAAAAGTCTAGTTTTTTTGGGCACAGCACTGAAAAATAAAAATAACGGAAGCAGAAGCGGGAACAGAAACTAAGAGGCAAATTAATTTACTTACAGATGCAGTTAATAAAGTTATAAAATTCTGAAGTTGCGAAATTGGCATATCCCACACCTTTACGACACGTTGCTATCAAGAAATATAATGCTAATTACAGAAATTCAAGACCTTTTGCTCACTATCACCCTTGCCAAGTCACATATAAGAAATCCAACTATTTTCGATCAAGAAGATTTAAAATCTATTATTACCAAACAATTCACAACAATCTCCAGTTTAATGGGAGTGTCCAATAGCACCATCCACATACTTATGGATTACCCTAGAATTAAACTTTTATGTAAGAAGGTCATAATTTTTTCCGTGGCACATGGCGACACCATACTACAGATACACGATAAAGTAGTAGCTGAATGCGACGACGGAGTGAAGGCGGTCTCCGAATGCGTTACAAACAACAACGTAATATTTTGCAAACTGGCTAAGCATGACACATGCGCTCGCCTTTACCAAAGGAAGTCAGCAAGGAAGGCAATGAACATAGGAGGGGAAAGGTTAACAAACAATCCAACGAACTGCTCATGGACTAGGCCTTATTTACTTCTTATGTATTTAGTCCTAGATTCATATTTCCATTTATGTACTTGGGCTTAATTCTCTTTTCTTTCCTTTAATATATTTAGTTTTGTACAATCGCTTAAGCAATAAACACACATTACTCCTGCACTTGGCTGTAATTACATTTCATAATCTTTGATATATTGCTGAGCCACAAGGACAGTGATCTAGATACATAGTAAACCGTATCTAAACCTAATCTTCCCAATTCATCTCTTGAGTTGCATCCTATTAACGGCTTACCCCAACGGTAGCCAGTGCACCGACCCAACATCTTAATTGGCGCCCACCCGGAATTGGATTACCTTCTAGAATTCACAGCCTAAAGAAAATGTAAGTGACTGTTCGAAAAAAATGGAGACCGAAAAATATATAAACAAATAAGAAACAAATAAAAGTGGCAGCGCGAATAACAGCGTAATTTGCAATGAATTTATAAGTGATTTGCATTGAATTTAATTGAGAGTGTGCGGTTCTATTGTTAGATTTATTTCGCTAAAACACTGTTTTCGACAACTGCTAATGTGTTGGTACTATAGGTACACCAAAAATGAATCCAATACTGACGAAGATATTACAAATATTCTGCAGTGACCACAAGCTATTCCTGACCTGCTTATTATTTGTGTTATTTTTGACGTTCATTGTTTATATTTTCGCAGTGAATGTCACACGAATTCCAGTGAATAATAAATTTTTAGTGCTGCATTCGCAAAATATCGATAAGAAGGCCAATCGAACGGCCTTAGATGGGAACGTCGCCTTAGGTTGGTGAAATGGATGGTGAAATTTCGGCACGGCAAAACCTTATGCACCATCCCCCAAAGAGATGCTGGAATCGAGCTTAAGATATACAGTGGCTCACAGCTTATTTGATACAGGGCAATATATCGATCATCGAGAAATATCCATCCATATATCGAAGAACTAAATTTTAATCGATACTATCGATGGTTTCATCGATGGTTGTCCAGCTCTATTACGAAGGAATGGTTAATATGTCTTAAATACTTTTACGAAAACTTAAAAGTGCTTACATATAAATATTATGTTTCGAATATTTGTTAGGCGAAAAAACTATATAAATCTTCAGCTAAAAATTTCAACAGATTTTCAGCCGATTAGGGTGAGAACAAAAATTCTTATGTAATAATTTTAATTGATGTTTGTGATTATATG
Source organism: Drosophila willistoni (assembly GCF_018902025.1). Taxonomy (NCBI): domain Eukaryota; kingdom Metazoa; phylum Arthropoda; class Insecta; order Diptera; family Drosophilidae; genus Drosophila; species Drosophila willistoni. The sequence continues at coordinate 3,360,074 of NW_025814459.1, read as the reverse complement.
AGCAGTGTGCTGCTTCAACTGTAAATAAATCAGAAGCCCCCAATACTTCACATTGTCATCAGGTGAATAACCAATATAACACTGAAATCACCAATGCAAATTACACTAAGTTGCCGTTGGGGATATTGCCTTGGGTGCCGAGTCCGATAATCAACACGGAGGGGAACCAAATGTGTAGGCAATACAAGAAACTAGCAAAGTTTCGCCTAACATGTAAGAATTTGTAATACCATTAAATCATAATATTAAAATAATGTTTATTTATTATCAGCCTTGGTTGTTATAACTACAATGAGCGGTTATGCAATGGCACCAGCACCTTTCAATTTTACTATGTTTGTAATGTGCTCGTTAGGCACTGGTTTGATGTCGGCAGCTGCCAATGCAATAAACCAATATCACGAAGTTCCTTTTGATTCTCAAATGTCCCGAACAAAGAACCGCCTGCTAGTCACTGGCCAAATGTCATCCTTGCATGCTGTTGGATTTGCTGTGGCATCGGCTATAACTGGATTGGGCATTCTTTATTTTGGTGTAAATAGCCTAACAGCATTATTAGGGGCCGGAAACTTTTTTCTTTACACGTCAATATATACACCAATGAAACGATTTAGCATCATGAATACTTGGATTGGTTCTATTGTTGGTGCTTTACCGCCGCTCATGGGTTGGGCTGGGTGTACGGGCAGCCTGGACCCTGGATCACTTATACTAGCTGGACTACTATACGCCTGGCAGTTTCCACACTTTAACGCATTGTCATGGAACTTGCGACAAGATTATTCGCGTGCTGGTTATCGAATGATGGCTGTTACAAACCCTGATCTTTGCCGGCGAACAGCATATCGTTATTCAATTGCTATTGGAGGGCTTTCCCTGCTTGCTCCTGTATTTGATGTTACCAATGGTTGGTTCGTTTTAGAGTCATTGCCACTAAACTTGTATTTTGTTTATCTAGGTAAGTTTTAATATTTCAATAATATGCGCCCACAGAGTGAAATAATATATTAAAGTCGCAAAAATGTATGCAACAGAAAGAACGTAGTTTTTCCAACCCCATAAATTACATAGATTCTTCATTAACTAAGTCCAAGTCCGTAAGAATACCTAGATCTCAGAGAGCATAAAAGCTAGAGCCACCAATTATCTGAGTGATATACTTGGAAGATGTTTGGGTGTCAGCCGATAGTCACGATAAGCTTCTTGGCCACAAATTTCTGTTGCGCCCTCGTTTGCTTTTGTGGCTATGGCCCTGCTTTTCTGAAGTTTGGCACTAATTGTTTTACTGCCATGGCCTGCTCCAAACGTTGTGAACGCTGGCGGCATTAGTTGTTTAATATTCTATTTTTTAACCATTTTTGAGTCCTTTACATAGGCTAAAATTGGCTTTTGAATCGAGTTATTCATCATGTTTGCTAGGCTAAGATTGGCAACCCTCTTACCATTCAAATTCATTGTGAAAATATTGATGATGTTTAAATAAACTTATTTATTGAACAACAGGCATTTCAAAATAGACAAAAATTTTGCGAGTTGTGAAAAAACTACGATTTAACAAGGGGACCGAAATGTAGTGAATAGCCTTTTTTTCGATTTATTGCAATTTTCAAGTTAGTAGGTTTGGTCAGGTTTATTATGTTATGCAACATAAGTGGTTATTCGGTAGCTACTTTTACTGCTGTGTCGGCATGTTTAGGCCGTGCTGTTTATATTAAATGAATATGTCTTTTTTTATTATTATTATGGCTCGGTGTGCTTAAAGATAAATTATGAAGCTATAGGGCAGCAGCCATATATGCTGAGGCTTGATTAGTGTAAAAATTCGTCTGATTAGTTTTTTGGCTTAAATTAAAAATTATAAGTTCTAGCTGTCCAGTGTGCTTTGCTACACATATGATTTTAATACCCTTGCAGAGGGTATTATAAAATTGGTTAGATGTTTGTAACGCACAAAACGATTTTTGCGCCACTTAGTGCACTGATATATGCCTCTACACCTAAAAACATAAATTGCCGTACATTGACACCCGCTCCACATAGCGGGGAGAATATATATTCTTAGTTGTATGTATCATAGTATCATAGTTAGCACTATTGACTATTGATGTTATTTTCGAAAGAATTCAAAATAAAACAAATGTTTTTTGGCTGCGCCATCAGCGTATTCTTTACCCCTTATACCGGCTAGGAATTTTCGTTTTATTTTAGGGTAGTTGATTTTGCTATTTTTGATGGCCTCAATCGCTAATAGGGAGTCTGAGCATATGGAAACTTTTAGTTATGCATCAAGCGCTAGTCTCAAAGCCGTGAATCGATAGGACATTCAAGCATTTGCCTTTTTAGAAATAGACAAACTATTTAAAGCAAGACGACGAAAACCAAAAGCCCTTATTCTTTTTCGCCACCTCGTTGACCATTAGTGTGACAAATCTTATTACAGATATGTATGTAAGTGTTTGAATTTTGTAAGCGACACCAAACCTATTGAAATTGTTTATATAGCAAATGTGAAAACACGATAGCTTAGGTTAAAATCGTTGCATCCCAATATCATAACATATTACAGAGGCAACGCAGCATTTTTTAGAACATCGTTCTCCTGGCGCCTTAATTTAAGGCAGCCACAGCGACCAAAAAGATCGAATTTGGAATCATTCGACTATAGTATTCGTGACCATTCAGTTTGCAACTTTGCCAGCATTATTTGCTTGTGAATGCCAAAAAACAAGCAGAAAGGAACAAAACTTAAAAAAATTTTGCAACGGGTTAAAAATTTTAGAAAAATCTGACTAGAATGTTCATTGCAGAGTTTTAATTCTACTATTTTTTCATTGTAGACAATACTGCCGATGGTTCTTATATATTATTATTAATATTATAAGTATAGGATATAGTTGTAAACTATCAACCTAACATTATTTTACAAGCACTGTAAATTATTTATCGACAACAGTTACAGAAATTATAAATTTTTATTTTTCTTACTGCATTTTACAACAAGTCTGTCTATAGCAGCTCTAAAATCAGCTGTTAAGAGATGGTGGATGGTGCCAGTGGGAATCACTATTTCACATCCACCTTAAATTCCAACCGTCCCCGGAGTAGATCGAGCCGGAATCGGTCCTTACTTTGTTTATTTATACCCTTGCAGAGGTTATTATAAAATTGGTCAGATGTTTCTAACGCACAAAAAGAGACGATTCCGACCCCATAAAGTAGTTATATTCTTGATCAGCATGTAAAGCTGAGCTGATATAGCTATGTCTGTCTGTCCTTCGGTACGTATGCGTTTTACTCAGCCATCTTAAAAGCTATCGGGCTTAAATTTTTTTTGTACTTTTTTTACCTGGTATGTATGTATGAAAATCTCTCGGTGCGGATGAAATGTGATATTAATGTGATAGTATTGGATATAAAACATCAGATCCCAAAATCTGATCGGATAAATAGAACACAAGTTACTGTCAATACTTATAAATGGTCTCTGCTCAAACGCTGCCTTGGCGCAACGCTACATAAACTTTATGTGTATGCGTACCGTGGTTTGTTTAGGGTACGAGGGAAGGAGAAAAAATTGTAGTAAAAGAGTAATAATTTGAATGTGTTTTTTGGGTATTGACGAATTGAGTTGCAGGAAAAGTATTTTGAACATGTAAAAATATTATTTCCAAAAACTGCAAGGGTATATAAACTTCGACTTAGGCGAAATTTTCTCTTTGATATTTTATCAAACAACACAAAACTATAATTTATACAGATCAACAAAAAACGGTTAAAATGCACGTGGAATTATTTTTGATAATGTCAAATTATTTATAAAAAAATAAATGCAGAAATATAGACTAAGTTAATATCAGACTATTAATAATTGGTGGCATGTCTATTATTCTCTAGTATAGCTGCGCAGCTACGCGGCATGGAATCTACCAGTTGCTGGCACCTTTCTTGTGTTCTGGCCTTCCATGTACGCTCTATAGTAGTCTAAATACCACTTTTAGTGGTTGCAGCTACTCCCTTCTTAAAGTCGCACCACAAATCTTCTCCTGTATTTTCGATACAGGGGGCAAATGTTAGTATCACTTTCTCAACAAAAAAACCGCCCGACTCCAGCACACTTCATCCGCCATGTCTACTAGTCTTGGTGGTGTACTTCGGATTGTACTCCGCGTTTTTCGGTGGACGAACATACAGCCTATATCCCCTTCCTCCAAAACATCCCAATTTCGGATTGATCTGACCACAGAATGTTGCGCCATTTCTCCACAGACCAGTTTTTTTTTTATAAAAAGCTTTGATTCTGTTTTTAAATTATGTTTATTTAAACATTGAGAAATTTATTGGCCAAATAAACATAGGTTTTTTTTTATTTAGAAAAAAATGAGAGCCAAACAACATCGGGTGACTTCTTTTGGCCCGGATGACTTCTTTTGCGCCACCTTGTATAAACGAATGTGCCGAATTTGATCAAGATCGGGTGACTATATCATATAGCTTCCATAGGAACGATCGGTCCAAAACAGTGACTTTTGTCAATAACTTCGTGGCTTTTAATTTCAAATTAAACATATGTTAGTTTAATATATCTGTTAATGACTGTGCCGAAGATCTCAAGTCAATATCTGCGCGTCTATTAAGTTATTTTACATACCAAATTTAGTTTACGTACCCCTTTCCGGTGGCGGAAGGGGGCGTGGCAAAAAGATTGAACAATTAGTTTCTGCGCGCTAACTAAACGAGTATATAAACCAAATTTGATGACTCTAGCTGTTATACTTTTTAAGAAAAACAGTTTTATGAAAATTCTGGGGTGTAAGAGGGCGTGGCCAAAATTCCAACTAACTCTATACATTTACATACTACACGAGTATACATACCAAATGGCTCTAGCTCTTATAGCCTCCAAGATCTGCGGGTTCATACAGACGGACGGACACTTATTGAGTGGTTTGATTCCCATTTCCTTTAGGATTAACCAGCGGGATCCCCAGTGAGTATGTTTGGCGTTAAATTCACCTGCTGCAATGAAGCGATTTCCAGGTGTGTTCTAAAAACGGTATATGATATAATTACTCGATCTTTATTGAAAAAAAAAAAAAGTGCGTCTAACGGTTAGACACGATAGAAGTGAAACCTTCCGTAAAACAAACTGAGAGAGAATGAGACGAAAGCAGCATTAGGAGCGAGATAATTATAGGTTCATTATAATATTGCTATAAAGGTCATATTTTATTTTTTTCATTTTATTAATATTCATCCTCAATGTTTTCAATTTCAACAAATGATACGAGTGGCTTATGATAGCTAAAATATGATACAAATGCTTTGGTTTCGACGTTGTCAACATATCTTTGAAATACCGCTTCAATTGTTGTTTTTGATCGTGTTGTTGATTCAGTGCGATTGTTACACATTTTTTAACTGAATGTTGTATTGAGAAAGTCAATTAAAGGAACCGCTGTGTCCAATGCAAAATTTACGTTAAAATCGCCACTTATCATTGGAACTTTATCGTAATAAATTGATTGATGAATTAATGATTAAATTTTCATGAATGAATTCCGTGATGCTATTTATTGATTGATTCGGTGAAATATAAATTGCCACAATTAAAACTGTTTTTCCATTGCTCAATCTGGTTTCGCATGCACATATTTCTCCCACTTTAGAGAGCTGAACAGACAGTGATTCTAGTTGCTGTGCATTCATTCATTATATATTTTGTGATACATTTTTATTTACTTTTTATACCCTTGCAGAGGGTATTGTAAAATTGGTCAGATGTTCGTAACGCACAGAAGGAGGCGTTTACGACCTGATAAGCTGAGTTGATATAGCCATGTCCATCTGTCCGTCCGTCTGTGCGTATGCGTTTTACTCATCCGTCTTAAGAGCTATCGGGATGAAATCTTTTTTTGGGGTTTTTTATTACCCGGGTAAGATAAAGTATGAAAATCCTTAAGATCGGACCACTATATCATATAGGTCTAGAAGAAAACATTTTGCGAACATGGCTATATCAACTCAGCTTCTCATGCTGATCAAGAATTTATATACTTTATGGGGTCGTAAACGCCTCCTTCTGTGCGTTACGAAATTCTGACCAATTTTACAATACCCTCTGCAAGGGTATAAAAAGTAAATAAAAATGTATCACAAAATATATAAAAAGCATTATGAAAACCTTCGACCAAACTGGGAGTCGAACCCCGGCCGCCCGATCGCCAAGCGAGCACACTAACAACAGAGCCACGTCAACACTTTGTAAATTGCCGTCGAGTTCTGTAGTTAAGCACTCATCTCATTTTCGCATCTCATTCTCTCGCAGGCTATATACTATAAGATCTATATGTATGTCTCTTTTTAGTGTCGCTTTTTCGTTTCATCGAGTCTCAAATCACTCCCAACGATTCTAAAGAAGTTTTCACTTCAAAAAAATAAGAAAAGGTTAGAAAAAATTAAAAAATTTGAATTTAGTAAAACTAACCTTAGCATTAATTATTGGTATTGAACAAGAGAAAATATTGTAATATAGAGCTTGACGAGGTTAAGGCATTGCGAGTCGCAGATTTGCGAAAAAAGTTGAAATTTCTTTTCCTGCAACTGCAAATACATCAATACACAAACAAAACATTATTTCTCTTTTTGGTATATTAAAGTTGTAATTTTACAAATTTCAACTTGAATGTTTTACACAGTATTCTTGAAACATATATCTATCCGAAAATGCAAAAAAAAAATCAAATTTTTTTATAACACAAGGTGGCAACGCCCCTTAATGCACATTAAACCTTCATCAATGTACTGAACATTAACACCAAGCACTGCGCGGTTCCACCGTGTGGCAGTATTCACTTTGAAGTAGAGGATTCTGGTTCTTAATGCTTCGACCATTATGGTCTTGATTTGGCTATATTTCTCTTCGACTTATCTCATAACATTCCTTGAAGTTACAAATGGCATTACTAGTCCTTGAAATATTTGAACTGTTAGCGTTTTAAAACCTTCCGAGTCCAATACAGCCAGCGGTACTTGCCACTGAAACACATTTTACACAGTTTACACACTGAAACATTTTTGTCCACGTAAAATGTAAAATAATTTTGCAAAATAGAATTACGCTTGCGTCCCATCTCGGAACACGATAAAAAATGAGTGGAAATAAGAAAAATGTGTATCATTCAATAACACTCGCGGCCTAAGACATTGCCAATAAAGTAGTCGCTTCGAATGCGATATACCCAGCTATTTTTTGGGTGATTTTTATGGAATTCGATGGATAGCCGGATATTTTTAAAATAGTATTGTATGAAGATTACTAATTTGCAAATCGTTAAATAACTGGACAAACTCTGTCTTTTTGGAAACAAAAAGTACAACGAAGCAACATTAAAGAGAGATATTAAATCTTAATATATATAAATCTCGTGTCACAATGTTTGTCCTCAATGGACTCCTAAAACACTTAACCGATTATAATAAAATTCGCACACCATGTGCAGTGTAAATCTCAAATTATAGTCGCAATTTGAATTTTTCAAAAGCGGGCACAGCGAAGCGTGGCAGGGTTTCTAGTTTAAAATAAAATTTTTCATATGCGACAGATGGGTAAATTGAATATACCCAATTTTATTATACGCTGCTAAAGGTGTATCGCTTTAAAGCAGGGCAATAAATAGTACAGATAGGCTCAATGCAACCTCGACGCGTGTTGAAGCTATGCTTCGTCGCACAGTGGACGGTTTTGCTAAATTATTGGCATATAGTCATGTCCGTCCGTCCATCCGTTCGTCTGTCCGTCCGTCCAATTACTCCTAGAGCTCAAGAGCTACAGAGTTGCAATTTTGCATTTAGGAAAAATAGCAAAGTCACGAACAGTCATTTTTCTCAATAAATTCGTTATTTTCTGAGGTATTCTCATAAAAATGAAATTTAATATTGGTGTGTAACGAAGTTATTGACGAAAGTCACTGTTTTCGATCGATCGTTCCTATGAAAGCTATAGGATATAGTCGCCCGATCTTGATCAAATTTGGCACAGACGTTTATAGGTGTACCTGTGCACTATATACAAGCCTACATGCTACAAGCCTCAGCTCTGTAGCTCTTACAGTCTAGGAGGAGTTTGCGCTGATCCAGACGGACGGACATGGCTATTTGAACTCGTCACGTCGTACTGATCAAGAATATATATACTTTATATGGTCGCAGATGCTTCCTTCTATGGGTTGCACACTTGTGACCAAAATTAATATACCCTTTTTGCAAGGGTATAAAAAGTTAACTAGTGTATATATACACTATATGTGGTTGCAAGTCGGCAACTAAAAACAGCAGCAGAGCAACAAGATATTTGCAAAGAAGAGGCCGCTGGAGAACTTACTCTGCCAGTATAAGGAAATCTGGTGCGATGGCCGGCACCGGTACCGCCTGTGCCCATAGGCCCTGGACAACAGCAGCTGAGCAACGACATAGTAGCGCATCACCTTACAACATTTATATTACTTTTTCGACATGTTAAACATGTTGCTGGTCTTCTTGCGTTTTCGTTTCTTGCGTTTGCTTAATTCTGGCGAGCCCGGTACTCAGCTTTTGTGAGTGGGCGGGGTTCATCGTTGGGCGTCCCTTTGCCCGATCAACGTTTATTTTGAGCACTTCTTTTCGTTGCTTAAAAATTTTTTTTGTAAGAAAATTTTGCCCAAAAAAAATATTAATAGTCAAAATGTATTATTAATAAGTTATTGAGAATACCACACGACAAACTTATGAAATTATACCTTGATAATAGGAAATTGTTAGATGTCTGTTACATCTGTTAGATGTAATGACTCTATCTCAGCTGACTTCAAAATTCAAGCTGGTACACTGCAAGGCAAAGTACTCGACATTGCTCTATCTATTGTATACTGCAGACTTACCAACGAGTTTAATGCTTACAACGTCCACTTTTGCCGATGACACGCAATCCTCAGCAGATCAAAATGCCCAATACAAGCCTCTGCAAAATTTAAGGAACACATAAAGGTGGTAAAGGAAGGAAGCAACCTGGCGTATACGGGTCAACTAGCAGAAATGCCAACATGTAACATTTAAACTTAACGGAAAAAGCTGTCCAGCTCTAATGCTAATAAACAACGTAACAGTTTGTCAAGCCGACGATGTAACTTACCTTGGTTTCCACCTAAACAGAAGGATCACCTGGAGCAAGCATATTATTGCGATGAAATCACAGCTAAAATTAAAAGCAAGTAGCTTACATTGGATCATCAATGCTTGCTCCCCTTTACGTGAGAAGTTTACAACTCCGTACTGAAACCCATCTGGAATTACAGAAACGTATTATGGCGTAATGCAAGTTCCAGCAATGTCGAAATCATACAAATGGCGCAATCGAAGTTTCTGAGAGCGATCACAGGGTTTCCGTGGTACATACACAACGACAACATTTAAAAGGATCTAAATATATGTAGCGTGAAATCTGAAATAGGGACTCGACAACTAAAGTATTCTGCAAAACTGGAAGGACATCCAACTCAAATTCGTCTTAAAGAACCACGGAGACCCACGGAGATGGTTCTTAGGATTTTGGACAGCGCACTTAGCATGGCTTCAATACTTCGTGCATTTCCTGCTTAAATACAGAATTGTATAGATTGACATGTATGCAATATAAGTTGATCGCTTCTAGTTTTAGATGCGATTTCATAGTTTCGAAATGCCGGCGACAAGTTAACCGTCTATTTAGGTGGATGCGAAGACAGGGAACTGGTACGTTGTTAGGCATTAAAGCTGGACAGCTACTTCTGTAAGGCGTAAATTTTACTTGTTTCTATTTCTGCTCGTTGACGACGATACGCCAGTTTTTCTAAGCATTCCTCTACAATCTTTAGGAGTTCCTTTTATTTTGCCGAGGCTTGAATTGGATACTTGGATCGGATGAGAATGGATGGTTTTGCCATAGTAATAACTATACGTATATTTTTATTCTTTGTCCAACTGAAACAAGTCACTACATGTTTTAATAAAAACTATTTTACACCTTTTGCTTTCAGCCCACAAATTTAATCAAAGCTCGAATGGTGGCAGTTCGCGAAAACTATTCCGATATTCTCTTTTGCATCTGCCGGCTCTTATGTTGCTATTCTTAGCCAATAAAAAACGTTGGTACCTAAAGGAAACTTTTGACGAGACTACAGGTATTAAAAAAGAAATCTGTATTACCCACCTGCCAAAGATGCCTTCAAGTCTTGTACCAGTAACAACAGCGGCTGGAGCTAGATAATAAATCAGTTTAAAAAAACATAAGAATAAGTACCTCAACAACAAATAAGAAATGTAGCATTGTTAAAATAATAAATTAACTACTCTTGGCAGTTTTTCTGTACTTTTCCCTTACCTGCAGCCATATACACGGAAAAAATGTTTATCCAAAAAAAATTTCTGCCAAATAATGGCCTACATACAGTTGTGTTCAAAAATATAGTAGCGCATCACCTTACAACATTGCTGGTCTTCTTGCGTTTTCGAGGCGGCCAGTAATTAGTGCTTGATTCTAGCGAGCCCGGTACTCAGCTTGTGTGAGTGGGCGGGGTTCATCGATGGGCGTCCCTTTATCAACGTTTATTTTGAGCACTTTTTTTCGATGCTGCTTTTTCACAAAAAAAAGTACCGGACGTTGACGATACTATGCGCAGTACGTTCAAGTGGCCCCTACGACACCAGGACAAAGCCTGGTATGCGCGAGCCGAAGCAGAAAACTGCCCACCTCCCACCCGACCGACCGAGGGGTGCAGCCGTATAACGCACGGCACGAATCGCGTGGACCTCCCACCCGACCGACCGAGGGGTGCAGCCGTATAACGCACGGCACGAATGGCGTGGACAAATACACAATACAAAAAACAGACAAACAAATAATACTATAGCTATCTATTAACTAAATGGGATAGGATAGTTGTTTTAACTATATTAATAGAAAACTCTGAGCAGATTACAGGGAATAGAAGGTTGTAATCAGAGCAGAGGACCCTAAAAGGTTCATGCATGGCATAGTTAAAAGAACAACGACTAAGCGATAAAGGTATCAAAGATTGTCTACTCCGTCTACATGGTACCGACAGATTTACCTGAGCTAATAAGTCAGGCGAGTCGACATCACCAATTAGGAGCTTGTGCATAAAAATAACACCAAGCATAATTCTACGGTTAGTTAGGGAAGGAAGGTTAATGAAAAGAAGTCTACTAGAATACGAAGGCAAATTGATATTGCGATCCCAGCTTAAGCCACGAAGTGCAAATAGCAAGAACTGCTTTTGAACGGATTCAAGTCTAATCTGGTGAAATATGGGTGTTCAAATTTAACTCATGGTCCATAAGTACGCCCAAATCATTCATATTATTTAGACGTTTTAAAGTACTATTGTTTAGAAAATAAGTGACCAGTTGAGGAGAGTTTCATTATCCTACATTTGGTGGTATTAAGATTTAATAGATTAAACTGGCACCAGGATTGAAAGTTTTTAAGGTCAGCTTGTAGTCGACTAAATGAATCTGTATCTTTATAAGTAAGACAAAGCTTGACATCGTCAGCATACATAAGCACACGCGAATGAACAATGACTGATGGAAGATCGTTAATGAATAATGTTAAAAGCAGAGGGCCAAGATCACTACCTTGAGGTACTCCAGATGTCACAGGAATGGAATTGGAAAAAGAAGACTTAAAAAGTACCTTCTGTTTTCTATTTGTTAAATATTCTCGAACCCAAGAAAGGAAAAGAGATGGAAACCCAATGTCGTTCAGTTTAAAAAGTAAAAGACTATGTTTAACAGAATCAATAGCTTTGCTGAAGTCAGTGTATATGATATCAGTTTGTTTCCCATTTTTGAACCCCTTGATAATTAAAGATGTAAATTCTAAAAGGTTAGTGGTTGTAGATCAGCTTGTAGTCGACTAGAACCCCTTGATAATTAAAGATGTAAATTCTAAAAGGTTAGTGGTTGTAGATCTACGTTTCATAAACCCTATTGGGACGGCGAGATAATAGAGCTGCAAAAATGTTGCAATTGAGAAGTTATAATTTTCTCAAATCTTTCGGAAAAGCGGACAATTTTGAGATGCCCCTATAGTTAGAGGTTTCGGACTTTCTGCCATTTTTATGCAGAGGAATAATATACGACTCCTTCCAAATAGATGGAAAAGAGGAAGATTCTACAGACAATAGAAACAACTTTAAAATGGGTTTACATAATGCGTTTGCACAGAACCTGAGTACACATTCAGGAAGACCATCTGGCCCCGGAGAATAAACAGGTTTAACTAATTTAAGTTTGCTAAGAATAGAACTTTCATAAATCACTGGATTGAAAATGCAATTAGCCTTTATTAAATGATAAGGATACGGACTTGCTCGATATTCTGTTAAGGAATAAGTTGTTTTGAAAAAACTCACAAACATATCGGCAATTGCCTGATCAGTGCTCGCTTTTTTATTTTGAAAAGACAAAAAAGATGGGTGCACAGAGGTCTTACGTTTAAAATTAACAAAATTATAAAATTGTTTAGGGTCAGAAGAAAACTGAAGCTTACACTGCTGAAGATAATTCTTCATTGTGTATTAAGCATCATGAATTTTGAACGAGCGACTGTATACAGAGCATAATCTGATGAACGACGTGTTTTTTGAAACTTCTTATAATATTATGTCTTCACATTTTTAAATTGAATAACTCACGAGAGAACCAGGGAGGTTTGTGAAGCCGCTCCAGCCTACCAAGAGGCACACAAATATCAAAGAGTGAATTCAGTGTATCATAAAAAATACGAACAGCTGAGTTCATATCTCTACAATTGTACAGATAAGACCAATCGGCTGGCAAAGTCAGTCTTACGAAAGCACCTAGTTAGAGGTAACTCATTTGAACCAAATAATGATGAAGGCAAGGGCAGATCAACAAATGGGAAGAACAAATGTTTCGATCCTAGAAAAATCACAATAAGAAGAATCCACTACAAAAATAAGATCTAACGATTTTCCATTAGAATTTAAGAGAGGATTGACTTGGGATGAAGATAAGCCTAGAAGGCCATCAATAAAGTCATGTGACATAGAGGGCAACAACATGGTACATTCATCTGTTGGTGACCATGCTAAAGCGGGTAAATTAAAATCACCTATAACTTTGATCATTTCTTGACTGGAAACTAAAGAGGAGACACCCTTAATTGCCTCTAAATGATTTAAATAGACCACCATGTCTGACAATGGTGGAATATAGGAACAAGTAATAAAAGCATTATAAGATTTAAAATTTACTTTACAAACTAAATTTCCTGGATTTCAGATGATAAAGCAGCATCAACAGCTATTAGAACGAGCCTATGCGAGAAATCTGATCACGTCTGAATATAGAAAAGTTTTTGGAAAAAACTGATGCATCAGCAGTATCAGGTTTTAGCCACGTCTCTGTAAAAGCTTGAATGTTATGTTCAAAAGAAAGACTATCTACATAGAGATTAGGAAGTTTAGATTTCAGTCCTCTAACGTTCTGGTAACCCAGGTTAAGGGACGAAGCTAGTTTTTTGACAGGAATAGTATTAGTTGTTGTTGTCGTCAGGCGAATCGGTTGCCGATTTTTCTTTTTTACAGTATATTCCTTAACTATTATATGTTTCGGCCAAAAATCTTCTCGACATATAATGTCGAAGATATTGGCAGAAACACTAATTTTAAAGGACGAAATGTCCTGAGAAAAAGAAAATTTAAACTTTTCCACCGCAATATTCGAGACGTTAACTTTCTTCCGAATATAGGCTATTACATCATCAGATGTGAGATGTGAGTGGTCTAGCCTAGAAACAAATATATGTTTCGTTGGTATGCCAACGAGAGGCCGCGGTCCCGAAGCGTCAGCCGCAGCAGCAACGTTGGACAAGTCACCCACTGCAGCAGTCAACTTGTTTACGGGGTCCTCGATACTTTTAGAACTATCGACAATTTCCATTGGAATAGGTAATTGCCCGGACTCATCGGACACTACAATAGGCATCGTTTTTAAGAGATCATTCCCACGTGATATCGGTAATTCCTTACTAATCGCATTCATCACCGGGCTCGTAAACGATATCAATTTGTGTACATTGGGAGTAGGCGGTGCATGAGACCGGTCGGGGACTATAAGAGACGCTGGCGGATCTAAAGATAAAAAAACATCCCAAGGACTGGTTTTGGAGACTCATTCATAAGCGATAAGCTTCTAAACTGAATCTGCACCGCAGTAAACTCTGAGTTTGTTAAAACCTGCCCTCAAAGTGTCAAAACTATCTCTAGTCCGCATCATAAATGAGCGCATCTCATTCTCGACCCGGCAAGCATCACATCCAAATTTTAAACCACCACCTTTAGCAATAGACTCCTTGATTCTGCCTGTGTAACCTGCACACTTAACGTGAACCGCATTGTCACACAACCAACAAAGAATATAATCGTGGGAGTCAACCGCTTTAGTAGCAACTATGCAATTATTTTTAGAGCAGACAACCATTTTATCAAAAAGTTTAATTTAATTAAAAAAGGAATAAAAAAATAAAAATTGTAAGGGTAAAAAAATCTGTGTATAAGAATATACTGACCAGTTCTGATACAAGGGTTAATGTGCAGAGTAAGCCTTCGCAACTAAAGAATTAAAAGAGCAAGAATGCACAAAAACAAAAACACGTATCACAGAGTCGCGGGTAGGCAAAAGACGAGAGAACAAGGATGGGAGAGCGCGTCAAATTGAACACATGCAACAACAATTTGTACGCAAAAGCGCGAGAGTTAGCTGCAACGGTAAAGACACAAAAGCAAAAGTCCGTCCTCTGCAACGAGTGAAAGTTTTTTAATTAATAGTAAATTTGCAAACGAAGCAAATCCCAAGCTGCTGGTCAGCTCACACATAAGTAGCTGATTGTATTTTATTTGTTTGTTTTGTGTAGTATGTGGTATGTGCGTAGTCATTTACAAATGTCACTGTTTTCGACCGATCGTTCCTATGGGAGCTATATGATATAGTCACCCGATCTTGATCAAATTTGGCATAGTCGTTAGCGGATGTAATAAACACACCAACATAATTCACGACAATAGCTCAGAAAATAACGAAGTTATTTAGAAAAGTCACTGTTCGTGACTTTGCCGTTTGCATGGGAGCTATATGATATAGTAGTCCGATCTGGCTGAATCTGAGATGTACAACCACTGCAGTATTTACAAGCCTACATGCAAAATTTCAGCCCTGTAGCTCTTACGGTTTAGAAGGAGTTTGCGGTGATCCAGACGCACGGACGGACAGACGGACGGACATGGCTATTTGAACTCGTCTCGTCGTGCTAATGAAGAATATATATACTTTATATGGTCGCAGATGCTTCCTTCTATGGGTTGCACACTTCTGACCAAAATTAATATACCCTTTTTGCAAGGGTATAAAAAGTTAACTAGTGTATATATACACTATATGTGGTTGCAAGTCGGCAACTAAAAACAGCAGCAGAGCAACAAGATATTTGCAAAGAAGAGGCCGCTGGAGAACTTACTCTGCCAGTATAAGGAAATCTGGTGCGATGGCCGGCACCGGTACCGCCTGTGCCCATAGGCCCTGGACAACAGCAGCTGAGCAACGACATAGTAGCGCATCACCTTACAACATTTATATTACTTTTTCGACATGTTAAACATGTTGCTGGTCTTCTTGCGTTTTCGTTTCTTGCGTTTGCTTAATTCTGGCGAGCCCGGTACTCAGCTTTTGTGAGTGGGCGGGGTTCATCGTTGGGCGTCCCTTTGCTCGATCAACGTTTATTTTGAGCACTTTTTTTCGTTGCTGCTTTATTGCTTACAATTTTTTTTGTAAGAAATTTTTTCCCAAAAAAAAAATTACCGGACTTCGACAATACTATGTGCAGTACGTTCAAGTGGCCCCTACGACACCAGGACAAAGCCTGGTATGCGCGAGCCGAAGCAGAAAACTGCCCACCTCCCACCCGACCGACCGAGGGGTGCAGCCGTATAACGCTCGGCACGAATTGCGTGGACTTCCCACCCGACCGACCGAGGAGTGCAGCCGTATAACGCACGGCCCGAATGGCGTGGACAAATACACAATACAAAAAACAGACAAAAAAACAAACAAAGACATCTTTCGGAAAAGCGGACAATTTTGAGATGCCCCTATAGTGAGAGGCTTCGGACTTTCTGCCATTTTTATGCAGAGGAATGATATACGACTCCTTCCAAATAGATGGAAAAGAGGAAGATTCGACAGACAATAGAAACAACTTTAAAATGGGTTTACATAATGCGTTTGCACAGAACATGAGTACACATCCAGGAAGACCATCTGGCCCCGGAGAATAAACAGGTTTAACTAGTTTAAGTTCGCTAAGAAGAGAACTTTTATCAATCACTGGATTGAAAATGCAAGTAGCCTTTTTTTAAATGATAAGGATAGGGACTTGCTCGATATTCCGTTGAGGAATAAGTTGTTTTGAATAAACTCGCAAACATATCGGCAATTGCCTGATCAGTGCTCGATTTTTTATTTTGAAAAGACAAAAAAGATGGGTGCACAGAGGTCTCACGTTTAAAATTAACAAAATTATGAAATTGTTTAGTGTCAGAAGTAAACTGAAGCTTACACCGCTGAAGATAATTCTTATAGCATTGTGTATTAAGCATCATGAATTTTGAACGAGCGACTGTATACAGAGGGTAATCTAATGAACGACGTGTTTTTTGAAATATATAATATAATATCGAGTCTTCACATTTTTTAAATTGGATAACTCTCGGGAGAACCAGGGAGGTTTGTCAGGCCGCTCCAGCCTACCAATAGGCACACAAATATCAAAGAGTGAATTCAGAGTATCATAAAAAAAACGAACAGCTGAGTTCATATCTCTACAATTGTACAGATAAGACCAATCGGCTGGCAAAGTCAGTCTTACGAAAGCACCTAGTTAGAGGTAACTCATTTGAACCAAATAATGATGAAGGCAAGGGCAGATCAATTTTTAAATTTAATGTAGGATGAACTTTGTCTTCGGGAAGAACAAATGTTTCGATCCTAGAAACATCACAATAAGAAGAATCTAATACAAAAATAAGATCTAACGATTTTTTATTAGAATTTAAGAGAGGATTGACTTGGGATGAAGATAAGCCTAGAAGGCCATCAATAAAGTCATGTGACATAGAGGGCAACAACATGGTACATTCATCTGTTGGTGACCATGCTAAAGCGGGTAAATTAAAATCACCTATAACTTTGATCATGTCTTGACTGGAAACTAAAGAGGAGACACCCTTAATTGCCTCTAAATGATTTAAATAGACCACCATGTCTGACAATGGTGGAATATAGGAACAAGTAATAAAAGCATTATAAGATTTAAAATTTACTTTAACACCGACAAACTAAATCTCCTGGATTTCAGATGATAAAGCAGCATCAACAGCTATTAGAACGAGCCTATGCGAGAAATCTGATCACGTCTGAATATAGAAAAGTTTTTGGAAAAAACCGATGCATCAGCAATATCAGGTTTTAGCCACGTCTCTGTAAAAGCTAGAATGTTATGTTCAAAAGAAAGACTATCTACATAGAGATTAGGAAGTTTAGATTTCAGTCCTCTAACGTTCTGGTAACCCAGGTTAAGGGACGAAGCTAGTTTTTTGACAGGAATAGTATTAGTTGTTGTTGTCGTCAGGCGAATCGGTTGCCGATTTTTCTTTTTTACAGTATATTCCTTAACTATTATATGTTTCGGCCAAAAATATCGACAATTTCCATTGGAATAGGTAATTGCCCGGACTCATCGGACACTACAATAGGCATCGTTTTTAAGAGATCATTCCCACGTGATATCGGTAATTCCTTACTAATCGCATTCATCACCGGGCTCGTAAACGATATCAATTTGTGTACATTGGGAGTAGGCGGTGCATGAGACCGGTCGGGGACTATAAGAGACGCTGGCGGATCTAAAGATAAAAAAACATCCCAAGGACTGGTTTTGGAGACTCATTCATAAGCGATAAGCTTCTAAACTGAATCTGCACCGCAGTAAACTCTGAGTTTGTTAAAACCTGCCCTCAAAGTGTCAAAACTATCTCTAGTCCGCATCATAAATGAGCGCATCTCATTCTCGACCCGGCAAGCATCACATCCAAATTTTAAACCACCACCTTTAGCAATAGACTCCTTGATTCTGCCTGTGTAACCTGCACACTTAACGTGAACCGCATTGTCACACAACCAACAAAGAATATAATCGTGGGAGTCAACCGCTTTAGTAGCAACTATGCAATTATTTTTATAGCAGACAACCATTTTATCAAAAAGTTTAATTTAATTAAAAAAGGAATAAAAAAATAAAAATTGTAAGGGTAAAAAATCTGTGTAATAGAATATACTGACCAGTTCTGATACAAGGGTTAATGTGCAGAGTAAGCCTTCGCAACTAAAGAATTAAAAGAGCAAGAATGCACAAAAACAAAAACACGTATCACAGAGTCGCGGGTAGGCAAAAGACGAGAGAACAAGGATGGGAGAGCGCGTCAAATTGAACACATGCAACAACAATTTGTACGCAAAAGCGCGAGAGTTAGCTGCAACGGTAAAGACACAAAAGCAAAAGTCCGTCCTCTGCAACGAGTGAAAGTTTTTTAATTAATAGTAAATTTGCAAACGAAGCAAATCCCAAGCTGCTGGTCAGCTCACACATAAGTAGCTGATTGTATTTTATTTGATTGTTTTGTGTAGTATGTGGTATGTGCGTAGTCATTTACAAAAGTCACTGTTTTCGACCGATCGTTCCTATGGGAGCTATATGATATAGTCACCCGATCTTGATCAAATTTGGCATAGTCGTTAGCGGATGTAATAAACACACCAACATAATTCACGACAATAGCTCAGAAAATAACGAAGTTATTTAGAAAAGTCACTGTTCGTGACTTTGCCGTTTGCATGGGAGCTATATGATATAGTAGTCCGATCTGGCTGAATCTGAGATGTACAACCACTGCAGTATTTACAAGCCTACATGCAAAATTTCAGCCCTGTAGCTCTTACGGTTTAGAAGGAGTTTGCGGTGATCCAGACGCACGGACGGACAGACGGACGGACATGGCTATTTGAACTCGTCTCGTCGTGCTGATGAAGAATATATATACTTTATATGGTCGCAGATGCTTCCTTCTATGGGTTGCACACTTCTGACCAAAATTAATATACCCTTTTTGCAAGGGTATAAAAAGTTAACTAGTGTATATATACACTATATGTGGTTGCAAGTCGGCAACTAAAAACAGCAGCAGAGCAACAAGATATTTGCAAAGAAGAGGCCGCTGGAGAACTTACTCTGCCAGTATAAGGAAATCTGGTGCGATGGCCGGCACCGGTACCGCCTGTGCCCATAGGCCCTGGACAACAGCAGCTGAGCAACGACATAGTAGCGCGTCACCTTACAACATTTATATTACTTTTTCGACATGTTAAACATGTTGCTGGTCTTCTTGCGTTTTCGTTTCTTGCGTTTGCTTAATTCTGGCGAGCCCGGTACTCAGCTTTTGTGAGTGGGCGGGGTTCATCGTTGGGCGTCCCTTTGCTCGATCAACGTTTATTTTGAGCACTTTTTTTCGTTGCTACTTTATTGCTTACAATTTTTTTTGTAAGAAATTTTTTCCCAAAAAAAAAATTACCGGACTTCGACAATACTATGTGCAGTACGTTCAAGTGGCCCCTACGACACCAGGACAAAGCCTGGTATGCGCGAGGCGAAGCAGAAAACTGCCCACCTCCCACCCGACCGACCGAGGGGCGCAGCCGTATAACGCACGGCACGAATCGCGTGGACTTCCCACCCGACCGACCGAGGAGTGCAGCCGTATAACGCACGGCCCGAATGGCGTGGACAAATACACAATACAAAAAACAGACAAACAAACAAACAAAGACATCTTTCGGAAAAGCGGACAATTTTGAGATGCCCCTATAGTTAGAGGCTTCGGACTTTCTGCCATTTTTATGCAGAGGAATGATATACGACTCCTTCCAAATAGATGGAAAAGAGGAAGATTCGACAGACAATAGAAACAACTTTAAAATGGGTTTACATAATGCGTTTGCACAGAACATGAGTACACATCCAGGAAGACCATCTGGCCCCGGAGAATAAACAGGTTTAACTAGTTTAAGTTCGCTAAGAAGAGAACTTTTATCAATCACTGGATTGAAAATGCAAGTAGCCTTTTTTTAAATGATAAGGATAGGGACTTGCTCGATATTCCGTTGAGGAATAAGTTGTTTTGAATAAACTCGCAAACATATCGGCAATTGCCTGATCAGTGCTCGATTTTTTATTTTGAAAAGACAAAAAAGATGGGTGCACAGAGGTCTCACGTTTAAAATTAACAAAATTATGAAATTGTTTAGTGTCAGAAGTAAACTGAAGCTTACACCGCTGAAGATAATTCTTATAGCATTGTGTATTAAGCATCATGAATTTTGAACGAGCGACTGTATACAGAGGGTAATCTAATGATCGACGTGTTTTTTGAAATATATAATATAATATCGAGTCTTCACATTTTTTAAATTGGATAACTCTCGGGAGAACCAGGGAGGTTTTTCAGGCCGCTCCAGCCTACCAAGAGGCACACAAATATCAAAGAGTGAATTCAGAGTATCATAAAAAAAAACGAACAGCTGAGTTCATATCACTACAATTGTACAGATAAGACCAATCGGCTGGCAAAGTCAGTCTTACGAAAGCACCTAGTTAGAGGTAACTCATTTGAACCAAATAATGATGAAGGCAAGGGCAGATCAATTTTTAAATTTAATGTAGGATGAACTTTGTCTTCGGGAAGAACAAATGTTTCGATCCTAGAAACATCACAATAAGAAGAATCTAATACAAAAATAAGATCTAACGATTTTTTATTAGAATTTAAGAGAGGATTGACTTGGGATCAAGATAAGCCTAGAAGGCCATCAATAAAGTCATGGGACATAGAGGGCAACAACATGGTACATTCATCTGTTGGTGACCATGCTAAAGCGGGTAAATTAAAATCACCTATAACTTTGATCATGTCTTGACTGGAAACTGAAGAGGAGACACCCTTAATTGCCTCTAAATGATTTAAATAGACCACCATGTCTGACAATGGTGGAATATAGGAACAAGTAATAAAAGCATTATAAGATTTAAAATTTACTTTAACACCGACAAACTAAATCTCCTGGATTTCAGATGATAAAGCAGCATCAACAGCTATTAGAACGAGCCTATGCGAGAAATCTGATCACGTCTGAATATAGAAAAGTTTTTGGAAAAAACCGATGCATCAGCAATATCAGGTTTTAGCCACGTCTCTGTAAAAGCTAGAATGTTATGTTCAAAAGAAAGACTATCTACATAGAGATTAGGAAGTTTAGATTTCAGTCCTCTAACGTTCTGGTAACCCAGGTTAAGGGACGAAGCTAGTTTTTTGACAGGAATAGTATTAGTTGTTGTTGTCGTCAGGCGAATCGGTTGCCGATTTTTCTTTTTTACAGTATATTCCTTAACTATTATATGTTTCGGCCAAAAATCTTCTCGACATATAATGTCGAAGATATTGGCAGAAACACTAATTTTAAAGGACGAAATGTCCCGAGAAAAAGAAAATTTAAACTTTTCCACCGCAATATTCGAGACGTTAACTTTCTTCCGAATATAGGCTATTACATCATCAGATGTGAGATGTGAGTGGTCTAGCCTAGAAACAAATATATGTTTCGTTGGTATGCCAACGAGAGGCCGCGGTCCCGAAGCGTCAGCCGCAGCAGCAACGTTGGACAAGTCACCCACTGCAGCAGTCAACTTGTTTACGGGGTCCTCGATACTTTTAGAACTATCGACAATTTCCATTGGAATAGGTAATTGCCCGGACTCATCGGACACTACAATAGGCATCGTTTTTAAGAGATCATTCCCACGTGATATCGGTAATTCATTACTAATAGCATTCACAACCGGGCTCTTAAACGATATCAATTGATGTACATTAGGAGTGGACGGTGCATGAGACCGGTCGGGGACGATAAGAGACGCTGGCGGATCTACAGATACAGAAACACCCCAAGGACTGGTTCTTTTGCGTTTCGGAGACTCATTCATAAGCGATAAACTTCTGAACTGAGTCTCCACCGCAGTAAACTCCGCTTGGAGTTTATTAAAACCTGCCCTTAAAGTGTCAAAACTATCTCTAGTCCGCCTCATGAAAGAGCGCATCTCATTCTCGACCTCCCGACAAGCATCACATCCATATTTTAAGCCACCACCTTTAGCAATAGACTCCTTGATTCTACCTGTGTAACCTGCACACTTAACGTGAACCGCATTGTCACACAACCAGCAAAGAATATAATCATGGGAGTCAACCGCATTAGTGGCAACTATGCAATTATTTTTTGAGCAGACAACCATTTTATCAAAAGTTTAATTTAATTACAAGAGGAAATACAAAAAAATAAAAAATAAAAATTCTAAAGGTAAAAAATCTGTGTATAAGAATATACTGACCAGTTCTGACACAAGGGTTAATGTGCAGAGTAAGCCTTCACAACTAAAGAATAAAAAGAAATGAAAACACAAAAACAAAAACACGTATCACAGAGTCGCGGGTAGGCAAAAGACGAGAGCGCAAATCAATCAAGAATAGGAAAGAGCGGGAGAGCGCGTCAAATTGAACACATGCAACAACAATTTGTACGCAAGAGCGCGAGAGTTAGTTAAAACGGTAAAGACACAAAAGCAAAAGAGATAAACAAAACAACAACACCGCTAATGCAAGTATTGTTGTAAGTTTTGATTTTATTTAAATTTAAACAAAAACGACAGCATCCGACCGATCGGATGTTGTAATTATTATTAATTAATCCGATAATTTAAGAGTTATGTAAAAGTATTTAATCGCGAGAAAAAATAAAAGTTGATAAGCGCAAAAAAAGCACGTCCGTCCTCTGCAACGAGTGAAAGTTTTGTTTGCTGGTCTTCTTGCGTTTTCGTTTCTTGCGTTTGCTTAATTCTGGCGAGCCCGGTACTCAGCTTTTGTGAGTGGGCGGGGTTCATCGTTGGGCGTCCCTTTGCTCGATCAACGTTTATTTTGAGCACTTTTTTTCGTTGCTGCTTTATTGCTTACAACTTTTTTTGTAAGAAATTTTTTACCTAAAAAAAAATTTCAGCTCTGTAGCTACAATGGTTTAGGAGCAGTCTACGTTGATCCAGACGGACATGGCTATATGAACTCGTCTCGGCGTGCTGATCAAGAATATATATAGTTTATATGGTCGGAGATGCTTCCGTCTTTGCGTTGCGCACTTTTGACCAGAATTAATATACCCTTTTTGCAAAGGGGACAAATATTGCTTAATACCAAATAAAACATGCATCCACATTATGTGGAAAACTCTTAAGATTATAACATAGGCGCGGTATCAAGTAACCAACGCTGAGCATGAAAGATAAACAATTTTCAACCCCCGAAAAACGTGGGTCCTTAGAATAAGTATTTTTAAGAACAATTTAAGAGTTCATTTATATACACAACACTTTGTTAAATAAAATCAGTTCATATTTTGAATTCAACGAATGAAGATCGGGTTATTTTTCTTCTATCTGGAATCCCTATTCAAGGTATATACATGCATTGTTGTGTGTATACATTGATGTATGCATATAAAAATATTTACATGAATATACATCTTAGCATGTTCATATATGTATGTACATTTATATATACACATAGAATATAGCAGAAGCGTATCATGAGCTAGGGCTAAGCCAGCGTGTGAACGCTGTATGCATTAGAGAGCCGCATGAATGATGGAAAAGTCAAAATCAAATGAATCCATTCGAATTAATATCAAATGAATGAGTGACAACTACACAATGAAATGAATGAGTGAGAATGTTAGTACTTGTCAAATGTCTAAAAATATGTAACTCTGAAAGGAAATGAGTTGAGTGTCTAAGCATTGAAGTGTATTTAGGCACTCGAATCATTCCAATTATTTGAGTTTTCTTTTATTAGACTGGGACGTTTTAAACAACTACTATTTAAACGAAAATGTAGGGAAATATAATGGTGAAATGAAGGCTATAAAAATTTGAATATTCAATACAACAAAAACTAGGAAAATCTAATTTAGAAGGATATATACAATATATTAAAAACCAGAGAGCCGGGGCTAACTTCGACCGCGTCAAAGTTTGTACGTATGGCCTTCAAAGTGAAAAACCGTTTAATCTAAAAAATCTAATGTTTGCGAAAGAACGGCTTATAATCTTAGCATAGGAAATAACAAATTTATTAATCAAAGTCACTGTTTTCCACCGATCGTTCCTATGGGAGCTAAATGATATAGTCAATCGAACTTAATCAAATTTGGCACAGGTTTATATGTGGAATAAACTCACCAATATTAAATTTTCCGACAATAGCTCGGAAAATAACGAAGTTATTGAGAAAAGTCACTGTTCGTGACTTTGCCGTTTGTATTGGAGCTTTGTGATATAAAGGACCGATCGGGCTGAATCCGAGATATACAACCTGTGCACTAAATACAAGCCTACATGCAAAACTTCAGCCCTGTAGCTCTTACGGTTTAGAAGGAGTTTGCGCTGATCCAGACGCACGGACGGACAGACGGACGAACATGGCTATTTGAACTCGTCTCGTCGTGCTGATCAAGAATATATATACTTTATATGGTCGCAGATGCTTCCTTCTATGTGTTGCACACTTCTGACCAAAATTGATATACCCTTTTTGCAAGGGTAAAAAATTAACTTCTAAAACATAGAAACTAATAAAATAGCAACAAGATCAGAAACAAAAAAATTAATACATAAGGAAAACAAAATTAACAATAACAGAATAGAAACACCAAGAATATATGAAATAATAAATCCTAACGAAGCCAAAAAATGCGCGCAAATTAAATTCAAAAAATGCAAATGTTTTATTACCAAAAATAAAGAAAAATTACTCTCCTTCAACATATGCGATTTGATCATTAGTGGAAGAATACATCTAGATCGATTACTTCCCTGGCTTGAAAAAGAAGCCGGTGCTCAAAAAATCTATAAAATGAAGATAGACATGTCAGAAAAACTATTTAGGTCACTTACACCTAATGAACTAAAACAAAAAGGAAAGGCACATTAAAACATTTAGAAATAGCAGTTCTACCTCAAGTAAAAGTAATAACAAATAAAGAAGAAATAAGAAATACATTAAATAAATATCATAATGACCCAATAGAGGGAGGTCACTGCGGGGTAAACAGAACACTAGGAAAAATAAAAAGAGATTTCTTTTGGAAAAATATGTCTCGGGATGTTGCAACATACATCAAAAATTGCGAAAAGTGCAAACTAGCCAAAGTAACCAGACACAACCACTCCCCATTGGTCATAACACCAACCCCTGCAACCACTTTTGACACAATAATAATAGATACAATTGGACCATTACCAAAAACAATGAACGGTAATGAATACGCAGTTACTATTATCTGCGATCTGTCCAAATATCTCATATCAATACCAATATCAAACAAAAGTGCAAAAGCGGTTGCAAAGGCAATATTTGAAAAATTCATTTTAATTTACGGTTCAGTGAAAACAATTCTAACAGACATGGGAACAGAATATATGAATTCAATACTAATAGAAACTTTGCAAAAATTTTAACATAACTAAAATTAACTCCACGGCGCACCATCATCAAACTCTTGGAACAGTAGAAAGAAGCCATAGAACTTTCAATGAGTACATCAGGTCATATATATCCATAAAAAAAGACGATTGGGATGAATATCTAGCATACTTCACATATTGCTTTAACACCACTCCATCCACCGTACATGGTTATGCACCTTTTGAACTAGTCTTTGCAAAACATCCTAAAACTGTCCCATTCTCGTCTGAAACGGTAGAACCCATTTACATTTGATGATTTCAATAAAGAAATAAAATTTAAATTACAAATAGCACAAAATAGAGCGAAACTACTTATCGAAAAATTTAAAGCATTACAAAAAGAAACATATGATAAAAACACAAAAAAAGTATCGCTAACTGAAGGACAAGAAATACTTTTAAAAAAATGATACAGGACATAAATTAGATAACAAATACACAGGCAAATATACAATACAGAGCATAGGTCCTAACAATAATATAGTAATAGCGGATGATAAAAACAAAAAGCAAACAGTACATTTAGATAGAATAAAAATAATATAAACAGGATATGAGAAAAAAATAAATTTTTCTTTTTAAAAAATGGAGGTGTAGTATACTTTTAGGGATAAGATTAGGCCACATACTTTTAGGGATAGATTATAAGTAATTAGAACTTAAGCATAATGTCTAGCTTTAAGTACCGTTAAGGACACTAGCCATAAGACCAATGTAAACGTTCTCCTATAAATACCGGGCTTGCGGCCCCAATAAATCACTTCAATTCAAACCTTGCCTTCGCCTATTTCAATATATACACTATATGTAGTTGCAAGTCGGCAACTACAAACAGCAGCAGAGCAACAAGATATTTGCAAAGAAGAGGCCGCTGGAGAACTTACTCTGCCAGTATAAGGAAATCTGGTGCGATGGCCGGCACCGGTACCGCCTGTGCCCATAGGCCCTGGACAACAGCAACAGCGTCGTGCTGATCAAGAATATATATACTTTATATGGTCGCAGATGCTTCCTTCTATGGGTTGCACACTTCTGACCAAAATTAATATACCCTTTTTGCAAGGGTATAAAAAGTTAACTAGTGTATATATACACTATATGTAGTTGCAAGTCGGCAACTACAAACAGCAGCAGAGCAACAAGATAAATAAAATCAGTTCATATTTTGAATTCAACGAATGAAGATCGGGTTATTTTTCTTCTATCTGGAATACCTATTCAAGGTATATACATACGTTGTTGTGTGTATACATTGATGTATGCATATAAAAATATTTACATGAATATACATCTTAGCATGTTCATATATGTATGTACATTTATATATACACATAGAATATAGCAAAAGCGTATCATGAGCTAGGGCTAAGCCAGCGTGTGAACACTGTATGCATTAGAGAGCTGCATGAATGATGGAAAAGTCAAAATCAAATGAATCCATTCGAATTAGTATCAAATGAATGAGTGACAACTACACAATGAAATGAAAGAGTGTGAATGTTAGTACTTGTCAAATGTCTAAAAATATGTAACTCTGAAAGGCAATGAGTTGAGTGTCTAAGCATTGAAGTGTATTTAGGCACTCGAATCATTCCAATTATTTTCTTTTATTAGACTGGGACGTTTTAAACAACTACTATTTAAACGAAAATGTAGGGAAATATAATGGTGAAATGAAGGCTATAAAAATTTGAATATTCAATACAACAAAAACTAGGAAAATCTAATTTAGAAGGATATATACAATATATTAAAAACCAGAGAGCCGGGGCTAACTTTGACCGCGTCAAAGTTTGTACCTATGGCCTTCAAAGTGAAAAACCGTTTAATCTAAAAAATCTAATGTTTGCGAAAGAACGGCTTACAAGCCTAAATGCAAAATTTCAGCCGTGTAGCTCTTACGGTTTAGAAGGAGTTTGCGCTGATCCAGACGCACGGACGGACAGACGGACGGACATGGCTATTTGAACTCGTCTCGTCGTACTGATCAAGAATATATATACTTTATATGGTCGCAGATGCTTCCTTCTATGGGTTGCACACTTCTGACCAAAATTAATATACCCTTTTTGCAAGGGTATAAAAAGTTAACTAGTGTATATATACACTATATGTAGTTGCAAGTCGGCAACTACAAACAGCAGCAGAGCAACAAGATATTTGCAAAGAAGAGGCCGCTGGAGAACTTACTCTGCCAGTATAAGGAAATCTGGTGCGATGGCCGGCACCGGTACCGCCTGTGCCCATAGGCCCTGGACAACAGCAGCTTAGCAACGACATAGTAGCGCATCGCCTTACAACATTTATATTACTTTTTCGACATGTTAAACATGTTGCTGGTCTTCTTGCGTTTTCGTTTCTTGCGTTTGCTTAATTCTGGCGAGCCCGGTACTCAGCTTTTGTGAGTGGGCGGGGTTCATCGTTGGGCGTCCCTTTGCTCGATCAACGTTTATTTTGAGCACTTTTTTTCGTTGCTGCTTTATTGCTTACAATTTTTTTTGTAAGAAATTTTTTCCCAAAAAAAAAAATTACCGGACTTTGACGATACTATGCGCAGTACATTTAAGTGGCCCCTACGACACCAGGACAAAGCCTGGTATGCGCGAGCCGAAGCAGAAAACTGCCCACCTCCCACCCGACCGACCGAGGGGTGCAGCCGTATAACGCACGGCACGAATCGCGTGGACCTCCCACCCGACTGACCGAGGGGTGCAGCCGTATAACGCACGGCACGAATCGCATGGACAAATACACAATACAAAAAACAGACAAACAAATAATACTATAGCTATCTATTAACTAAATGGGATAGGATAGTTGTTTTAAGTATATTAATAGAAAACTCTGAGCAGATTACAGGGAATAGAAGGTTGTAATCAGAGCAGAGGACCCTAAAAGGTTCATGCATGGCATAGTTAGAAGAACAACGACTAAGCGATAAAGGTATCAAAGATTGTCTACTCCGTCTACATGGTACCGACAGATTTACCTGAGCTAATAAGTCAGGCGAGTCGACATCACCAATTAGGAGCTTGTGCATAAAAATAATACCAAGCATAATTCTACGATAAGTTAGGGAAGGAAGGTTAATGAAAAGAAGTCTACTAGAATACGAAGGCAAATTGATATTGCGATCCCAGTTTATGCCACGAAGTGCAAATAGCAAGAACTGCTTTTGAACGGATTCCAGTGGTGAAATATGGGTGTTGAAATTTAACTCATGGTCCATAAGTACGCCCAAATCATTCATATTATTTAGACGTTCTAAAGTGCTATTGTTTGGAAAATAAGTGACCAGTTGAGGAGAGTTTCATTACCCTACATTTGGTGGTGTTAAGATTTAATAGATTAAACTGGCACCAGGATTGAAAGTTTTTAAGATCAGCTTGTAGTCGACTAAATGAATCTGTATCTTTATAAGTTAGACGAAGCTTGACATCGTCAGCATACGTAAGCACACGCGAATGAACAATGACTGATGGAAGATCGTTAATGAATAATGTGAAAAGCAGAGGGCCAAGATGACTATCTTGAGGTACTCCAGATGTCACAGGAATGGAATTGAAAAAAGAAGAATTAAAAAGTACCTTCTGTTTTCTATTTGTTAAATATTCTCGAACCCAAGAAAGGAAAAGAGATGGAAACCCAATGTCGTTCAGTTTAAAAAGTAATAGACTATGATTAACAGAATCAAAGGCTTTGCTGAAGTCAGTGTATATGATATCCGTTTTGTTTACCATTTTAAACCCCTTGATAATTAAAGAGGTTAATTCTTAAAGGTTAGTGGCTGTAGATCTACGTTTCACAAACCCATGTTGAGATGGCGAAATAATAGAGCTGCAAAAATGTTGCAAGTGAGAAGTTATAATTTTCTCAAAAGCTTTCGGAATAGCGTACAATTTTGAGATGCCCCTATAGTTAGAGGCTTCGGACTTTTTGCCATTTTTATGCAGAGAAATGATATACGACTCCTTCCAAATAGATGGAAAAGAGGAAGATTCTACAGACAATAGAAACAACTTTAAAATGGGTTTACATAATGCGTTTGCACAGAACATGAGTACACATCCAGAAAGACCATCTGGCCCCGGAGAATAAACAGGTTTAACTAGTTTAAGTTCGCTAAGAAGAGAACTTTTATCAATAACTGGATTGAAAAAGCAATTACACTTTTTTAAATGATAAGAATACGGACTTGCTCGATATTCCGTTGAGGAATAAGTTGTTTTGAAACCAGTGGGCAGGGGCTAACTGCGACCGCGTCAAAGTTTGTATACCCTTGCAAGTTTTTTGCTACTCTTTTCTCATCTGTAGCCGTAAAAGTGGAAAAAAATTTTGACGCAAGAACGGCCTACCTACCATCTTAGCTTAGCAAATAACGAAGTTATTTATCAAAGTCACTGTTTACGACCGATCATTCCTATGGGAGCTATATGATATAGTCACCCGATCTTTATCAAATTTGGCACAGTCGTTAGCGGACATGGCTATATGAACTCGTCTCGTCGTGCTGATCACGAATATATATACTTCATACGGAGATGCTTCCTTCTATGCGTTGCACACTTCTGACCAAAATTAATATACTCTTTTTGCAAGGATATAAAAACTCGCAAACATATCGGTAAGTGCCTGATCAGTACTCGCTTTCTTATTTTGAAAGGACACAGAAGTCTTACGTTTAGAATTAACAAAATTATTAAATTGTTTTGGGTCAGAAGAAAACTAAAGCTTACACCGCTGAAGATAATTCTTATAGCATTGTGTATTAAGCATCATGAATTTTGAACGAGCGACTGTATACAGAGCGTAATCTGATGAACGGCGCGTTTTTTGAAACTTCTTATAATATCGAGTCTTCACATTTTTAAATTGAATAACTCTCGAGAGAGCCAGGGAGCTCCTGCCTACCAGTAGGCACACAAATATCAAAGAGTGAATTCAGAGTATCATAAAAGAAGCGAACAGCTGAGTTCATATATCTACAATTTGTAAGGAAGCTCTGGCTGGGGTATAATTCTCAGTCCCAGAGTCCAGAGATCTCGTCTGCCAAGCGAAGCCCGCTTGGCCAAGATCCGCTGCCTCCTCACCTTGAGTGACTGAGCCTAGGGACCAGCGACTGACTTCGTCTGCAGAAGAATAACTCATCCTGCAGAAGTCCGCTGGTCCTTCGGCTCCACTCAAATGGTTAAGTGGCCAAGGAGAAGGGAAGGGAAAGGGTATACATAGATTCAGTGCCGAATAAAGAAATAATGCCGGGTAGGTTAAATGATCATATTATAATGTTTATTAATAATTAATTAATCCTAAACATATTTTGAAATCTGGGTCCCTACCGCACTCAAGCAAAAATAAAGGGGAACTTTGGTCATGGGCTCACCTGCTAATCGTGAAGGATCTCTTTTGGGTACTCTGTCTTTAGTCTTCTGCTACACTTAGTTACACTTGTTGATTTTCACTGAGACTTCTCTTGTTTGTTTCACTGGACAACTAATTACTCTCGTAGCTACTGGCGAAGTGATTTTCTCCTCATTCTAATTCGCTGTCGAAACCCACCCTTGCTCTGCCTACTTATGTCCTAACTGTGAAAACATTCGATGCGTCTTGTGCTTTGGCACGCGTCACGATCGCCGTCTCTCTCTCTCTCTCACTTTCAATTTTCTCATGGGCTCTTTGGCGTCGGCATGCAGCGCAGCGTCCGCTGTCGGGAGGTTGTGTTCTCCGCAACGCGTCGACTCTGCAGCCGCATCAAGACGGTAGCTAAAAAGAAAGGGAGGCGTCGATCGTAAGTATTGACTATTGGAAAAGAAAGAACTACAGTTAGTTTTCATGTTGAGGTATTTAATGTGCCCTCCATGGGCGTATGAAAAATATAAGTAACAATAAAGAGGAGCCCCACATGGGCGTAGTTTAAACTGCAATGAAAATGTGACTCGTCACACGGTGTCCTTATTTCGAACGGACGAAGCGGATCGTGACTCGCCCATGTAACTTGATCTCGATGCGGAACAGATGATCTTCCGCCCACATGAGGAAGCGTTGGTTTCTGCGGGGTCCATCGTAACGGATTACCGCCACCCGATCTCGGATCTCAGCGGGTACTCGTCTATCCGGGGTGTCGACGATCCATTCTGGTGGTGTGATGACCCAGTTAGAAGCTGCGGGGGTGGCCTCCGACACATAGGTTGCCGTAGATCGGAGAAAAGGGCCTCGAGGCGTTAGCCCAAGGCTGGCGTGAGTTGATGTAGCAGCGGTGTCGTTTGCTGGGGCGAGCGCTGGTCGAGGGCGGGGCCCAGAGAGATCTAGAGGCAACTCCTCGTTGACAAGTGGACACTTACGGAGCCTGACGATTGTCAAGCGAACGCCAGTGTTCGCTGGGGGACTTATCGGCTCATACACGGGCCGCGGTGGGGTGTCCGGCATGGCTACTTCTATGACTGCCGGAGATTGACGTCTCTCTAGACGCTCACAAACGGGTCGCGGAGGGGTGTCCGGTGTGAGCGGAGCTGGGTCTGCACGGGCTTTGGAGGACTCCTGTACGGGCCGCGGAGGGGAGTCCGATACACGGTGAGACGGAGAGTTGGACTTGGATCCCTGGTCATCGGCGGAGGGGACTCTGTAGTCCTCCATCGGGACGGAGAGTACTTCACGACGCCCCCAGACGAGGGGCTCCGTTTGGGGGAGCGGGGGCGTAGCCATATCTTGCCGATATTATGCGAGGGCCATGTCCGGTGGGCACACAGGCACCGGAGCTGACCCAAAGAGCGCGGTTGCGGCTGAGATGACTGTCTCTTCTGGGCAGGTTTGCCTCACCGGACCAGTAGATATCATCGGATCCTCCAAACAAACAGGGCCGGCCGACTCCGAGGGTCCGATGTTTTGTGCCGAGTGGGGAAGTTCGACCACCGACAATATCACCGCGCGCTCCGGTCGAGTCGAGTCTACAGCTTGTTGAGCCTCGTCGGGTGATTTCTCGACGCTCGCCTGATCCTTGCTCCCTGACGGTCTCTCGGTCGGAGCTAACTCCACGCGGCAGGGCAAGACTGGATCTTCCGGTGGGCTACCGCCTGTGGTGGGGCCGGACGTGACCGGGCCGTGTTCCCTTTCCCACACCGCAATCATTTCTTCGACGATCCGGGCTATGTCGGCCTCGCGATCGCCATGGTCTTCCCGTTGCTGCGACATACTGCTGTGAAATATAAAGCGTGTTAAAACTACCCTGAACTCGGGAAGTACTAACGAGGCCCTATGAGTGCGGTTTACAAAAGTGCTATGATTAAAACTAAGATACAATGGTTTTAGATAATTTTTGCCTAGTATCGGTGCAAAGAGCCCCTCTTTAGAAGGGAGGGGGACGTTGGGCAGGCGCACCCACCAACAAGTGGTCCCCCTTGAAAGATCGTTAATCAGTGGCCTCGTGCGGGCCGTGGGTACGAGGTATCCCGAGGCCGATGTCTTCAGAAAGACCGAGTTCTGATGGTTCGATGTCGTCACTATTGAAGGCCTTTAAGTCAGCCAGACCGGCGGTACGTCTCTCACGCCCCTGGGCTTCTTGTAGTCTAACGACGTTGCTGGAAAGAAACTTGATTATTTTATACGGGCCTTTATACTTAGGCGCCAGTTTGGCATTGAACCCTTCGTTGGCATTAGACAGCATTGCTTGAGCATGACCATGCTCCCGAAGTTTGGACGCCAGTCACGTCGTC
The DNA here is from genome assembly GCF_018902025.1 of Drosophila willistoni. Classification (NCBI taxonomy): domain Eukaryota; kingdom Metazoa; phylum Arthropoda; class Insecta; order Diptera; family Drosophilidae; genus Drosophila; species Drosophila willistoni. The sequence continues at coordinate 3,326,576 of NW_025814459.1, read as the reverse complement.
TCAGGTCGTAGTATTTCTTTTGATTCTGTCGCGTTCAGTTGATTCTTATGTACGAGCTTGAAAATATCTTCCATTCGTCGGATGCGCTCATCAGGGCTAGGGGGTTCGTTATCGCCGACATCCGTTACTTGGTCATAAAGAGCGCCGGGCATACGGGGCTCTCGACCTAATATGATGTAAGCTGGACTGAATCCGGTGGTGTCGTTGACGCTTGAGTTGATCGCTAGTGTTATTTCTGAAAGCCATTGATCCCAAGTGTTTTGCCCATTCTCCAGGTATTGTGGGGTATGCTGGAGTATAATTCCGGACGTTCTGCAGAAGTTTTTGAAAAGCTTGCTAGTGAACTGGGTACCGTTATCGCTCACGAGGGTGCGAGGATTGCCGAATCGGGCCCAGATCCGTTCACGAAATGCCTTCTCCAAAGCGACTGAAGTGGCCTTACGAAGTGGTACCATCTCGACCCATTTACTATATAAATCCAAGAAAACTAGTAACATAGTATTACCTTGCTTAGAACGGTATCGAACGACTCCGCGACTTGACGGGTGAGCATTTTGCCCGCTGGTTTCATTTGCGCCGGTTTAAACTGCGAGCAGACGAGACAGCATCTAACGTAACGCGCGACATTTTGGAAGAGGCCAGGCCAAAAGTAGGGTAATGACCCGGGTTTTGAAAAACCTCGAAATTTTTTCTTCAGTTCCGGAAAATTAAAAATTAAGAAGTTTAACATATAAATATTAACCAAACGCAACTTTTTTCCAAAGAATGTATGTTTATTTGAGTTACTCAAAAAATTTTGGAACAGATTTAATTTGGATAACTTTTTTTAACCCAAAAAAAAGTTATGACTCACCTTAAGAAATTCACTGAAAATAAGAAAATATGAAAGGAATGTCACACGAATTGTTGTGATTTAATGGTTTACTTATTATGAAGGGCTTCAAAACTAAAAACAATGAAAACCCCAAAAGAAAATGGCCATATATGAGAACGATTTTTAGCAACAACAAAAATGTGGAAATTTGACAATTTTACATAATCCGAGTGCAAAAAAAAATGGGACATAACTGGACACTCACCTTTTCACTGTTAATTTCATAAAATTTTGGTACTTTGAAAAAAATGGAAAAAACTTTTTCGGACGATTTTCAACACGATGTTTGGTACGCGTATATACAATACGATTATTAACGTTGGGGTCTGTCCAAAAACTGCAGAACGTCTAACAAACATGATTTACAGGTGTAGCATGTTTTGGAATAACATATTAACAACAATACAAACATATTGTAGCAATTAGTTACAATATTTATGTGTGCAACATTCAAGTGCATTTGCCTTTTAAGTAACATGACCACCCATGAGTGCATGGTGCTGGACAATTGCTGTGTCGGCAAATATAACACGCGCGGCCGCGTTGGCCCAATATGCAATATGATACATCCTCACTCTACCGCTGCGACGGTATATAAACATACATACTTTTATGTAAACACTTATACATTTATACATAAGTATGTTTATACATAAGCATA